>NW_005368860.1:2179940-2253347 GCF_000412655.1 Myotis brandtii
GCGCTGCGGCCGGATGTCACCTGCTCAACCCGGGCGCCGTTTCGGGCTCTGCTGGGTCACCGGTCGGGCGGCTTCCACGGGGGGTGTTTGATGCTCCCTCCCCTTTCCTTGCTCATTGTCCCAGGGGGCGGCCTCAACTCATTTTCCTGGGGGGCTCAAGGCCCCGGCTCCAAGTTTTCCATTGTCTGTCCTTGGACAGAGTGTCTGCGACCCGCAGAGGCTGGGTGCTGGGCGGACACCTGATTCCCCCGGGTACGGGGAGGGGGCGCCTGGCGCGGTAGTGGGGGCTCTGCCTGGCCTCGGAAAGGAGCTCGCGGCCTGAGCCTGGAAAGGAAGACTCCCTTTCCCTCCTTGGCTTTCAGGTCCACCTGGAGGGATCCGAACAAATTAGGCATTAATTATGCCGTTTCAAAGCTGGTGAGGGTGTGCATGCCTTCCCTCGGGCCCTCCCCGGGGCGCGGAGCAGAAGTTCCCAGAGCAGCCTTGCAGGGGTCCCTCCTGGCCCTGGCTGAGGCTCCCAGCCTGAAGGCGAGATTGGGGCCCCACAAACAACTGTAGCTCCCCCCTCCCCCCCCCCCACACACGTACCCACCACACACAGACTCCCGGTTTTCTCTTGGAAGGATTGTGAAAATTGTGTGCGCGTGAGTGTGCGTGCGCGCGCACACGCGTGTGTTGGGGGTGGAGAACAACACCCTGGCTTTTTCCTGCGAAGGGTGGGACTGGGGATAACCTGATCCTTGGACGTGGATTTTCTGTGCATAGAGATAGACTAGAGGGCCCTCCGTTACTCATCCAAGGGAAATATAATCAGCCTTTTGAGCTGGCTGGAGGTGGGAATTGGGGGCGGTCGGGGGATCTTTTTCCCCATGTGTATTTAGGGAGCTTCTCTTTGGCTCTAGCCCAGCCTCAATTTGCCTCAACAGATCCGGGGAGGTGGTGTTTAATTAAAAGCTCAGCTTCCAAAAAGAGTGGGCAGGTTTGGAAGCTGTGCAGCGAGTGGGTGTGGACAGCCCCCCTTCAGCTGCTGCCTGGGCTCGGGGAGGAGCTTTTGTCTGATGAAGTGTAAGGTTTGGACAGGGTTTGGCCTTGGAGATGGACTTTGGGGAGGAATGTTCAGCTGTCACGGGCTACTTCCCCCTTTTAGAACCAACTGCCACCTTGCCCAGGGTGAACTTCTCCAAGGTGCCTCTGTCCTGCTCTTGTCTATTTTGAAATCCTTCTACAGAGCTGTGCCTTTTGTCAGAAATTGACATCCGTGCAGCATTATCTTCAAAGGTATCCTGTTTGCCCCGGAATGCCTCTAATCCAGCCACTTGGAATTAGATTATTCCCTGTTCAAAGACAGCCCCTCGCATTCCTTTGCCCCCAGTTCACCACTGATGTGCTCTTTGGAGACAAAGATTGGTGCCGCCTTGGACTCCTGGAGTATTTCTGGTTAACTTAATTGTGCAGGCCTTATAATCAAACAGGATCTGGTTTGAGGCACACGCCTATTCTGATCACTAGGGGAAGAATCTGGGATGGGTTGGTAAAGCTGCTTGTGTTTTTTTTAGGGAGAGAAAAGGATGTTTCCAGCCCCCCACTAGTAGTAACAAGAACCCAGTGACCTAATAGGTCTGCCCACTGCAGTTCCAGAGTGTAAACATCTAGAGTGTTCCCTCTCTCTTTGTTCTTTAATCCAGAATCTAGCCTTGGTTCTTCCCATTTACCGGTTTGAGCCCAAAGCCCTTCTGTGGGTAACCCTCCACAGAGTGGGCCCTTCTGCTTCCACCTGCCACCCCAGGCCGCCCTGCAGCACTGTGGCTCTGGGGGTTTGTGGGTGCTATGTTGGCATGTTTTTTCCTCCACAAGATTCCAGTTAAAAATAAAGACTTGTTTAATGCTCCTTGGGTGCAGGATCTATAGTCTGTGGTTCCTGAGTTCTTTCCCTTGGAATGTAGTAGCATTTGTTCAACATCCTGTGGGAAGGTATTTATTTTAAAGGTTTCTGTTGGTTTTGTTTTGGCAGCAAAGATTTTAAATGCAACAACTGCAACATGCCTTGGGGTCTGCAGAATTTCAGACTTTTGGGGAGTAGAGAGAGAAGGAAAAAGAGAGGGGGGTGTCTGATTTCCAAGCTTGTTTATTCATAAGATAGTTGCTGAATATTTCCATGGGGTTTTCTTCTTAAAAGATTTCTTCATGAATTAGTTGACTGACATTTTAGAAGGGACTTTTAAAATTTGGGCATATAGGATAAGCAGTGTAGAGTATGCATATGCATGCAGCTGCCAGCAGTAAAAGTCAGTTTTTAATGCTGAAATCAGCTGGCTTTCTAATGCCCTGCTTATCTGTTTCTTTTCCTCTTTGAACTCCCACGATGGGTTTTAATGCCTCTCGTCCCCTTTCTGTGCACTTTGAAGGTCAGGTGTAAATAAATGTTGGACACCCGTTTGGAATGCCACCTTGAGAAAATTTTTAGGTCATTTTCTAAGAAGTGACGTTGGACCGGGGTGAGGAAAGATATGAAAAATGGCTTTTTTAGTAGCATTTGATTCTCCAAAATGAACAACAGCAGCACAGGAAGGGAGTCGATTTCCTCTTTGGAGGAAAAAAACAACACAACAACACAAATGGAGTAATGTCAAGGCCTCGCACCATCTATCTTCCAAAGCCAGAGAGCCCAAGACATGGAAAAGCTAGGGAGGCTTCTTTTTGCTTCCGTCTAATGATCCTTCATCTGGTTAAGTCCTCGGCTGTCAGGGCGTGCGTTGCATCCTTTTCAGGGGGAGGGGCGCCGAAGAAACCCTCACTTGGCTCCCATTGGGATGCAGCTGTTAAATAACTTATTGATTCCTTGTCGAGAGGAAACCTTGTGTTTTTTCCCTTTCTCCCACCCTACTGTGGTGGTGGTCAGTAATGAATGGTGGTGTGCAAAATCGCTTACTGGCTGCCTTTCCGCCCATCCACATAAATCAAGTCGTCTGCTGTGAGCTGATCCCAGAGGAAAAGGGGAAGCAAGAGACTCATGTGGCTGGAGGCACGGGCGCATCGCCTGCTTGTCTCGGGGAACAGCAGCTTGGAAGTGACTGTGTGTGGAAAGTCAGTTGACTGGCTTCTGATGGTTAGATCATGTTGACTGCATTAAGGAGGTCCTGGAATCTTTTCCGAGTTTCTATCCAAGGATAACTGTTGCAAACATCATATTTTTTTTAAATTGAGGTATAATTGACACAGCACACTATATTACTTTCAGGTGTGCACCATACCGATTTGATATTTGTATTTTTTCATTGGTTATTTTTTTTTAAATGTAAGTAATTGAACCTGCATAGAATTCGTGATGTTTGGGGAGCTCGTAGGACCCGGAGACTCTGGCCAAACTTGAGGGCAGCTCACCCTGTGGCTGTCTTTCTTCTTTTAATAATTAACTTAGCTCAAAAACAGTTGGATGCTAACATCAAATATTTTTCTCCGCCTTGTTGCTTAAGAATCAGCGTGTCGGGAGCTGAATCGGGCCTGATGCAGGGAGAACTTTGTACCAGGTCGGAGAGTGTGTTTGGCCTTATGTAATGCGACTGGGAGTGAAAAAAACACCCAACCACACCTTGCATTCCCCACCCAGGTCTCGCTTAGACAGGGTGTCCTGTTACCAGCACCTGTGCTTGGCAGAATAGGGGCCTTGTTCAGTCCCCCTCCGCCGCCCCCACCTCTGTTTGCTACCAATATCCCCTCTCCGGAGTTCTGCCTAAAATTGGATCTGCTAAAGGGACTTCTTGAGTTCCATGGAAATCTTTTGTGGTTCAAAGGCACGTCACGATATTTTCCCTCACTTATCATAAGATCAAGAATGTGGGTAGTGGGCCCAGCCCTGGATCGTGATTTCAGAGTGGTGGTTGTTTCTCCTCCTGCGTTGGCTTTGGGGTTCCAGTCAGCAGAGAGGCTTACTTCCTCAGTGTTTATCGGGTGGCCTGCTCTGTGGAAGGCCTATCGCTGGGCCTCCAGGAGCCACCGATCCACAGGGCCGCCCTTGGAGAGCTGCTTGTCCTGTGGGCCTTTAGCAGCTAATGTCCAATACAGTATGGCGGCCATTCAGGGAGAATGTGGAGTCCAGTCTGGGGCAGGGTGTCAGTCAGTCCCTGCAGGACGTCCCCTGACTCTGACAAAAAGTGTCCGTGAGGAAGGTATCGACAACCCAGCCAAGGCCTCTGCCAGTGGCCAGGCGCTCCGAGGGAGGCGGGCCACTCTGTAAATGGTGACACACAAACGCAGGACAAGCAAAGCCCAGATGGGCCCCACGCTGGCTTTTCTCTTAGCAAATGGCTGTGTTTGCCCAGGGTTTTACAGCTTCCTCAGTTTGGGCCTCTGGGAGAAGTTGAAGTAAAGATGTCATAAAATTGGCAGCAGGGAACTGCCCGGAACGGGTGCCTGTTCAGAGATTTAGGGTCTGTTCTACATAGATGATTTTTGTGTGTGTGTGTGTGTGTGTGTGTGTGTGTGTGTGCGCGCGCGCAAATCTTAACAGTCCAGTTTTGGAAAGAAATCTTTTTTTTTTTTTAAATCTTGGCTGGAGCGTTTTTGTGGGATAATCCCGGTACATCACATTTAACCAAATGGTTCAGAACTAGTTGCTGGATGTTCTGAGATTCCACAGTTAGTAATGCCTGAGATGCAGAGAGAAGGCCAGTCTTGGGTCACGGTTTGCATGGAAGGTAAGCTGAGCTTGAATTTCGCCGGGTTCAGCTGTCACTCAGTTCTTACGTGAGTAACATCTATCCCTAATTCTATAATATCTATTAAGCATCAGCAGGGTTGCAGGCGCCTAGTTCCATGCTATGATTTCATCAGGTAAAGATACAGAATTCCCAGGTACATTTGAATTTCACGAGAACACTGGACAGTTTCAGTATAAGTCTGTCCCATGCATGTTATGTCTCCTCGGCGGCTGGCCTCTGGGCTTCTGAACTCGTCATTTTGCACTTGGGGGTAGGGAAAAGGAGAAAGCTAAAATGATACCTGTCATTTGGATAGCTCCTCTGAGGTTGTTAAAATGCTTGGAGGGTGGAAATGTTGAAACTATTGATCTATTAGATGCTTTACCTATAATTTTCATTGAGGCTTTTTCCATCTTCCCAGAGATGGGTGAGCGTTGGCATGATTCCTTCTGTAGCGAGACCTTTAGATGTTCAAAACCGGTTATGGAAAAATGAGCTCATTTCAAGTTCACCATTCTTTCTCGGAACTGCCTTCAGGATACTTTCCCCTAAAGCCCACACCTCCGCAGAAACAAAGACATACCTCTCCCCAAACCAAACAAAAGCCTGAGGACAGAGTCAGCTGCCTAGGACATCAGACAAGAGGCATTTGGGGCTCCTTAAAGGGAACTGATGCCTTAAGCAGTTTAACTCAGATTTGCAGATTGCACTGCTGATATGGCCTTATTAAGTAGCAAAGCAGAGAGACAAATGGAGTAAATTAATTGGCGGAGCATTGAGGAAACCCATTGTATTTGATTGCCAAGGTTCTCCCTGGAATTAGCTGGACTCTGCAGGAGGTTTCATCTGAATATGTGCCACACATACACACAAGACCCCAAAAAGCAACACCCAAACCCACCCAGTGTAGATTCCAGAGCACCCCACCCATTATCAATGTTTCCCACCTCTTAGCCTAGGGGAGGCTTGGCAAGGGCTGTGTCATCTCTGCTGCTTCCCGATTGAAGATGCCCTGGCGTGCCACCTGTACAGAGCAAGTAGGCGCTCAGTATTCACTGCATGTGGTGAACAGGGCAGAAAGGAACTTGGTGAGAACCTACTGTGTGCCAGGCATTGTGCTAAGTGCTTGGCATGCACGGATTCATGTCATTCTCACATCAACCCCACTTTACAGATGAGAAAACTGAGGCTTGGAGAGTCAGTACCTTGTCTAAGGCCATGGTGAGGTGGACTGCAATTTGGACCTTGACCTATTTGATCGTAGGGCGGGAGCTCTTTAGATTCCCAGCGGTCGTCAACCTTTCAGACCTCACGGACCACCAGTGATCCGCGGACCTCCGGTTGGTGACCGCTGCTTTAGAACATACCTATGGTAGAGAGGGGGGGCCTGGATTTATTTCTAGAAGATGGCATTTCACTTGCTTGAGTCCCACAGGAGGCCCAGGGAAGACATGGGATCTGATCTCTGGGCCTCTGGCGTAGACTCAGCCTGGAGGTGTGAGCTTGAGCTGAGCTGCTGTGAGGATGGTTGTTGGGGTGGGCGGCTCCCATCTGGCTGCCACTTTTGTGGAAATTGTTTAATTTATGACACATCAACATAGTGTGGCTTCCTGCCTTCTCCCGCTTACCAGTCTTTTCTCACAGATAGCCTGGCATTCTCCTTTCCTCTTATTTCCCTGGGTGTGCGGAGGGGAAAGAGTTCTTTGGGCCAGGCTCTAGCGGTCGCCCTTGGCTCCTGTCCTTGTCCCCAGAGTGCCTCCATGCCGGGCCAGAGGGCCGCATTCATACGTCGGTCCCTGAGGCAGGATGACTATGCAGGCCCGACAGCTCCTCCTAATTATATGAATTGAGTAAGTTCACCCAAAGTTCAAATGGCTCCTCAAAGAGAACGCCTTACCTTGAACTCATTTCGCGTCCAGCCCTGGAACTCCCTTGTAAAGGAGCTTTCTGTGTTTAATTATGCCCCGTAGCCCTCCGGTTTGGGTTGAGTTGTGTTTGGAAAAGTAAGTTGATGGGATCACCAAAAAACTCCTTCCTGTGCCGCCTCTTGGCACATACGGCCTTGGTCATAGTTCTAAGTGGTTTTTCTTTTCCTGTCTAGTTTAAGTGGGTGAAAAAAAATCAATTGAGTGCCTTTTGAGTTATGTGTCTTTTTATTTGCTTTCTTTCCCTCAAAGAATTTGGCCAGCAGCAAAAGTATTCGCGTGTGCAGTATCAGTGGCCTCCTGGAGGCGGACAGCAGGTTTGGCCTGGGACTCCCTTTCCTGCCACCTCCACACGACAGGAGTCTTCAGGGGCTGGAGGAGTGGGTCTGGCTGGGGGAGCTGGTTCTGGGCAGGTGTGCCCCTTTCGGTAGAAAGGGCGGGGTTACAGGGACAGGTGCATTGGATTCTGGGAGCCATAAGACACTGAAGCCTGGACCCTATTCCTGGGGTGCATCCTGGGTACTGGGGTTATAAAAAACATCCCCGGCTCATTCTAATGTGTAGCCAGGCTTGAGGAACATTGAGCTGTACACAATTTCATCACCTTCAAAGGGTTTTCTCCACCTTACCTAAATCTGAGTAAAGGCATCTTTAGATGGTTGTACAACAGTGTGAATGTGCTTAACACTGTATGCTTAACAGGATGGTGCATTTTATACGTGAATGTATTACACACCCTGAGTCCGCTCCGTCTCCTGGCGACCCTATGCATGAGTGATGTCCTAGCCTCCCAGCCTGCTCAGCTCCTGCAGACGCTACCGAGGGCTTCTGTCATGGAGTCAGTCCAGCTCCTACTTGGTCTTCCTCTTTTGCTGCTGCCTTCGGTTTTCCCAGCACGATCGTCTTTTCCAAAGGGCCCTCCCTGCCTTCTCAGGGTGTGCCATGTTCAATTTGTCATTATTGCTTCTGGCGATGTTTCAGGGTTCATTTGCTCTAGATCCCACTTGTCCCTCTTTCTGGCGGTTCAGGGTATGTGTATTTTATCACAAATTAAAATAACAATAAATTTACTGTGAAATAACACTAAATAAGTTGAAATAGAAAAATAACAGAAAAAGCATCTTTAGAATACTTGGCTGTTATTAGTTGATATGTAATAGTCCTGTCCAATACAATCTTTTGCAATAATGGAAATTGTCAGATATGGTAGCCTCTAGCAACACGTGACTGTTGAGCACTTGAAGTACGACCAATGAACTGATTTTTAGTTTTTATTCACTTTTAATTTGTTTAAATTTAAATAGCCATATGTGGCTAGTGGTCTTCATATTGGACAGTGCGGACCTATAACATCACCTAAGTAAAAATATTGTGCTTGCTTTGTACTTCCTTCTGGCCACATTACCGTCCCTCAACCCCTCCTGTAGAAATTCTAGAACTACTGCTGGCCGTGGAGTCAAAGAGGTCTGGTTTTAAATCCTGTGGGCAAGTTACTGAGTCTCTCTGAGCCTCATTTTCCCGTTCTGCAAAATGGGTCCGTACCCACCTTCTAGGGTTGTTGCAAGGATTCTGAAATGGGATAATGCTTGTGAAAGGGTTCATATGGTGCCTGGCGTGCAGGCATCCAAATGTTTGTCGCCCGTATTTTTCTGTCTTGTAGAATGAGGAATGAAGAATTCTGACTTCTCAAAATCAGGGTAGTAATTATCTCCACGACTTCTTAGAGCAAACACTACCCCACCCCTCACCCAGCTGTATCTAGAGCTCGCAATGAAGTTGCAGGAAATGGGGAAGTTGCGTTTTTGTTTTTTTCTTGTTAGGTAAATTACTCCCCAGTTCATTATAACCTCATCTGGCTCAGCCAGGCCTCCTATTTGCATCTCTATATTTGCAATCCCAGTGTCAGTATATAAAGGGAGGGCGGGGAGGCTGAGGTCCCCAGAGCATTTAATGTTTAAAAAAATTTTTTTTAAAAGAGATGTTTACACCAGGGTAAGGAGAGAGAGAGAGAGGGAGGAGTTGCTTGTAAAGACCAGCTTTTTCTGTCTCTGTTATTTGCACAGTCGTTTTCTGGAGTGACCACCAGGAACAGTGGCCTTGTGTGCCGCTAGCCTGCCCTGTAGCAGCAGCTTCCTGCTGAGGTTTCTGTCCTTCCCCAGAGTTGGCCACATTTGGGTTCTTCCCGACTGCCGGCCCACCTACTGTGGCCCCTGCCTTAGCCTGGCATTCAGGGAGCCCTGGGGCTCAGCCCCAGCTGAGTGGCCTGCTCCGTGCCCAGTGCTCTCCAGCCCGAGGTCCCTGGCTTCCTTGACCACATCCCGTTTGCCCCAGTAGAGCTTGGAGGACCCTCTCTGCCCTGTTGCCTAATGAAATCTTTCCCATCTTTCAAGGCCTCACCAGAAAGTTGCATAATTTCTGGTCCCTCCTCTTCCCACCAAGTCAGATAAGATACCCACAGGGACTTCTCGCATTCTGCGGTGATTCCACCGTGTTTTTATGGCATTCCACCTTTAGTGGTTGCCTTTGGCCTTTGACGTCTGGCTCTGCCACTTCTATGACTCTGGGCAAGTTACTCCGCCTCCCTGAGCCTTGGTTTTCCTATCTGAGAAATGTGGGGATAATAACTTCCCTCTTAAAGTTGTTGGGAAGTAAATGAGAAAGTCTGTGTAAAGGGCTTAGCACGGAGTAATTGCTAAATAAACCGCTCTGTGTGTCTGAGCTACCCTGGTAATTTCTAGCGGGGTACCCTGCTGAACGCCGCACTCGGGTGTTTCAGCAAATACAAGAAACCTGTGTCTCCCCTTTATAATGCGGTGGAGACAGGAGTGAAATGTTTCTTAAGCAAATAAATCACTTGAGGGAACACATTACTTGTATTCAACAAATTGATGACGTGCCTGCTGTGTGCCAGGCACCGCTGGGTGGTGGAGGTACAACTCTGGACAAGACACGCTATCCTTACCCTAACATTGTTTAGTCTAGGAGAGGAACACACAAGGAATTAGCAATCAGCGTGATCAGCACCACAACTGATGTCAGCGTGGAGTCCTGGGGAGGGGCTCTGATTCTCATTTGAATCGGGGGACAGAGTCGGGGGAGGCTTTTGGTACAGGTGACGCCCAAGCTGAGAGCTGAGTTTCATCTCCCATATTCCAAAAGCATTTGATTGGCACAATCAGGCATATTCTGGTGCTTTACAAATAAGAACCCAGTGAGGTAGTTACTGCTTGGTTACCATTTCACAGATGAGGAAACTGAGGTGCAGAGAGGTTAAGCCATTTGCCCACTTTATCAAACTAGTAAGAGGCGCAGCTGGGATTTGAACCTAGGTGGTCCAACTCCAGCCTGTGCTCTTATCCACGAGGCTGCACTGTCTCTTACAGCATAGTATTTTAGGATTTCATTTTCAGATTCTGGAATGGGTGTATCTCATTGATCTTTTGATGACTATTCCATATATACACACACACACACACACACACACACCCCTTTAGGAGTCAGGATGAACCAGATAAAGCATACAAATCTAGGCTCTTCTCTGAGCTGCTTCAAGAAGCTCCAGGGGCCTCACTCTGCTTGAAGAGTTTGATCCAGCCAATGACATGACATTGTTGGGCAATTGACTCACCTGGCCAGTGTCTCTAAGTTGTCAGCGGAGGAAAGTATGTGGGGAGTAGGCGGAGTGTGAGACCTAAGGGCTTGGCTGTCCAAGGTGACAACCACATGACACATGTTTGTTTTGCAGGAGAAACCCCCTCCCATCAGGGTCACCCCAGTAACCGGCTGTGCACACACATGGCTGAGTGCTAAACAGGAAGGGGGGTATTTGCAGTAGGAGGCTGGCCTGCCTTGAGATTAGTTCCCAGGGAGACAGACCTCACTCAGTTGCACATGAGAGGCCTGGCTTGCTTGAGCCTGGCTCCTGCAGCTGAGCAGCGGCCATTAAGGAAGTCTTTGAGTTTGGTTTAATGGTCGCTCTTTGTTTTGAAGTGATTGTTTACTGGACCTTCAAAGCCAGCTCTCCAGCAGGATGTGATCTGCGCCTGAATAATTGGATGAGGCACCCCAATAGGAAGCAAGTAGCGGGGAGCAGAGCCAGGAGTAGCTAGCTGATGGCCAAGCCTTTGGCATCTGAGCACTCGGAGGCGGGGCCGCGCCTGGAGGGACTGGGGCCATCTTGCAAACCAGAAGTAGACCTGGGCAGGGGTCCCCTGGAACCTGTCCTCTTTGATGTCGGCCTGGCCTTAATTAGGGACACTCTAATTAAGTCACCCAGGAGGAAGCTTTTTCCTAAAAATAAATTAGCAAATGTTTTGAGAGCATTTCACGAGGGAGTACTTCTCAAAGATTATGCAAGGTCTATAAAGTTAATGGAAGACAAACGGAGAAACTTCAGTTCAGTGAAAAATCAAAGTCACCCTTAGCCACTGGGTCGCAAAGTGGGTTATGTGCACACATTTTAGAGAAAGGCTGGTGCGGCCTCTGCTGTGCCCGAAATTTCTTTTTTCACTTAGCTTCTCGCTATACTGCCTTTCTATATGTGTCATCATAAGCCGAGACAGTTCTAGTGGCTGCGTGGCCTTGCATTGTTTGGTAGGTCTGTAGTTCATTTCATTTAGTCAACATGTACTTGAGGACCCACTGTGTGTCAGGTTTTCTGTTAAGTGCTAGGGATACAGCAATAAATAAAATGGACAGAAAGCCCTGCCCTCCTGGAACTTACATTCTAGTGGAGAGGGGACAGACACACTGAGTAAATCAGTCACTTCTCATAGATCAGGAAGATGACGTGCAATGGGGCAAAATAAAGCAGGGGCAGTGTTGTTGTTGTTAAATAGGGTGGTCAGGGAAGGCCTCACAGAGGAGGTGCCCTGTGAGCATAGCTTATGAAGAATGTAGATATCAGAGGAAGAATGTGCCAGGCTGGGGAAGAGCATGCGCAAAGGCCCTGAGGTGGGAGCCAGTTCCATGCTGGTTTGTGTTGAGGCTGTGTCCAGGTTTTGATGAATTGTTAGCAGCACTGCAATGAGTGTATCCTTGTCGCTACACATTGTTAGGATTTTGCTCTCCTAAATGAGCACCTCTATTTATTTTTCATTGTAAACTCTCCTAAGTCAGGGCGGTGACATCAATTTGTCAGATCTACCCTGGAGAGCAATGGCCTGACAGCACTGGGCACAGTTGGTGTGCTCTGCCACATTTCACCAAACAGGGCTTCCTTCACACTCCCAGAGCCTACCCCGGGCCGCTGGGAATGACACCAGAAACGGCGGTGACTGTGTCGCTTCTATACTCAGTGGCCTCAATTAATTGCTGTCGTCAGGTATGGACGTTTCAAGGCGTTCGGAACCCACTGCCAAATGCCTTTCAGAAAGTCAGTATCAGTTCACATTCCCATGCGTGAGTGCTCGTCACCAGGGATTACATCGCAAGGAGCATTAGGACGGAAATTGCTACAGCTTCCAAGGCCTCAGAAGGACATGCATCTTATCTAGTGCGAGGATTCTCAGTTCTTGCTGTTTGTGATGTTAGTGAGCAGAGCGTGAATGTCCCCTGGGGACTGTGTAAAATGCAGATCCCTGGGCCCATCCCCGCAGATTTTGACCATGTAGATCTGGGGTGGGGCTCAGCTATCTGTAGGTCTAGCAGACATTCCCTGGTATCTGGTAGGTCGTGCTGGGGTTATACCATGAGAAGGTAGTAGAGGGGGGGGTGCCTCTTGGGCCACCCTGAGCCGCCAAGAACCTCCTCTGCAGCTCATGAAGTGAGTAGGAGGGATCCCTCACTCCCCCCACCAGCCCCCACATTACACCTGCCTGGAATGTGTTTCAGGTGAAAAAGTGACTCCGGTCTAAGTGACTTGCGTCACCGTCTCTACTTCCTTTTCTTTGCTAATTGTGTTTCTTTTGCAGGAATGCTTCCTTCCTTCCTTCCTTCTTTCTTCCTGTTTGCCAGGAAAATTCTTTTATCTTTTGAGACCTGGGGGAGGCATCACTCCCCCTCCCTGAAGCTTGCACCAACCACACCTTCCATTACTTTAAATTCGGGTCTTGGTGCCCTCTGAAGGCTTGGGGATTGGTGGCTTCCATGTTAGCGTTCCCTTATCTCTGTATGGCCTTCACTCCGCCAGTCGCCTGAGCATAGTAGGTGCTCATTAAATGTCCTAGTCAAGGTGGCTGGCATTGTTTGTTGACTCATTAAAACAGGTATCGCCAGCATTTGTTGAGTGCTAGTCACCCTTGTAAGCACTTGTTATTTCACTTACTCTCGTTACCATCCTTTGAGGTGGGGACTGCCATGGGCACCATTTACAGATACATGAAGACAGGGTGGCACGGCTGACTAGGTAACTTTGGTCACCCAGGGGGTAGATCTGAGGTTGGGCAGTCAGACTCTAGAGCCAGGTGTTTAAGCCCTAGACCCCACGGGTCCTTGAAGACTCTGGCACATGACTGCCCATTAGGCCCTTCTCTCCAGGCAAGGACATCAGTGGGAGGACACCCAGAGCAGGGCAGCGACTGAGAAGTGACACACACAGCCATGGCCCTTTTTGGTGATGCTCACCTGGGCGTCATTCCCAGCAGCCGGGTGGGGTTTGGGGGTGTGGAGGAGGCTCTGTTTGGTGGGAGGTGGCAGAGCACACAGATGTGCGCACAGGGTGGTATGGCCATTGCTCCCCAGGGTGGATTTGACAAGTTGATCACCCCACCGCTGCCTCGGGAGAGCTTACAATTTCAAAGTGAGTAGAGGAGGAACACAGAGGTGCTCACCGGGGAGAACAAAACCCCAAGCACAGGCAGGGTTCCTTTCGGGTCCTGGTGCTTTGCTTGTACCAGATACTCAGGGGGCTGGAGAGATCACCCCCAGGAAGAACTGTCCAGCTGGCGTGGCTCAGTGGTTGAGCATTGACCTATGAACCAGGAAGTCGGTTTGATTCTGTCCGGGCACATGCCTGGGTTGCAGGCTCGGTCCCCAGTGGGGGGCATGCAGGAGGCAGCCAGTCAATGATTCTCTCTCATCATTGATGTTTCTCTTTCCCTCTCCCTGGCTCTTCCTCTCTGAAATCAATAATATATATATTTTAAAAGAACTGATTCCTATAAGGCAGAAGCAGTTGTGGAGTTGGGTGGGGGCCAGCCAGAGAAGGCACTTCCAGGGAGAAGTGGGTGAGTGCAGGCGTGCGAACACGGAGTGATAATAACAGCACTTGACATTTTTATGGGGAATGCACGTCACCAAGTATTTTGCTTAGGTTCATTATCTCTTGTAGACATGTATAAACAGGAATAAACAACTGCAGCAGCAGCTTTGGACTCTGTGTAGTGGGACAAAGGTTAGAGGGGGTAGATAGGTATTTTTTATCATGAGGAGGCCGGACTGGACACAAACGTCCCTTACGGCACGTGGGTAAGAGCAGCCAGCCCGGTGCTAGGTGCTTAGATTTCGAGTCCCCAGGTTTCTAGCTGCGGAGGAGCAGTAAGTTTTAGGGGAATCCGTGGGACAGTTTTGTATTCAGAAGAACTGAGCAAACTTAGGGAGCAGTTCATTGTAAATTAGGTGTGAGGGCAAACCCTTCCCTGACCTTTGGGAAGTTAAAGTTATTGAAGCTCTCCGTGCCTTAGCTCTCCAGGGAAAAAGGGATGCGCTGAATGCCCGCTCTGCTGCCTGCCCTCCCAGGGTAGCAGTGAACGCCGTTGGCCCCCTCGGGTCTATGTAAAGTGAGACGGTGTGCTTAATGATGACCATGAAATACATTTGAACTACTTTGAACATGCGGTTGACATATTTGTTCTTCTTTTTTATTTTATTTTCTTATTGCAAGTGAAGACCTACCCATGGGGATTCTGGGCCTGGAACCTCCTAACACAGGAGGAAGGATGTCCTTGACTTAATTAGGGTGTTAGAGTTACAAATGGGGTAGTTTGAAGGGTGGATGGGTGGGGGCAGCACCTTTTGTGGTCAGTCTTCTCTTTCATAGGCGTATTATTGCTGGTGAGCTTGGGCAAGTGAGCGAGGGGGGGCGTGCAAGGAAGCAACCATTGATTATCTCCAGGGCTGTCATCCACTTGATGGACAAGGATAATTAGTGGATCAGGCAAGCTCCAATCAGGGATGGTTTCTCTGATGGATGGGCTTACACAGCGCCTTTCATCTGAGGATCTCAGGAGTCCTTCCTCTCGCAGGATGGGGTGGGGAAGGGTGGCTTTGGGGACAAAGCTGTGACAGGCATGTCCGGGCCGCCCTGCATCCTGCACACCCACTCTGGAGCCGATGCTCCTGCCTTGCGCTTCAAGCGGCGAGGGGTCCAGAGGCGCTGCTGTTTAGGTCAGAAGCTTCCTCTTGAAGCTGAGCTCTTCATCTCCCCAAAGTCTGAGCTCACCAAGGGGTGTGCCCAGAAGAAGGAGGGGAGGGATGCTGTGGGCTGCGCTCACCCCATGAGGTTCCCGCAGATCCACAGAGGGGCCTGGGGGCCGCAGCAGCCCACGGAGATGCTCAGACACACTGCCCCTTCTCCTGGTAGCAGCAGGTTGGTTCCAGTGTCCGCAGAAAACCTGAAGATGTGGTAAAATTACCCATGATCACAGCACTGAGGACAGCAACTCTGAACATTTCTAGTGCGTTCCTATAAGATCTTTTTCTGCAAAGGACTTTTCTTTGTTTTTGTCTTCTTTTTCACTTGGTTGAGGGTCCTACCATTTCTAGGGTGACATTATAGCTCCCTCAGGGCATTGCCACTGTAACTGGGGGTTGTGTGTTTAAGGAGCCCCCCCCCTCCCCCCCCACACACATTCTACTCTGTCTAGGCTCCTACAGGACCCCAGCAGGAAGCAGGACCCAGCCTGCCTGCTGACTGGTTTTCTGTGGCCCTGAGGCTGCACCTGGAGGCTGGGGTTGTTCATCTGGCTGCTTGCATTTCCCAGAATCAGGGTAGCACTTGGCCCACAAAGTTGGTCAGAGCTGGGATCAAATTTCAGATTAGACCTTGCTGGTCCTCAGTTTCCTTGGCTGTGAAATAATAGTAGTCCTTGCCTCGTGGGGTAGTCAGCCTGTAATAAGAGTATCTATCCAGCTGTGCTTCTCAGAGTGTGGTCTGGGGACCATGGCATCACTCCAATTAAACACGCAACATCCGGGCCCCACCTCAACCCCAGGAATGAGAGCCTGCGTTTTTGCAAGATCCCCAGGTGTGAGAAATGTTGATACAAGTACCCGACACCTAGCAACTGTTTAGAAAATGATGATGATGGCGACAGGGGCGCTTGTCAAGGCGGGAAGAGGAGCTTGAGAGGTTACCTGTCCAGTGGCATACCCATGACTTGGATTCTCATCAGCCATAACTACTGGGGAAGCCAGCCTTTGTCCGGAACCTGTGGACGGGACAGAGGTCTTTGAGCTGGAGCCCGATTCTCTATAGCCTGTGCCTGTGTATAGCCTGTGCCCGCTGGTCCCTATTTTATTCTCGGCTAAGCCCAGTCCTTCTTCTTCCTGCGAGTCTCCTCCAACTCTCTGACGCCTCTGAAACCGCCCCCTCTCCACCACGCTCCTGGTGGTGTCTGATTCCCTCAGCTGTCCTCTGAAGTCGCGCTGTCACCGCGGGCTGGGGCTGGGCTGGGAGAGGCAGCTCGTGCATTATTTATGGCCCATGCTAACCAGCCCTGCCAATGCCTTACACAGTTTATTCTTCTGCTCCGCGCGTGGGAGGCCATCCTGGGCTTCTGTTGGATACAAAACAAAGCAAAACAGAACCCAAGCCAGAATGGCCACCGGCTGAGTCCTGCTCCCTGCAGAAGGCCAGGGGCCTGCCCAGCCTCCAGGAAGGACAGGAGAAAGACGCAGGGCTGTGCCACAGCTCAGCCTTGAGGGTGGGGAGGGGGAAGCCAACTCACATGTTTATTTAGGTGGCCACCAAACTCAGTGGGGAGTTGAAAGTTAGGCCTTTCTCCTCAGCAGTGAGACAATGACTTCATTCTCCTCCCCACTGCCCAGGGCACCAGGTTGCTCTCAGGTGTGGGACCCCTCAGCCAGGCCCTCTGGTCACCTGGCTGGCTTGGGGAGTTTTGTCACTTGCCATCCGAATGAAGGCCCCGCCTAGTCTTCCTCTGCCGTTCAATGGTGGAAGCTCTGGGCCTTGCCCTTGAAGGCTGCTCACGGTCCCCTTGTCCACCCCGCCATCTCCTGCTTCTCCCAGCACAGCTCCTCCACTGCAGTGTCCTTGGGGCAGAGCCCGCTTCGGTCCTTCCTGCCTCCCTGCCTTCCCGCTCCCTGGACCCTCCCTGGACCTTATTGGACCCTCTTGCTCAGGTCCTCCTTCCACACTGCTGTCCATCTTACTGGAAATGCATTTCCTTCCTCATTTCTCAGTCCTCGAGTCCACAGTTTGGGGAGACTCAGGCTCAGAGATGGACAGCTGTGTGACGTGGGAGAAGCAGGTGCGTCTGAGAGCGCCTGGAAGATGGGACATCTGAGCTGGGCGGTGACAGCTGAGTAGCAGCTTCCAGGACTGTTGGATCCCTGTGGAGGTTAGGAGACAGGACTGCCATCGGGGGTGGTGGACGTGGGGAGGGCAGCGTGTGCCCCTCGTGGCTGCAGGGCCTGTCTTTAGGGAAGCCCATCTCTCATTCCTCGTAGCGTGGAGGTTAGGAGACAGGACAGCCATCGGGGATGGTGGACGTGGTGAGGGCAGCATGTGCCCCTCGTGGCTGCAGGGTTGTGAGTTAGAGCCTGTCTTTAGGGAAGCCCATCTCTCATTCCTCGTAGGACATGGGACAGTCATGCAGGTCATTAAGCGAGTCCTCCATGCTTGTGAACAAACCCGAGTTCTCGTCCCGTTTCTGTAATAGGGGCCTTTTCCTTTCTCGCACGACCCAGTGTGATCTGAGTTCTGTGTTCAACAAACCTGCCTGCTCCCCTCTGCAGAGAAATGCAGGGGTCCCAGGGGAGTCTTTCTTCCCTTTGCCTGTGGACTTGGCAGAAGCCGGGTGCTCAGTGGGAGTCTCATTTTTTTTTTATTCGGGTCTGTCTGGAAAGTTAGGAAACCTTTATTTTACATGTTAAATATATACAGTGTATTTTTAAAAATATTTTTAACAAATATCTTTATTGTTGAAAGTATTACATATGTCCCCCTCGTTCCCCACTGAGCCCTCCAGCCTACCCCGTCCCCCACCCCGGACTTCACCACCCTATTGTCTGTGTCCATGGGTTATGCATATATGCATACAAGGTCTTTGGTTGATCATCTCCTGTCTACTCTCCCCCCTTCCCTCCGAGATTCCACACTCTGTTCACGCTTCCATGTCTCTGGATCCACTCCGTTCATGAGTTTATTTTATTAATTAGATTCCACATATGAGTGAGATCATGTGATACTTGTCTTCCTCTGACTGACTTATTTCACTTCACATGATACTCTCCAGGTCCCTCCATGCGTCTGAAAGGTGTGGAGACCTTGATGTGTTCTCTGGTGAACCCCGCAGTGGGGTCTGTGTCGAGACTTCCACAGCTCCCGGACAGCCTTCCTAGGGAGTTCCTCAAATGCGAACCCAGGCAGCAACGTGGCCTCGGGAGAGGACTCGCCGGGACTTCCTGGTGGGTGGGGTGCAGATGGAACGATGAGGGACTGTATTGGAATTGCCTTCTGAAAGGGTCCTCAGGGCATACAGTGTCTTTACCTGCAAATTCTTTTGAAATTTGAGTGTGCTTTCCTTGACTAAGTCTGGTAGGCCAGAACAGCCGCTGGCTTTGCCCCTGTGACCTCTTCTCCACGTCCCTTCTCCCTCCTTTCTCTCTTCCTCCACACTTTTGGGTTTTTGTAGTAAAACTACTTTCAAGTGGGTAGAAACTTTGAAAGAAACTTTAAAAAAAAATATGGAGCAAACTCAAATCACCTTGCCTTTAAGTTTTAATAACATTTACACACTTAACGTTTTTTTCTTACACAGGGAGGTTTTTGTCTTGTGTTCTTAGAAATTCATTTTTTTTTAGAACCCATTAAATTATAGGCTGCCTGAAAGAGGTGGGCCTGACACTTTGAAAGACTTCAAATATCATTAAGACGGGAGAGAGCTGCTCTTGGCAGGCTTCTGGGGCTGAGTGGGTGTGCGTGGGCGAGAGCGGCGTGCTGCACCCCTTGACGAGAGAGGGGACCCTCCTTTGGTTGCTAATTTGGTAAAGACTGAAATGAGGCTCCAAGTGGGGGCAGGTAAGTAGTTTTTGAAGTGGGTTGAGCAGTCATTTTCAGGAGCGTTCATCTCGCTTTGGAGTACTCTACCCACGTTCCCCACTGAGCCCTCCAGCCTACCCCGTCCCCCACCCCGGACTTCACCACCCTATTGTCTGTGTCCATGGGTTATGCATATATGCATACAAGGTCTTTGGTTGATCATCTCCTGTCTACTCTCCCCCCTTCCCTCCGAGATTCCACACTCTGTTCACGCTTCCATGTCTCTGGATCCACTCCGTTCATGAGTTTATTTTATTAATTAGATTCCACATATGAGTGAGATCATGTGATACTTGTCTTCCTCTGACTGACTTATTTCACTTCACATGATACTCTCCAGGTCCCTCCATGCGTCTGAAAGGTGTGGAAACCTGGATGTGTTCTCTGGTGAACCCCGCAGTGGGGTCTGTGTCGAGACTTCCACAGCTCCCGGACAGCCTTCCTAGGGAGTTCCTCAAATGCGAACCCAGGCAGCAACGTGGCCTCGGGAGAGGACTCGCCGGGACTTCCTGGTGGGTGGGGTGCAGATGGAACGATGAGGGACTGTATTGGAATTGCCTTCTGAAAGGGTCCTCAGGGCATACAGTGTCTTTACCTGCAAATTCTTTTGAAATTTGAGTGTGCTTTCCTTGACTAAGTCTGGTAGGCCAGAACAGCCGCTGGCTTTGCCCCTGTGACCTCTTCTCCACGTCCCTTCTCCCTCCTTTCTCCCTTCCTCCATACTTTTGGGTTTTTGTAGTAAAACTACTTTCAAGTGGGTAGAAACTTTGAAAGAAACTTTAAAAAAAAATATGGAGCAAACTCAAATCACCTTGCCTTTAAGTTTTAATAACATTTACACACTTAAAGTTTTTTTCTTACACAGGGAGGTTTTTGTCTTGTGTTCTTAGAAATTCATTTTTTTTTAGAACCCATTAAATTATAGGCTGCCTGAAAGAGGTGGGCCTGACACTTTGAAAGACTTCAAATATCATTAAGACGGGAGAGAGCTGCTCTTGGCAGGCTTCTGGGGCTGAGTGGGTGTGCGTGGGCGAGAGCGGCGTGCTGCACCCCTTGACGAGAGAGGGGACCCTCCTTTGGTTGCTAATTTGGTAAAGACTGAAATGAGGCTCCAAGTGGGGGCAGGTAAGTAGTTTTTGAAGTGGGTTGAGCAGTCATTTTCAGGAGCGTTCATCTCGCTTTGGAGTACTCTACCCACCATTTACTTAGGAGCGGCAGAGACTTTGTCTGACACTGTGCACCCAGCCGCCCCGGCCTCGCTCTGCTGTGACTGCGGTTAACTCACAGCGAGGCACACTACCCGTGTACAGCTGGTTCTGTACTGAGGACGGAGAATGAGGGATTTCCGCCTGGATGGACGGTCTGACTTAGAGAGCTTATGACTTCTCTCCCGACAGCCTGAGAAACGCTTGGATCAATCCTCTCAACTGTGTATTGAACACTTACTGAGCGTGTTAATGTCTGACCTCGTTCATTCCTCACACCAACCCAGGGAAGTGGTGACCGTCCCCATGCAGAGCTCCAGCGACTTGCCCAGTGTCACATTGCAAACGAGAGTGAGGATTCGGTCCAGGAGGTTGAACTCCTGCATTGGGTTCTCTATTCCTTCCGTGTAGTCTTTCAATGTTCAGTAATGTCAGTGTTCAGTGATGGTGATGGAATTGTTTTTCATTATTATTTATTATTAGGAGGAACAGGCCCTGAGAGGGTGAAGTGACTTCATCCAGTCACTTACTGGCAGGATCCTGGCTAGAACTCAGGGCTCGATGCTTCCTGCTCAGGCCTCTTGCCACTGGTTCATCTCAGTGACCTTCTTCAGGGCTCGCTGGATGGGAGTGGTTGGCGCTGGGGAGAGGAAGAGGTAGCTCTCATGTCCTTCTTGGTGTAGATGAGAGGTGATGGTGACTTTGGCTAGAAGTTGGTGGTCAGTGGTCTGAACATGGGCTTTTAAAAAAGCTGCTTATACTGCCTTGTGGGTCAGAAAGAGAAGAAATGGCTAGATACGGTGGTAATTGTTGGTTGAACTCTTGCACTCTTAAGGATGCTCACTGATACCTGTCTGGTCAGAGAGCTCTACTGGCCAGCCAGCGGACTCTGATCTTGGCCCTCCACTCTTTCCTTACTTGGATGTGGGTGTAGAAGGGGTGTTCATATCTGGACTGGATCAGAAAATAGTAAATATGTTAAGTGGGTCATTGGATTTTCCCACAAGGTCTGATGGACCTAGAATGGTGGTAGCCTGAGCCTTTGCAACATAAGTTAAAATAAAGTTATGCTCTTGGGTTGAAGAACCAGGGCAGGAAGATGGGATGGAGGCCATGTGGCTGCGCAGTATGGTGACAAGACCTGTGCATGGGTGTTGGTGTCAGTAGCTCAGGTGTAGCTGCCTCAGGGCCTCTGCCAGGAACCAGTCAGACAGGATCCCTGGCCTGGTGCAGGTTAGCAGCCCATGGGAGCAAATGGCAGCCTGGAGGAGTGACCCAGAGGCCTGCAGTTGGGCCACCAGGTCTCAGAGGCACAGATGCAGAGGTGATGGGTGCGCTCTCAGCTGTGTGCAGGAGACTTCAGGGTCTGGACGGGCTGTAAATTCACGGTGCTGCTGTGGCCAGAACCTCTAATTTGATCTTAAGTTTTTTTTTAATGTAAACGACTTTTATTGTTTTCATAAAAATGATACATGAGCTTATTAACAACAACAACAAAAACTACGGACAGAGAGGAAGGTACAAACAAGAAAGCAATCCATTGGTCCAAATCTTAACTCCCAGAAACAGTCCCTTTTACTGTTTGGTAGATAATTTTCCAGATGTCTGCCTGCACCTTGTCAGACAGACTGGATTGCTAGAGAAAGGTGTACACGGCACTTTTGTAACAAGGTGTTCGTGTTCTGCATGATATTTTCAAAATAAAAACATATTTAACTTCACTTTCATTTAACAGAAAAATTGAAACTGAAGTGATACCAAACAAATCGCTAAGCTCCAGAGAACTGTTTCTGCGCCAGAGAAATGAGTTTCTCAGCTATTCCTCTATCGCGGTGCTTCTTAACCAGGGGTGGTTTTGCCCCGAAGAGGACATCTGGCATTGTCTGGACCCATCTGGGTTGTCACAGCCAGCGGTGTCTGTGAATGCGACTGGCATCTACCGAGTGCAGGTCAAGGATGCTGCTAAATATCCTATAATGCACAAGGCAGCCCCTTAAAGAAAGAATTATCTGGCCCAAAATGTCATTAGTGTCCAGGTTGAGAAACTGCTCTAAGGGTAAGAAAAAAAAAAGACTATTAAAGCCATTAGGAAGGTGAATTTGTTAAGTTTTAGCTAGATTGCAGCTTCAGACTATTTATTGGGCCTCTGTATTGAGCCAGGTTGAGAAACTGCTCTAAGGGTAAGAAAAAATGACTATTAAAGCCATTAGGAAGGTGAAATTGTTAAGTTTTAGCTAAATTGCAGCTTCAGACTATTTATTGGGCCTCTGTATTGAAAGATGAGATGATTTATGTCATTGCATAGTTTCTCCTTCCTGCCCTTGACAACGAAATCAAGAGGTGGCCTGTGTTGTTTTTAACATAGTATTTATGTTCTGTCCTGCACCCAAAACCCCCCAGGTGTTTAGTCTTAGTTCTATATTTAAATGATTCAATGACAAGCGACATTTCTGTCACCATGGTTTCCGCTTCTCTGGGTTTGTTTTGCATCGCCTATTGGTCGGTTGGCTACTGATCTTAATATAAATGTAATGTGCAGGTGCAGGGAGGTGTCAGGCCCCGCTCGGTTTCGCCCTGGCAGAATTGTACCGGCAGGTTTGAGCTCATGTCTGAGTACCTTGCTTAGAAAAAGAGTAGGGAGCCCTGGCTGGTGTGGCTCAGTTGGTTGGGCATCCTTCCTTGCACCAAAAGATTGCCAGTTGGATTCCCAGTCAGGACACATGCTGGGGTTGCAGGCTCGATTCCCAGTAGGGGATGTGCAGGAGGCAGGGTCAGGACACATGCTGGGGTTGCAGGATCGATTCCCAGTAGGGGACGTGCAGGAGGCAGCTGATGGATGTTTCACTTTCACATCAATGCTTCTCTTTCTTTCCCTCTCCCTTCCTCTCTCTCTAAAGATCAATATAAATAAATAGTAGGGAGACATGATGGATTTTCCCAGGATGCTGTGGGGATGTAAAGCAGGGTCCCAGGTAGAGATGGAATTGAACTTGGGGGGCGGCTGAAAGAAGAAAAGCTGTGGGTAGATGTGCTGGTTATCTTCAGTTCTTTGAAAAGACGTCCATGTGGAAGCTTGTGTGCAAGAGACTTTAGGGTTTGGATGGATTGTAAATTCATGGTGCTGTCGTTGCCAGAACCTCTAATTTGATCTTAAAATTTTTATGTAATGACTTTTATTGTTTTTGTAAAAATGATACATGACCTTATTAAAAAACAAAAACAAAAAACAAGATCCAAACTATAGCCAGAGAGGAAAGTATGACCAAGAAAGCAACTCATTGGTCTAAATCTTAGCTCCCAGAAATAGTCCATTTTAATAGTGGGTAGACAAATATTAAACTTAACTGTGAAGTTGCCCGGAAGGATAGACTTAGGGCTGCATGGATATATAAGACAGGGTAGGAGATATAGGCTGCCATGGGAGGGAGGGTGATGGTTAAGTGTGCTGGGGGCCACCTGTTGTACTTAGATGCCAGGTTCAAGCCATCAGTGGAGCGGCTCTATTGATGTAACTTCCCAACCTTGAGATTCTGATGATGCTTCCCAATGGGTCCCTATCCTGGGAGGAGCCCCAGTCCCTCTGTTTCCCTCTTCCCTACCATTTGGAATAAGAGTGAGAACAGCCAGGGCCGTGATCAGGTGGAGAAAAAAGGGGGCCTTTCCCAGGAAGTAATTCCCAGGCTATGCAGAATATTTAAGGTAGAGCCTTGAATATCCTGCACATCTTGAATTTGGACCCACCATCTATTGACTCAAAAAGTGATGCATCGCTGTATGTATTAGATTCTGCCCAACGTGTTCCAGCTGTTGTCTGTAGTGTTGACTCGATTACAGGACTGAGCACATTCTAAACCCATTCCCGGACCAATACATTTATATATCACCGGGGCCGTAGGCCAGATGGCAGGGAAGAGAGCATACACAGATTGTTCCTGTGTCATCGGAATCGGGTGTTGTGTTATTGTCTGAATCAGATGTCTGTCACAGCGTGACTTACTGATTGATGGCTTTGTTCTGTTGCAGGGGAGCTACCCAGTTTGGGAAGATTTCATAAACAAAGCGGGGAAACTGCAGTCCCAGCTTCGGTAAGTAGAAGCAGGTCTTCCCAGGAAAATGGCAACATCCGTAGACAAAGGAGGGTATGGGATGGCTCCACGATGCACATATAAAATTAAACTCATCTGCTCTGCCTCCTCCACAGGAACTGTGAGAGTTAAACGGGGTGTTATATGTAAAGTAATAATGGGCAGCATTCATAGAGCACTCACTATGTGTCAGGCATGTGTTAACTTAATTAAATCTTAGAACCCCAAGGGCTAAGCACAGCTGTTATCCCCATTATACTGACGAGGAAACCGAGGCATGGATAAGCTGAATAACTTATCCAGAGTCACACACTAGTAAATGACAGGGATCTGAACTTACGGAGTTTGGCTCCAGAGTCCATTCTGCTTACTGCCTATTCGTATAAAGAGTTTAAAACTCAGTCGTGACCATTATAGAATCCCATTTACATGAGGTGGATAAGCTGAATAACTTATCCAAAGTCACACAGCTAGTAAATGACAGGGATTTGAACTTACGGAGTTTGGTGACAGGGATTTGAACTTACGGAGTTGGCTCCAGAGTCCATTCTGCTTACTGCCTATTCGTATAAAGAGTTTAAAACTCAGTCGTGACCATTATAGAATCCCATTTACATGAGATGTCTAGAAAAAGCAAATCTGTAGACACAGATGTAGATTGGTGGTTGCCTGGGGCCAGGAATGGAAAAGAAGACTGATTACAAATGGACACGAGGGATTTTTGGGGGGTGATGGAAATGTTCCTAAAATTGGATTGCTTTGGTGGTTTCATAACTCTAAATTTACTAAAAAATCATTGAGTCGTGTACCTAAAGGGGTGAATTTTTATGGTATACAAATTATGATGCCTCAGTAAAGCCACTTTAAAAAACCATAAGATTTAGTGCTGATAATGCTCGCAGGGGCTATTCTTATTGCTTCATCTTGTGCTTGTTCATATATTGTCTGATAAGAAATAGGAAATATATCAACATCTTCTTGCTAAGACTATATGCCCATAAATCAGTGGGAAGAAGGGGCACTTTTGCACTTTGCGGGTGCTCCATGAGGGATGGGACCTTGAAAAAGCAATCAGTGTCATGGCCCTTGTTCATGGCCTATGGGGATGACATAGGTTGGTTCGGATGTATGAGGATGGTTTTCCAGAGAACAAAGCAGGTAGGTTTTCTGTTGTTTTTTTTTTGTTTGTTTTTTTTTATCAAAAGCTATGCGGATGACAGAGAGAGGGCGGAAGGATGGCATGATGCTCGTGGGCCTTTGCCTGTGGACCCCAGGGGTTACTGCCCAGAGCTTTGGCCACAGGGCAGGACAGGGTATGGCTCCCTGGAGATCAGAAGAGAGGACCTCGGGAGAGGTGGATCTTTTCCCCTTCGTTCCTGCACCTTCCTGCCTGGGGTTTCCACCCATGAACCTGGGTGTCCAGAGCCGTGAGTGGGCCTCCAGGCGGACAGTGGGCCCTGGAGTCCGGCTCCTTCTCTTTTATGCCGAAGGATCCAAACTCCTCTGCTCAGAATGCAGGCCCCTTCCCTTTGTTTGTTAGTTATATCTGCAGCCCACCCCGCAGCTTGGCCACTGTTACATTTATTTCAAATAGGTTCGCCTCCATCCAGGAGGTTTTCTGCAGTAAAACAATAAGACGCTTATGTTTACCCGCCCTCCCCCCACCACACACATACTTTTCCTTATCTGGCCTCATTTAATTGTCTGGCAAGCTTTCAAGATGGACCATGGAAAAGATTCCCTTTCCTTTTTACCGATGAGGAAGCCGAAGCTTCAAGTAATTAACTGATTCAACACACCAAGTAAGACTTAGAGCAATCGGATCTTACCGCCACTGGTGCAAAGTACATTTTGTATTTTTTGACAACACTTAGGCCTCCTGAGAGCAGGGACCATTTCTGCATTTTGTCAGACTCCTAGCATCGGCTGAGGGCACGCGGGGGGCCCCACGCACATGGTGTAGTTGTCTGTGTTTGAGAAAGGATGAAGAGAAGACTGTAGAAGAGGCAAGTAAGCCCGGGAGCATTCAAACCCGAGACTCGCTCCTTCCTGCTGCCCGTGGCTGCATGTGTGTCCTGTCTGATCCCAGAGGCCTAAGAGATCTCGTGACACAGCAGATACTGAACTATGACTCACTGGGAGCCGTGGTTAAAGCTCTGAATTCGTCACACTTGACCACCTCGTTTTCCATGCGGCCCTGATGATGGGTGATGGGCAAGGCACCCCTACAGCGGGCTCATTAAATTTGGATGATTGGCATGGACTCGAATGAGAATAAATCCAGCCACTGTGTCAGATATTAATTGTGCGCCAGAATGAGCTATTTATAAATCCTAGGATGTTTGAGAAAGCTAACTTTTCCAGGGTTTGCATTGGATGTCAGATCTTTTAACAATGTGCTTCGAGGTGGGGTTTCTGACGTTATGGTTTTGTTCTTGTATGTCATTTTAAAAAAAATTTGAGCAGAGCCTAGTCGGTGTAGCTCAGTGGTTGAGCGTTGACCTATGAACCAGGAGGTCACAGTTCAATCCCTGGTCAGGGTATATGCCTGGGTTGTGGACTCGATCCCCAGTGTGAGGTGTGTAGGAGGCAGCCCTGATCAATAATTCTCTCTCATCATTGATGTATCTATCTCTCTCACCCTCTCCCTTCCTCTTTGAAATCAATAATATATATATATTTAAACTTGAGCAGAATGGAAAATATCAGGCCTCATTTGGAAGCTCAGCGCTCAGGGACTGGTGCCCGGTGTTCCCCGAGACCACGCCGAGCACCAGGAGCCTTTTGTTCCATTGCCACTGTTGCTTATATTTAAAGGCCATTTCTTTTCTATGTCGCTGTTTTGAACTCTTTCCTTTTTATCTTTATCCTCATCTCCTTCCTTCAGCAACATTGCATTCATACACATGCTCAGTAAAGACTGGATTCGTATGTAAAATACTTAGAAATTACATCAGGTTAGAGCTCGATTGTAAAGTACAGATCTTGGGGCTGGCTTGCGTGTTTGGGGGATCCATCATCTGCTCTTCACTGGATGACATCTCGGATCCCAGCTCCAGGAAGCAGGAGACCGCAGAGCGCTCAGCGCATCTTACAGTGCTCAAGGGCATGTGACGAGTTCAAAATCATTTCTAGGCCAGCAAATGAGTGTAGTAACTTCTCCCTATTCTCAGCTGTTAGGAATTCAGAAGGTACAGTTGAGGTAGCCTTCTAAGGTTGGAAAAAGATGTTTCACTGTGATTACGATTTCGGAGGAAAGTCACACAGCCAGGATATTGACGTGTAGTGGGACGAGCATGGGGCTGTGAGTCATGGGCCTGGCTACTAGTCCCAGCTCTGGCCTGAAGGTAGTTGGAAAGCCACCTTGCGGATGCGGTCTCCGTTTTCCCTTCTCTAAAATGAGTTACTTACACTAGATGATCTCTCGCTAAGATTCCTACTCTAAAATTAATTTTTACCGGTACCCTTGATATTTTTTAACAATGTTTTTCTTTTCGGTAGAAACACCTGTCTTTCCCTCCTTTGTGAAATTTTACCGGGTAATGGGCAGGAGGGCATGGGAGGGATTGCCGGCATTTATTGACTGGCACCGAAGGAGCTGGGCGTGACTGGGGCAGGGCTGCGAATAATGTGAGGAGGAGGAACGCCTCCCAAGAACAAAGTGGGACCACAAAGCCGAAGGTTGTCCTTGCCCAGCTGGCTGGGTTGTCCTGAGGATAACGTGCCGTCCGCCCCGGAGGTTTTAGCCCTTGAGCGCTAATGACATTTCTCATGCCTGTGTCATCTGTTTGTATTTTAGGACAACAGTAGTAGCGGCAGCTGCCTTCTTGGACGCCTTTCAGAAAGTGGCCGACATGGCTACCAACACACGTGGTAAGCAGATGGAGGGTGGCTCTTTCCCTGGGGAGGCTTCAGGGAGGAGCATCAGGGCTGAGCTGACTCATACCTAAAATTCTGTTAACGCTGCGGGGTTCCACATAGCACACGTTTCAAAGTTTCAAGGTTCTCTGCAGGACAAAGCTCAAGAGAAGAATGGAAAGTGAAGGGAAAGAGCCACTTTTCCTTTAAAAGAGGCAGGAGGTGGCTCGACGTGTTTCCCGGTCGCTTTCACTGAGCTGTGCATTTGGGTGTAGTTCGTTTTTCCCCTCTCGCAAGGGTTGTCCTAAGGTTTTCCTCGTTTCCTTGGGGGACGGGAAGCAGGAAGAATGATGGGGCAGACCGTTTTTCTGGGTTCTGTAAAACTGGGAGCCCTTGTGTAAGTGGTGTCCTATTGTGTTGTATTTGTGTCTCCCACATATGACTTCTTCATGTGCAACCCCCCCAAAATATAGTGCCCAGAACATGGTGTTTACAGTATGTGTGTTAAATCTAGGAAAAAAGTCTTCGGAAATATTTTAATGGTTTCAGTGACTACTGAATCATACAAAAGACGTGTAAGAACATGTGAAAGTTATAAAGAAGAAAACGAATACTCCTGTATCCACCACCATTGTTAGAAATACACCATCAGCTCGTCAGCCCTAAAGGAGAAACCCTGTTCGAAGGGGCGTGCCTTCTCCTTCACTCCCAGGCAGGGTCTGCTTGTGCACTGGCAGCTACGCGCTTGTTCTTGCCACTGTCAAGGTGACATTGGAAAATGTGGGTGTTGGGGTTGCTCCCAGTCACAGGAGAGTTTGGCTTCTCTGATGCACGTGATGGGCACCTCCGGTGGGATTCACCAGGCGCCCAATTACCATCGGGGCTCAGTGAAATGTTCGGGCGAATTTGCAGGGAGCACACTTCTCATTCATCCCAGAAACCTGGAAACTGATAACATGTCAGACACTGTCACGGGGCCACACACATCAATGCATTGCCGTCCTGGTCCTGGGGGAGCTTGGAACTGAAGGGGGAAATGCGATACTCGAATTGAGAATTTGAGTGTAGAAATATGTTTGCTGGGATGACAGTGGTAGAGCAGCGTGCTGGGGGAATATGAAGAAGTGAGTAATTGACTCAGCTCAGGGAGACGAGGGAGGTCTCCAGGGGAGGGAATATTTCTCTTCATTTCCAAGATGCCGACAGTGTTTCAGAAGGTTCCCTAGGAGAACGTGACGGCGGCATCGGAGCAGTGCTGCCTTTGTCTGGTTTGCCAGCTTGATATGGATCATATCCACTGTGCTCTTTAAGCCCTTTAAAAAAATTATTACATAGTTTATATGTGTCTGGGTAGAAGCTAGAAAATATAAGTATAAAGAATAGAACATCGAAGCCAGTCTTCACCATTGTTAGTGTTATTGGGTCTATTTTATAATATTTTCTTCTATTTCACCGGTAGAGGGAACTGGACTTGTCAGTTGTGTTGATGTCTTTCCAGAATAGCCACCAGAATGTATCTTCTTTAAAAAGTTGCTTTAAAGAGCTTAGATATCTGGCATTGCATTTTCAAGGCTCAGTGATTCATAAGTTTTTATATTTTAATGTTTAATCATGGGATAAACCCTAAAGGATGAACGAGAAAGACTTCCCCGACTGTCCATGATGTCCTGCAGTGGGAGCCTGGCTGTTGGCAGAGGCTGCCCCGGGGGTTCTCGGTGGGAAACGGGAGATCCTGCAAGTCCTCCTGGCTGAAGGGAGGAAAAGCAGAGCGATGATTTGTGGGAAAAGAAACCAGAATCACTTCTCTGCGGGTGCGATGGAGGAGCTAGGAATTTAAAGGTGATGTATTAGACAAAAAACAAATAATGTCACAGCGAACAGACTCTGCTTTGATATATTTTTAGTCTTTGATTTCTGATCATTTTTAGAGATTCCAGAATACTCCCCCTCTGGCCATGTGCACTGGGGGTGGGGGAAGGGGGGTATAACTTTCTGTGGCATGGGGAGGGGGAGGACTCTTACGTGACCTAAAAAGAAGTGTCTGGTTGATAGAAATATATTTTATGAAGATGACAAGAGAGAAACTTGAACACATGTACTTCTTGTATGTTCAGTAAGCATCAGAAGTCATTTCTGTGAAGTTAAAATTTACTTAAAATTGAAAAATATAGAACATGCTCTTGAGTTTAAAAAAATTTATGTGACAGAACATAGAAAATTAAATCCACCCTCCCAGAACCCTTTGCAGGGACTGGGTTTAGCGTTATGTACAGACCTTTATGCATACATAAACACATGTGGGAGGGAAAAAAGCTAGTTGCAGGATAATATGTAGAATGATACATAAAATGAAGTATGTCTGTGTGATCTTTCCCCAGAGGTAGCCCACAAGAAACATCATCCCTGTGCTTTTCCTCTGCAGTATAGGGTATGATCTTTCTAGTCAGTACCTGTAGCTCGACCATGTTCTTTCTAGTGGTCAAATGGAATTTCACTGTCGGGATGTAGCACAGTGTAATCACTCTTCTGTTGAGGGATATTTAGATTATCCCCATGTATTTGTTATTACAAGCTGTGCTGTACTTAATGCACATGTCTGCATCCTTTTGGAGATCTGTGCGTAATCTATTTTTAATGACGTATGCATCACCGAGGAAACAGTGAATCTGTAGAAATGCTTCAAGCTGTTTTGGTCAGCAGTAAATACGTATTTGGGCTTAAGGTCATGACAGGCTGTAACTCTACAGTTTGCAGTTTGATATCTACCCTCTACAGAAAGTCCAGTGTTTTGTTTAGAGCCTGGGGCTGTCTTTTTCTTTTTATCCTCACCCAAGAATATTTTTTCCATTGATATTTTTAGAGAGAACGGAGGGGAGGGAGGATGGGGGGAGAGAGAGAGGGAGAGAGAGAGAGAGAGAGAGAGAAAGAGAAACATCAATGTGACAGAGACACATCGATTGGTTGCCTCTGCACCATCCCCGGCAACCAAGGTAACATGCCCTTGACTGGGAATCAAACCCAATACCCTTGGTTGTGTGTGGGCCTACGCTCTAACCACTGAGCAACAGGCCAGGGCCATAGATGTCTTTTTCGAATCTTTCTTGCTGGAGATGACAAGGGAATAGCAGTTATTCTTAAGTGCATCTCATGTTGGGCAAATGTCTGTCCAGAATTTCAAGCTAGCAGATCTCTGGTTTCCAAACATTAGCATTCCATATTGTTTCCCAAAGGAAACAGCTCTGAAAGGTCTTTGTCCTTTTTCGCAAATATTTTACACTAGCTGTTAATACAGTTTAGGAACAAATTTTAAAGCTAGTCACTATAAGAGCAACATCACTCTAATCTCTATATAACTTGTTAAGTAGGATGTGGAAATATGTCCAAACTCTGTTTTGTTCTATTTTTAAAAAAAATAGTACAAGTTGCCCTTACGATGTGTGTATTTAGGTTAATAATTAAACTGTAATGGGACTTAGGCATTTATTAGCTCCATAAGACATGGTACAGTTTCACATTTTATTGATTTTGCAACTTGTGTTTAATATGCAAGTGCACCCTTTTCTGTGTTATCGACCACAAAGAATTAGTGGCTGGGCATTCAGTACACTGAGGACTTTTGGGGCAGCGTCACCATCCCCTCGTCCATGAGGGGCCAGCATGCGGGCCGTTGTAGGAGTTGAGAAATGTTTGAACTGACTGGCATGCAGTTGTCCGGGTTACTTTAAAAAGGCAAAAAAGACGATGAACTAAGGAGGGGGGAGGCTTCTCAGCCCTCTACGGCAGAGGTGGCCCGTTTCTGGGACCAGCGTCCCTACACCCGTAAGCACGTGCCCTTGCACCCCAGGGCCCGGCTCTCCGTGTCGTGGAAGGCAGGCGTGTTGAGTTGATGAAACGCTCTGTCTTACTCAGCACTGGCCCTTCGTGGCCACAGCGTCATTGCTGAGGTCAGCAAGGGCTTTTGAAGAGCATGATGCTGTGTGACTTGCAGTTTGGGCTGCCGCTTTGTGCCTCTGTAATTACTTTAAAGCTTTGATGAACCGTCTCGGGGATGTTGAGATGATGATACACCAAACCCATAGTAAGGGGTTTGAGATCATCAGCAGGAAGGAAATGGATCTCCAGCTGACTAGGTCATCTTTAATGTCCCAAACCCTTTATACGTCACTTTAAAAAATGGGCGGTGGTTTGAATCTTGAGAGTGATGGCGAACCTATTGAATACGTATCACGGGCTGGGCTCTGTCCTATGTGTTTTACGTGTATCGAGTCGTTTTATTTTAACAGCCCCACGAGGTAGGTGCTCATGACCTTCATTTTAGGTGGTGAAATCGAGGCGAAGAGAGTTTATGTCAACTGACCAAGGTCGTGTGGCTAGTAAGTGGTGAAGCTGGAGTCTGGCCCACAGCCTAGAATTTAACCATTAAGTTATGATCCCCATGTAAGCAACTCCTGGATTTAGTATAGGCTTATTATTTGCTTAAAAGTTACTGCTCCTGAATGGGTTTTAAGAAACAACCTATATTTCCCCTTGGAGTAACATCTAGATTGGGAGCTGGGATGTCTGTGTTCGTCTTCTGGCTGTGTGACTCCAAGTAATTTTATTTCACTTCTCGGGGCTCTCATTTTCCCTCCTGTAGCTGGGGTTTTCCCAGGACACAGGGCTCCGGTATTCTGCCATTTTAAATCTTGATTCGACCCTATTAAATCCATAAAATGTGAAGGAATTCGGGCAGTCTGAATTTTCTATTTTAACTTAGAGTCTGCTCTGGAGACAAAGGGAGCGGAGGAAGCCAAGTGAGGCAGAGAATAATGGAGGGGAGAGGGTTGGTTAGTAGGGAAGAATGGGAACTACACATGGGCGTTTGGGGTGACCTGGGCTCTAACGAGGCTCCCTCTCAGCCATGTGCATGAGAAGGGCGGGTGGGAGTTGGCACTTTTAAGACGGCCTTTGAGGCCCAGGCGTGGGCTTTAACCAGTGAGCCTGGATTGCCAGGGTTCTGTGCATCAGTGAAGAAATCCCTATGGTTTGTGTTGGCTAAAGCAGTCTTGGTCCTTAAAAGTATGTTACATGCTTTTAGTGTAGATTTTCTTAAATGCTGTGGTCTCCAGATCTGGCTGCGTGGATTGTAATCACTCAAGAAGTTTGTTTTAAAGTACAGATTTCAGGGCCCTGCCTCATACCTATGGAATCAAAATAACGGGAGGAGGGGGGTGTGGAGTGGGGCAGGGGGACCCAGAAATCTCAGATTTATCCAAGCGCCCCAGGAGGATAAGGCTCCTCGCAAGCATCTTGCCACAACCCACCTGTCCAATGACATCTCCGCCATGGCCGGCAGTTCCACCCACAAAGAAATGCTCACTCTTCCCTGAAATCCTTAAGACCTTTAATCTCTGCCCAGTCAGCATGGCTCAGTGGTTGAGCGTTGACCTATGAACCAGGAGGTCACGGTTTGATTCCGGGTCAGGGCACATGCCTGGGTTGCGGGCTCGGATGCCCAGTGTGGGTCGTGCAGGAGGCTGCCGACCAATGATTCTCTATCACTGATGTTTCTATCTGTCTCTCTCTCCCTCTTCCTTCCTCTCTGAAACGAATAAATAAATATATATTTTAAAAAGAGAAAACCGTTAATCTCTTTCTGCTTGCACCTGTGCATTCCAGACCTGGAACGCCCTTCCCAGCCCACCCCCTGTGGCCCCCTTTAGATGCTTAGGATCTGCTGCTTGCCTTCCAAGAGCCGGTTAAAGAGTCCTGTCGCCTGTGAAACTTTTGCCCCTCTTTCCCAAGGCAAGCGGTTTCCGGCCCAGGGCCGCTGCGGCACATGCTTCCTCTCACCTCACTCTCGGTGTGGTCACCGCCTTCCCCACTAGGCTGCAGACACCTCCAGGACAGGAGCGGCTCTACTCCTCCCCGAGGAACCCGCTTACCCAGATGCTAAGGACCTGGCATTTGGCAGGATGTCGGCAGCGTTTGCACATGGCACCAGGCAGACCTGGGTGAGGAAGGCTGTCACTTCTGGGGACAGGAGGCTGCTGGGATGGAGTCTTCGGCAAGATTCCACTTGGGAGTTCAGAACTGGAATCTTGGCGACTCCTCCCTGAGACCCAGTCTCTGGTAGAATGTGTGACTTCCTACTTCATGTACCTGAGGAGGGCTCAGCATTCCATGACCAGGCCCTGGGAAGGGGCCGGTGGTAAAGGGGCTACCCTGCTGTGGCGGGGTGCGGGGGAGGGGAGGATAGTGAGGGAACCTTCCCTGCAGGGGTAGGGAGGGGAGGTACTGGGAGGTGGTTTCCAAGAGGCAGCCAGACTGGTTTTGTTTGCCCCCAAGTTTTATTTTAACCAGATGGTTTAATGGAGATGTCATGGCCCTTCGCTTCTGGACCCACCAGTGCTCAAGTCCTGAGCTCTCGCTCATGGAATTAGAGCCTTATTATTTCTACCGAGGAGGCTACTTAGCCACAAACCTGAGCGAAAAAAATTAATTATTTAAAAAGCTCCTTCTCACAGGCCTAGAACTGGAGAATCTTTGAATATAACCTTAAGGGAGCATAGACACATTCACTCGTTACATTAAAAATGAAAAGGTGTAAAACTACTGCCTGTGAATCTGTGGATGTGGCTCTAGGTCACAGACTGGCTTTGTACTCACAGGCCAATCTGGGGTCCTAAGTTATCTTTGGTTATTGTCCTGAGGAGTCTTACAGGAAAAGTAAGAACTTTGAGTAGTTTGAGAAATAAGCTCGGTTATAGCCCTAGCTGGTTTGCTCAGTGGATAGAGCAGGGCCCTCGACTGAAGAGTCAGGTGTTCGATTCGGGTCAAGGGCAGTTATCTTGGTTGCAGGCTAGACGCCGCCCTGGTCAGGTGTCTCTCTCACATCGATGTTTCTCTCTCTCTGTCTCTCCCCCTCCTTTCCACTCTCTCCAAACATCAATGGAAAAATATCCGAGGGTGGGGATTAACAAAGAGAAATAAATGAGAAGAAATAAGATCAGTACGTTTTCTTTAACAGCTGAGCTTTTTGTTTTGAAAGGTTCAAGGGACAGTGTATTAATTTTTTTCTGATGAACTTAATTCCAACCGAGGCTTTACAGCTAATAGGAGGAGAAGGAGGACCGAGCGTAAAGCATCCTCTGCAGGCGGAGAAGGTTTGTGGACAGTTGGCTGAGGCTGATTTCACTCAGAGCCTGTGGATAGCTGTTGTGGGGGCTCCAAACCTCAGCTCCGATGTCCCGGCGCCGGACACCTCTCCGAGCCCAGGAGACAGGTGCTGTGTGTGGAAAGGTGTATAAACGGAAGCACTTCCTAGCTCGCTCGCAGCTGTGCTCTCTAACATTGTCATCCATGAACCCAGGCATGCTGTTATGACAGTGACCTAGAATCTCTCGATGGCCTTTCATTTGGGGGAATTTGAACTTGACCTCTTGATTTGATTCCCATGAATTATGCTGAGGAAGCCCTAAGCGAATTTCGCTCTGCTGGTAGCTCATTTTGAAAAATTCTCATTGCTGTACTGTAGGTGGGTGTGAGAGTAGGAACAAAGCTGAGAAATGAAAACATTTGTAGTTGGTTAAAGTGGGAAATCGGCCGGGCCAAGATGAAGTCATCTTCCTCCCATATTTCTTTTTTATCCGTCCCCTCCCGCCTCCCTTTGACTTGCAGGCCCAGTGTGTGCTGCGTGAATGACCCCAGGGCAGTCCTGACCTGGTGGGGCTTTTAGGCTGAGCTGGGGCCGTTCTGTGTGATAGAATTTCCTGTAATATGGAAATGTGACACATTTTTGCTATTTAACATGGTAGCCACTAGCCACATGTGGGTTGACTGAGCACTTGAGATGGGGCCAGTGTAACTGAGGACCTGATGTTCTGGTTTTTAAATCTTCCTCATTTTAATTGGAACAGCCACATACACCTCGTGGCTACCCTGGTACACGGCACAGGCATAGGCAGTGTCATGATTTCTACAAAGAAAGGCTTGTTCTGCTCTAACAGTAAGTGTCATATTTTGTGAGTCATCTGATTTATTCTCTTTATGTCAGGAAGCTTTATTGAGGGTTTCTGTGTACCTAGGGCTCTAGGAATGCACCGGTCAGTCGGAAAGGGGCTGTTTCTGAGGCTGTGGGTCTGTGGTGGCAGAGGGTTTAGGCAGGCAAGCGGTGGGGGTGTTAGGCGGAGAGGTACATGTGAACAGCAATCATAATTTCAAGCAATAAATGCATCCCTGTTCTTTTTAAAGCATGTCCCTTTCATGCTTTAAAAGGGACAATCTCAGTGGACGAGAGAGTATTCCGAAGAGGGTCAACATTGGTTCTGAGGAGGGGAGGGGATTGTACCCTTTTTCTATACCAGGCACAGATATGAATGAATACAGTACATAAGCAGGCATATGTATGTCTGCAGTATGGCAAAAGGGGTAACTGGGGGGGGGGGAGTCCAAAAGGGCTCTTTATGGGAATGATAGTGGGGGAAAGCTTGAGAAAATTGTTTTGTGACGAAGGCCTAGCTTTTACGACCGGTCAGCCTTTTGCCTCTTGCCCCATTCAAGGTGCGTTTTAAGAATTTTCATGAACCTGATGAAGGTGGGTGCTGTTAGGTACTTCATTGGAATTAACGAAATTGGCAATCCAAGGTCCATGGCCTTGTCATGAAAAGTTGCCCAGTGTTGATCCGTAGCTGGATCCTGAAGCATCCAAGATCGGCTTCCCTCCTCATTGCTGTTAAAATTTTACCATTTGTAACTACTCTTTAGCCACATGTGGACGTGAAGAAAGACTTGAGTGCTGGGTTATGTCCAAAAGCCCTTCCTTAATTGGACTTTATAGCTATAATCCTTTTGATGAGGATTTATTAGGATGTTTGTGTGTTATGTTTCTGTTTAATCAGTATAACAACATACATAACTACCTGCATGTGTGTGTGTGTGTGTGTGTGTGTGTGTGTCCAGGAGGTTGGAATCATGAACCTCATTGATCTTTTCTTGATGCTGAGACTGATGACCGACAGCACCATTGACAAGTGGCCTTCTCTTACTGACCTTTGGTTGTGCGGCGACAGTTGCCAGAGACGCGATTCCACGGTGGTCAGCCAGCGTCCTGCCTGTGTTGCGTTTGGCTTTTCCCTGTGTCTTCCCGAAATGACACGTGAAAGGGCGGTTTGTGTGGGGTGGCCTGAAAGACACTAACCCGAGTCCCACTTTTACGTAAGAGTGTCCAGCGCAGGATGCCACCAGAACCCTAAAACCCTCTACCAGGGAGAGCTGGGAATACCCAAATCCCTCCCAAGACCCACCCCGCGTGGCCTGTGAAGGCTTGTCCCGCCGCTGACCAGAGGGGAGCACTCATTCCCGCTTAGTGCGGTGGTGGGACCCCGGTTTGCCCTGGCGTGTTTCCCGGGTGGTGCGTGAGTTGGGATGCGTGCTGCTTTCTGTCTAACCTCGGCAGCCTTACTAAACGCAGGCGGATTCCATGGCGACGGGGCTGGCAGCAGTGGGAGGAAGGTCCGGGCGTGACAGGTGACTGGGTTGGTGCGTGTGCAGTCGGCTGAGTGTTTCGTTAGGCGGTTTCCATACGAAAGCGATGCTCTCAGCACTTCACCCTTCTAGTTTCCCAGGCTGCCGTGCATTTTGTTCGCAGGCAGTGAGGGTTCTCCTTCCCATCCTAGTCCTTTTCTCCTCCTTTACTTTTTATTTTGGCTTAATAACTAACACTCCTCCACCCCCTCCCGCTGCCACTCACACCAACGTGTCGCCGTCATTTTTGGTAAAACACTGATTAGTGTTCATGAGAGAATGCAGTCACTCTAGTTCTCACCGATGAGGCAAACCTTTTTTTTTTCTACAATGCTTTCCCGTGGAAGCTCCTTTGCCATAGAGCCGTGAACTTGGTTTGGTCGCCCACCTCAGATAAAAATAGCTGTGTGGAATGTGAATGTGAACTGGAGACACTTGAAGTTGTCAAACTAGTGTTTTCTAGGATGAGTCTACGCCTCATCGCGTGGTTGCCTCCTCTCTGCTCCCTCCGAGAAGGACCCAGCCTGGAAACATGCAGGAAATGTGGACACTGCTTTGCGTTAACAATTCCACTGTCACCGAGCACGTGTGCTCTGCTGAGGAAAAATGTGAAACCGGGAAGTAGCTCAGGGAACAAAGAATATTTGCAAGGTCTTCATCACCGAGAAACAGATGGTGAATTCTCCTGGTACATTGTCTAAAAATTTGATTTTTTATACGTTTCAAAATATTTATGTTGGCTAAAGTGAGAATTACCTGGAGGTTTCTTGTTTTGCTGTGTCTTATTTATTTATTTAACATAACTGGTTTTCAGTTTGTAGAGAGTACAGGGCTTTTCTTTAGACCATCTAGCATCTCGTGCAGCCGTTTTATTTTGCAGGGCAGGCTGCGTCTCAGCAAGGTGAAGTCACTTGCCAGGGCCACTCAGCTTGTCCGGGGGCAGTGGGGATGCCCATTCTAGCCCAGGGCTTCCTATCTCATGGTTCCCCCTGAACACTGAATGGCAAAGCAGTTGTCCCCTCGCCTCTTGGCCTCTGGGTTTAACGGGGAGGGTATTCAAGTAGGAAAGAACATGGGCGGTGCAAACCTGTCTCTGTGCTCCTGGTGTTTGTAAAGATTTGTGTTTGCTTGTTTGTTTATATGGAGTCCTTGATCACGTGGTTTCCCAAAGCAGTTTTCCACTTCCAGTCCTTCGTCTACGGAAGATGTTTTTGTTTTCTTGTAGCTCAGTGTGTGGGTGGGTGGGCTGTTTTGTTTATATTTTGATCATGTGTTATATTTGACATAAGCATATTTATCTGTGAGAATAACTAGGCTTCTTTCATCTACATTGGCTTCGTTTGGGGAATATATTTTACCTGCACTCACACACGTGACGAAACACACACACACACACACACACACACACACACACACACACACAATGTGTGGATTCCCAAATGTTTAAAATTGCCACGGGACTCTTATTTCTAGTAAAAGCTACTGCTGTGGAAATCTGCAGCATTTCCTGCTGTGTGCGCCAGGACCCAGGGACCCTGGTTACCATGGAAACGGGTATCCAGCTGCTGGGTGGTACTTTCCTTTAGAGCTGCATCTGAGCACATTTCACAGTTCAGTACAATGCTGCTGCTTCCGCTTTTAAAATAAGGAGATGGACGGGGGAAAGCTGTGGGATTACAGATTTAAAAAATACTGTTTCTGCTGAGGTAGAACCAGACCTTTAACATGCATCCTTTTACTGTGACTGTCTAGTAGGGCAATACCATCACCCAAAGGAGGCCAAAGGTACCAGAAGCTCCGTGGCGGGGACAGTGAGAATGGAGCCGTGCGGCTGGCCTGCAGGCTCTGTGGGCAGAACACGGGTGCAGGGCTGACTGGCTTTATCCCACTGGCCTCAGGAGAGTCCATTTGGTGTGTCAGAAGGGCCTGACCGCAGACAAAAGACCTTCTGCTCTCAGTAGGTGCCCGCCATCCTGCACGTCCTGACCCCCTCTCTCCGAACGCACTCAGAGAATCTGTTCTCAGAGCCTGGAGAGCTTGCCCGGGTTTTAGCCCTCGATTCGCCTATCGGCACATGATTGCCATCTGTGCCCGTTGGAAGGCAGATGCTGATTATGCGAGTGATACTCCATTATGAGAGTGATACTCCATTTGGGTATTTCCGATTTCAGGCGAAGTGCAGGATGTCTTGTTTGTACTGGAACCAGGAAATAATGAGCCATGTACCTGTGCCCCTGACCTCAGGGGTGTTGGCCGTCCTGTTGGGCACTGGCCACAGGTGGGCACACTCTGGTGTTTGTTGTTCCAATGTGTTTGCATCAAGCCGATGCTGGGAGCGTGTGTGATTTGCAAACAGTGAGGCCGCCTGGAGCCTTGCCTGTCGCAGGGGGCAGGATCTTAGTCCAGCCTTGGCCTTGGATTTACAGGGGACCTTCTACCTGTGAGAGCACTCAGCCGCTTTGCCTCATTGAGGCTTGCGATAGGAACCCCATTTTGCCAACCAGGGAACCAGCTTGGCAACTTGAGGTGACTTGGTTGAAATGTCACACAAGCAGCAGAGCCTGGAGGTGTGTGACCGACCCTTCATCCCACCTTCTTTCCACCTCTGAGATCAGTTGTATGTCTAGAACAGGGGTGGGCAAACTTTTTGACTCGAGGGCCACAATGGGTTCTTAAACTGGACCGGAGGGCCGGAACAAAAGCATGGATGGAGTGTTTGTGTGAACTAATATAAATTCAAAGTAAACATCATTACATAAAAGGGTACGGTCTTTTTTTTTTTTTTTAGTTTTATTCATTTCAAAGGGGCCGGATCCGGCCCGCGGGCCGTCGTTTGCCCACGGCTGGTCTAGAACCACGTAGGAATTTAGACCAGGGCTTCTCAGTCGTGGCATTATTGCCATTTTGGGCTGAATAATTAATTCTTTGTCGGGAGGGGCTGTCCTATGTATGCATTGTAGGATGTTTAGCGACACCCCTGTTGTCTACCCCACCCCCACTGTGCAAACAAAAAATGTCTCTAGATGTTGCCAAATGAGGGGCAAAAATGGCCCTGGTTGAGAGCCACTGAGCTAGATTTTTTAGGTGTTGTTACGTGGCAGTTCAAGGCCACTGGGCTGTGCCTTTTTGGAGGCAGTTACAGACAACTGGCTCAGTTAGGATAGGTTTTAAATTATTCATAGCTAAGTTATGACTTTGGAAATTTCACAGTTCGTGCATTGTTTCACCTGAGCTTGTGTGTATAAAACTTCCTGCAGAGTCTACACCTTACCAAGAACAACTACTTGGTCAGTGTAGGTTCATCAAAGGGGTCTATGAGAAATCTTTGTATTTTCTCTTAAATTCTGCTGTGGACCTTAAACTGCTCTGAAAAAAAATAAAATCTTAATTTAATAAATGGTTGTGATGGTAAATTTTATGTTAGGTATATTTTATCCTGAAAACCAGAACCCCATTCTCATTAAGCAGTTACTCCCCATCTCCCTCCCCCGCCAGCCTTTGGCAACCACCCTGGCTGTATTTCGTGTTTTACTCGTCATTGTACCCCTGACCCCGAACATAGTAGTTGCTAAATAAAACTGCTGCATGAATGAAATGAGCCTTTACTCTAACACTGATTTGTCTTTGTAGATCTCTTCAATAGCTACCTAACGAGAAAAGTCAGCTATAAGGAAATTTCTGTGAAATGTTTCACTACTTCTCTACCAAAATGTGTATAGAAATGCCTCTTAAGCCAAAGCTAATGCTGTAGTCTTGTCTTCTTATCTTGGTTATTTTTTTTATCCTCACCCAAGGACATGCTTAGAGAGAGAGCGAGATAGATAGGGATAGAGAGGTATAAAGAGATAGAGAGAAACATCTATTGCCTTCTGTACGTGCCCCAACCTGGGATTGAACCTGCAACCCAGGTATGTGCCCTGACCGGGAATCGAACCAGCAACCTTTCCGTGAACAGGGCAGCACTCATCCAGCTGAGCCACTCCAGCTGGGCTATCTTGGCTATTTTTAGTTGACATTTTGAGCCAATAATGGTGGTTGGGAAAAATTAATGTTTTTAACCCGATTTCTTCCTGGAAATATGTTTGCCTTGTTTGTCTTTTCTTTTATGCTCACAACTCAAAAAATCTTGTTTTTCTCTGTTACTCTATAATTTATAAAAATTGTATTGCAGTTGGCTTGGGGAGAATTTACTTAAGCATAGTTGAGCCTTTATATTTTCCTTCTGGCTTGGACAAAAGCATCATTAATTATGAATATGAATTCCTTTTGCAAAATGACAAGATTGAACATTTCCTCATGCCAGCATCCCAGCTGTCTCATTCTGATGCTCAACAGACTTTTTAGAGATAGTTTTTAATGGCCATGATATCAGATACTAAAACAAAATAAAAATGAGAAGCTAAAAAGAATGCAAAGTAGCTTACAGTTCATTATTCTGAAAAAAAAATAATGAAAGGTTTTTGTTTTACTGAGGCCATTTCTATCTACTCTGCGATGCATTTGCGGTCTCAACATTTTGGCTGAGGCTGCAAACCAGAGCATCATTTCTTCTCTTTAAAGTTTCTGCTGTTGACAGGAACAGAATCCCATTTGTTCAGATGATTATTCTTGAGGGCCCTAAGGCTTAGGTCAGCTTTTTGCTCTCCAGGGAACCAAAGCTCAATCTTGGTTTTGATGATGGAGGTGGGAGTGGTGTCAGTAGCCACTGAGCCCTCACTGGGTGCAATGGCTGATTCATGATGGCCTCACAGCAGGAGGTGCACTGGGGTCTGATTCCTGTCCTTGAGGCTCTTACCCACCAGGTGCTATTGCCTTCATCCCATGTGCTACTGCTCAGCCTTCGATTGACCACCCAGTAATGTCATTTCCGGTGTTCTCGCTTAACCTTATCCTCCCGTGTTCGCTGCCAGAGAAGCTGACCTAGATATGGCAGTAGGTTCCTTTGTGTGGGACCCTGGAAAGAGGTGGTCCTCTCTGGCCTCCGGCGGGAGTTTTCTAGTCTGGAAATGGACCCGTGTTGTGGTTCCGTTCCAGGCTGTCAGGGAAGCCAACCTCCTCAGGAATTCCCTCCTAAGTTTAGAGCCCAAGGCCGTGTGTGTGTGTGTGTGTGTGTGTGTGTGTGTGTGTGTGTGCACTAGTATTTGCTATCTACATGTTGAAAGATTTGGTTTCTGCTCACAGTTCCTTGAGTGGGGATTTTTTTTTAAATCTTCACTCAAGGATACTTTTCCATTGATTTTTAGGGAGAGTGGAAGAGAGAGGGAAAGACAGAGAGAAACATCGATGTGAGAGAAATACATCAGTTGGTTGCTTCCTGCACGAGCCCCGATCAGGGCCTGGGCCGGGGAGGAGCCTGCAACCAAGGTATGTGCCCTTGACTGGAATCAAACCCTGGACCCTTTGGTCCGCAGGCCAACGCTCTATCTACTGAGCCAAACTGGCTAGGGCTGTTCCCCTTCTATTTTTAATTTAATTTATTTTTTTTAGTTTTGGACCACTTCCTTCTAAACCAAAGGCATTTGTTGTGCAAGTAAGTTTATCTTTTTGCTTACTCGAAATGGTAGTCCTGCTAAACACGAACACATCGGGCTTAAACCACATGGAAATCAAATGGCACTAGACCAGCGGTTCTCAACCTGTGGGTCGCGACCTCTTTGGGGGTCGAACGACCCTTTCACAGGGGTCGCCTAAGACCATTGGAAAACACATATATAATTACATATTGTTTTTGTGATTAGTCACTATGCTTTAATTATGTTCAATTTGTAACAATGAAAATACATCCTGCATATCAGATATTTACATTACGATTCATAACAGTAGCAAAATTACAGTTATGAAGTATAAACGAAAGTAATTTTATGGTTGGGGGTCACCACAACATGAGGGTCGCGGCATTAGGAAGGTTGAGAACCACTGCCCTAGACATTTCAATGTACTGTCGATTTCCTACTCCAAAACATCAGGAGAGGAACCCAGGTGGTGTGAAAAGGTCCAGGTTGGAGAAGGAAGGGCTGGGCCGACCACTTGTCCGAGTTAAAAAGGCAAGACCATGCATTTATCCACATTTCAGAGCCTAGTCATTTCGTTTTCTCCAAGAACATGTGATTTGGCTTCAGAACCCCTGTGTTTTCTTTGTGTTTAGTATAAGTTCAGCTTGTGATGCTATTTCACATGACTGGATCTGATCACGTGCTGCGTGTGTGCGTGCGCCCTAAGGAAAGTGCCCCTCCTGTGTGCTTGCCACTCCCTGCTTTGTTCCCCTTCCCTGGTTCTCTGGAGTAGGCACTGCTGTGGCCGTCAGCTGCCCTGTGCTGGCCTTGCAGTGAGCCACAGGCCCAGGCAGCCGGCCAGCCCCAACCTTTGCATCCCTGGCTCCCCCTTCCTGACTCCAGGCCTCCTTCGGCCTCACAGGGCCAGACTGGCTGCTCCAGCCTCCTCTCTGCTGTATTCTTACCCCCAGGAATGGAGGTGACAGCCAGAGCCTTCCTGTTCTCTGAGCCTCAGAAGCAAATGCGTGTCCTGGAACGGGCCTCTCCCCTGCCTCTGGGCTGCTCCTGGTACCAGCTGAGGGAGTGTTTGCCCGAGGGAAGAGGCAGCATGAAAGGGTTGCCATGTTAGTTAGTGGGCACACAGGCTGGAAACAGCTTCCCACCCTGCTCTTAGTCTACATAACTATGACCACGAAAATCATTATTGGTTGAGCATCGTCCCATGTACCAGAAGGTCGCCAGTCCCATTCCTGGTCAGGGCACATGCCCGGGTTTTGGGCTCGATCCCCAGTATGGGGCATGCAGGAGGCAGATGATTAATGTTTCTCGCTCTCATCGATGTTTCTTTCTCTCCTTCTCCCTTCCTCTCTCTATAAAATTAATTTAAAAAAATTAAAAAGTCATTACAGTGTGAAATGCAAACCAGGGTAAATGATCCTGGTGCGAATGCTATCCTATTGTTAGAGCTAAGAAATTGCGTCCGTGCCAGTTCAGAACCTTTGGTTTGGATGGAATCCCAGCCTGCACTTGACCTTTGGCAAGTTGCTCTAACCTCTGTGTGCCTCAGTTTTCCTCATCTGTAAATTGGGCTTAATAAGAGCACCTGAGTAGGATCGCAGGCAGAGCCTTTGAGAATGTGTGCTGAGGGCGTAGTTCTGTGCCTGATCCATAGCAGCTCTCAGATGTTGGCCATTATAACGAATAAGGAAAGCTACCACTTACCCATCCAGATGAGTGTGCCAGGCGCTCTGCTGCATGCTTGGTATAGATCAGGGGTGGGCAAACTTTTTGACTCTAGGGCCACAATGGGTTCTTAAACTGGACCGGAGGGCCGGAACAAAAGCATGGATGGAGTGTTTGTGTGAACTAATATAAATTCAAAGTAAACATCATTAAATAAAAGGGTTCGGTTTTTTTTTTTTTTTTTAGTTTTATTCATTTCAAACGAGCTGGATCCGGCCCGCGGGCCGTAGTTTGCCCATGGCTGGTATAGATCATAGTAACTAGTCTTCATAGAAAGCAATTCTGAGAGAGGTGGCGGTGATTTAAACTAAACAGTGGGCAGGTTCTTTCTAGCATTGAAACAGTTTCAAATATTTTGGGGACCGGTACATTTTCATTGCAGATATTTTAAAAATTTACAAAACACACACACACACACACACACCCCAACCAACCAGTCAACCAACCAAAACTGAGAACTATGTAAAAGCAAATGCTTTCATGCTCAGAATAGCTTATTTGACGTAAACCACGTGTAGGAGTCCATTTCGCTGCTGAGGGATGACGGTGACGCTGCCTGGAAGGTTAGTTACTCGAGTTCACCTCTGTAATCGGGCCACAGCTTCCTGGGGTTGCATTGGATGCGACAGGCCCTTTGTGAAGGCTGCTGAAGTCCAGCTTCTCGCCCCAGGCGGAGGCTGAGCACACAGCCCTCTTCTTTGCTTCCAACACCGACTTCGGAATCCCCTCCATGTGGGGGAAACCTTTCTATCCTGAGCTCTGCCCCTCAGTCCCCAGGGGGCCTTGAATTGATGATTAGCTTCTGACATGTGATTAAGGAGCTCCTGCCTGTGGTCTAAAGAAACCACCACTCTGGCCAGGAGGGTCTTTGTGGCCTGGCTTAGCCTTCCTCCCTGGGAGTAGAGACGGGGGTAAAGTGAATGCAGGACCCCCAGGGCCTGGAGGCAGCGTGGGTGGGTGTGAGCGCTCCTTGCAGCCTCATCTGTTTGGCTGAGGGGGTGCGCCCTTCATTCAGCCTGTGGAAACACTGTGCTTGGCACTGATGAACGTTCTCCAACAGGTTTTGAGTAACAGGTTGTTGAGTTTCTTCATGAAGCATACGTTGGCCGTCGGGTCCTGGTGTTTCTTTCAAAGAGATGAATGTAATAGAAAATGGTGGTAATGTACTATTAGTGAATTGGCATATTCTATACTGTTAATACAATAGAAGTGCTGTCTTGGACTCGGGAAGCTAAGAGCCCTAATTGTGGCGTATAAATCACCTATGTTTTTTGTTATAATCTTCCTCCCCACCTTGCCCTTGGCTCAACTTCTGGGGGCCTCCTTCTCCACTTCTAGCTGAGAGGGGAGGCAGCAGCTCACGGGCAGGGGCCCCTGCGTTTGATGTCTGGGGGAATGAGGCCTCCTTCACGCTCCAGAGCAGAAGGGCAGGTACATAACAGACGCTCTGTGTTCATCTGGGTTCTAAGATTCCGAAGCTGGTACCAGGTTGAAGTGGCATTAAAAAGTAGAGAAAGCTGCCCGTCTGGTTGAGCGTCGACCTATGAAAACCAGGAGTTCAGTTTGATTCCCGGTCAGGGCACACGCCTGGGTTGCAGGCTTGATCCCTAGTAGGGGGCGTGCAGGAGGCTGCCAATCAATGATTCTCTCTCATTGATGTTTCTATCTCTCCCTCTCCCTTCCTCACTTAAAAATTAGTAAAACCATATTAAGAAGAAAAGTAGAGAAAGCGAAAGCAGATGGACGTTTTATAGGTTAAGGGGTGTGTGTGTGTGTGTGTGTGTGTGTGTGTGTGTGTGTGTTTAGTGAAAAAACAGCCAACAAGTTGCCATTGGTCTGTAAGGTTCATGATGGTGGAGACTGGGTCTGCCTTGCTCGTGGTGTTTCTGGGGCCGCGTACATGGGGCTTGTTAAGCCTTTGTTGAATGAGAGGATGGATTAGTGCCCATCAGGCCCTGCACTGAAGGGTCAGGATTATTTGAGAAAGATGTTTTTATGCCCTGTTCTTAGAGGATTTGGAGAGGTTAATTAGTTTTCCCGGGGTCAGAGAACTAAATGGCAGAATTAGGATTCTGAAGTCTGGAATTGTTCCTACGAGGCCACGCTACTTGCTTGATTGCCATAAATATGTGTGCTAACCCCTAGCTAAAATCATCTCTAAAATGAATGCGGTGGATCAAAGGGGGATCAGTGGAGATCATGGTGTAGGAGGGGCCAGCGCCAATCCATCGCCTCTACACTGAGAGCTGTCGGGGATCGAAGTCCTTTCAGAGAAATGATATGTCTGGTCTGTGTTCTGTCCAGCAGCGTGACCAGAGCTGAAGGCACGAGGCATCGAGTGAGTACCTACCAATCTGATTCTGAAAATTTAATTTTAAAAAAGAAAATATACATTACTATTCTTGCATTTCTCTTTTGAAGAGGAGGGAGTGGAGCATTTAACTTTAGAGGTAAGCAGGCACATTTTAAAGTCTGTAGTCCTCTGCCAAGAAATGATTAAAGGTATTTTCAGACTTTCTTGGAATTCATTTAACGGAGGTTGGTGCTCTCTTTCTGAAATATACTATTGTAATGTTGTCCTTGCCTGGCTCTGTTCTTGTTTTTACAACCTCTAAACCTCCCTCCCGTAGCTGCGTGCCACATGCAGCCCGCTATTGGCCCAGGAGCGAAGAATCGTTTTTTAACTAGTTGAAACAAATGAAGAGTAGTATTTCATGACATGTAAGTTAATGTGAAATGCAAACTTGAGTCCATCCATAAAGTTTTATTGGCACACAGCCAGCCCGTGGTGAAGGTTCGGTCAGTGGCTGGTTTTTGCTGCAGAGACAGAGCTGAGTAGCTGTAACAGACCAAATGGCCCACAGAGCCTAGACCCGTGGTCGGCAAACTGTGGCTTGTGAGCCACATGCAGCTCTTTGGCCCCTTGAGTGTGGCCACGAAGTTTCAATCGCACTGTACGTGCGCGCCCGCATGTGGTATTTTGTGGAAGAGCCACACTCAAGGGGCCACAGTTTGCTGACCACTGGCCTAGAATATTTACCAATGAACCCTTTACCGAGGTAGCTGACCCCTGATTTAAGCGAAGTAGCTTGGGAGGAGGGCATAGGGATAAGGGAAAATACATTTTCCCTTAAAAAAATTTAAATGTTTAAAATGAATCTTTCTTGTAAAAAATTATCCCCCCCCCCCCCGCCTCCTGATTTGTCTATCCCTAAATTGAGAGTCTTGATTGGGGAAGACTCAAGAAAACACTAACAGTTGGTGACCATGGAGACAGCCCGCGAGAAGGATGGTTCTCTGGTTCTCGCTCCCTTCCCGTCTGTGTCCCACCTTGAGTACCTTGAGCATTTTGAATAGTCAGGTTTCTCCTTTGCGCCCCGTGCGGAGCACAGGGTGAGGATGTTCCCCTGCTTGACTTTATTAGGGATCCCGTGAAGAGCACCTGCCGTGACACCGTCCGCGGGCGCTGGGCCTGGGCGCGGGTTCGCAGGGACTGTGCTGGCAGGCTCCTCCCAAGGCGAGCCTGCACGCTGCCCCTTCAAGGCGCCCTTTGGGGTTGGGCTCACTTTCTACTGCACCTGAGGCCCCAAACCCAAGATTAAAAAAGAATTCAAGGGAACTGAGGTTTTTTTTCCCTTGACAATGTAAGACTCCTAACACCTACAGGGAGTTGGGTCTCTTTCTTTTGATGGTCCTGAAGCCAAACAGTGACCGCATTAACGATGACAATATTAGCCGTTCCCTTACCAAATGGAGCATGTTACTCTTCTAGGGGACCGAACTATCTGGATGCGATGGGAGGTCTGTGAGGTTGCTGCCTGCTCGGGGTTCTGAGCTGAACGCCTCTGGGCAGCAGTGAAAGGGTTGACATGATGACGGTGGTTCTGTACACAGTGAGGTCGGGGGTTCCAAAGTCCCCAGTTAGGGGCGAAGAAGGGCTGACCCAGAAATGAGGAGTTCTGCTTTTGCTCGCTCCTGTATCTCACTGCTCTCTCCACAGTCCTGTAGAACCTTTACTTTTGAGAAATCTCATCTTTCTTACAGCCTTTACGTTATCCACGCATGTCAGGAATAACACCCAACTGTGTGAAAGTTCTGTTACACATTCTCGGTAGTTACGATTTTTTTAAAAAAAAATCACATCAGGAATAAGCACCTTCTCATTCCTTCTTCACAAAGTCGTCATTTTCTGACTTGGCCTTGGAAGCTCTTGGTCAGTGTTCTTGATTTAAAAAAATAGGGGGACTTGAATGTGGTGACTTCATGAAGAAGGCAGCACACCCTGCATGTCATTCCTAGGATCCGGGTCTGCCTCACATAGTTGTTGGAATCAAATGTAAAAGTCCCTTAAGGGATATAAGCTGCTACATGAAGGTTCATAACCTGTTCGAAATAGCCAAAAGGGGGAAACTGCCAAGCTGTCCATCATGGATCATGAGACGAAGGGATAGACCAATTGTGATATAGGCACACAGTGGAATATCATCCAATATAATAAAAGGCTAATATGCAAATAGACTGAACGGCAGAACGACCGGTTGCTATGACATGCACTGACCACCAGGGGGCAGACGCTCAATGCAGGAGCTGCCCCCTGGTGGTCAGTGCGGCTGCTCAGCCAGAAGCTGGGCTCTTGGCTGGCGAGCATAGTGGCAGTGGCGGGAGCCTCTCCTGCCTCCGCAGCAGCGCTAAGGATGTCTGACTGCCAGCTTAAGCCATCAGTCAGACATCCCCCCAAGGGCTCCCAGACTGTGAGAGGGCACAGGCCGGGCTGAGGGACCCCCCTCCCCCCCGAGTGCATGAATTTCATGCACTAGGCCTCTAGTTCAACCATAAAAAGGAATGGAGTACTGGTATCTGCTACAGTTTGGATGAACCTCAAACATGATGCTACGTGAAAGTCAGGCACAAAAGGGCTCCTGATTACAGTTACCTGAAATGTTCAGAATAGGTAGATCTACAGCCACAAAGAGCAGGTTCGTGTTGATTAGTGGATGCTGGGAGGGGGTGGGGACTGCTGAGTGCTTAATGGGCATGGGAGTGTATTTTAGGGCATTGACAATATTTTGGAACTAGATGGAGGTGGTCACTGCACAGCATTGGGAAATGTACTAAATGCCACTGTACTAATTATTCACTTTAAAATGGTTAATTATATTTCGTATCAATTAAAAGACACACTTCAGTTAAAACACACACACACACACAGCCTGTATCATGCTACCATATGCGGCACACTCGCCAAATTGCCGGGAGTTGTCAGTCCTGGATGTGCTTGGTCTCCAGCCTGTAATAGACAGAGAACCAAACACACCTTTGCACATCGGAGCCCGAGGCTCGGGGGATGGAATCGCTCAAGCTCACGTCCTTAGGAAGTGGCAGTTGTAGGACTGGCTCCTGGGTTTCTGTTTCTCCTACATCTTCATTATTCCCACATGCGGTTTGTTGGCATGGTGACAGGACAGATCGACACACTGGGCAGAGCCGGGAAGGCCCAGTGTTCCTCTAGGAACTTCACGTCTGGCTGAGTCAGAGGCAGAGCTGCCTGACAGTTCCCACCAAGGGGCTGGTCTGCGCTCTGATTCCTACTAGACCTGTGTTTTTGGCCCGGTTTTTTCTTTACGTCTCTGAGCTCATGTTCAATAGAAATAAGGATTATAAGAGGATTGTTAAGATTTTTTTAAATATATTTTATTGATTTTTTACAGAGAGGAAGGGAGAGGGATAGAGAGTTAGAAACATCGATGAGAGAGAAACATCGATCAGCTGCCTCCTGCACACTCCCTACTGGGGATGTGCCCGCAACCAAGGTACATGCCCTTGACCGGAATCGAACCTGGGACCCTTGAGTCCGCAGGCCGACGCTCTATCCACTGAGCCAAACCGGTTAGGGCTTGTTAAGATTTTTTAAAAGATGTGCAGTGCCTAGGAGAGGTTTAATACGCGTCGTTTAGTATATGCCTGCCCCTTATACAATCTGGCTCATTAAACTTCCTGGAAAGGTGCCGGGGGAAGCCAGTGCCTTCGGAGGTCTGGTCCCCTAATGAGATGTCGTGTGGGAGCCCCGGTCTCCCACAAGCCATGTTCCAGGTGAGCCTGGGCTCCGCCCTGTCTGCTCGGTTGACGGGGATGAGCCTTCCGGTGTCTGGAGCGGCTGGGACTGCTCTCCCCGTGGCTGGCGCTGACCAAACCGAGACGGCTTCACTCCTTCACCTGTGCCATGTGCCAGGTGGAGTTTGCTTCCGTGAAACGTGGGAGTGTTTGTGAAATGCGCTGAGGCTTTAAGAAAGAAAGGAACCAGTGCTTTCAGCTGCTTGACACGCCTTAGTTCCAGCTTCACTCGTCCTCACAGGAGCCCGGAGAAATTCGCTGCTGCCAGTCTGGGTCTCCTCATCTTCCTGGGGTCACACGCATTGATGCGGCCCATCTGTGCTCCCTGAGAACAGGCAGGAATGAAGTCGCCGTGCTCGAACCCGCACAGGGGGTGGCCGAGAGCAGCCCTTCTCTCCGGGCTCCCTCGGGGACGCACACAGGGTGCGGGGATCTTGGCCGTGCGTTGGGTTCACTCGGCACACCCGCATCTGGGCCACGCGTGTGCTTCTGACCAACTTTTACGTGCAGCGCTGTTAGGAGTGATTTTCTTCCAGAGGAACATACACTGTGAAACATGGGAGCGGTCTCCTCTTCGGCTTAGTATTTCATTTTATGTGGCTTTCCTCATCTCAGCTGTGCTGTTACTACGTGTTTCGGTACCACTTTAAAACACAGCTCGCCTTATCACGTGACACACCAGTCCAGCGTAGAACCTGCCTGCATTTTCCAGCGTGGGAAGACCCTGAAGGAAACCCTGCTGCTTAGCCCAGGGCCAAGTGCATGGCTTTGGTTCTTGAAGGGAAACTGAGGAGGAAAGGAAGTGGAAGTCCGTCTGATTCCCTGTCCTGGACAATAAACGCAGTTCCCTCTGCCTGGGATGTTCTTCCCCCGACTTCTGTATGGTTTCAGCTCAAATGTAATCCTGGAAAGGCCTTCTGGGATTGTGTCTTACCCCAGTACCCGACCCTCCTTCCTCTGTACCCCCCATTCCCTCTCCCTTCTGTTGCCTTGTTTGGTGGCACTTGGAATTATGCAAAATTCTCACTTGTTTTCATGATTTAATCTGTTTCCTTTCCACTAACATGTCATCTCCCTGAGGGCAGAACTCTTTGAACCTCTGTGTCTACGGTACCTGGCACTCAGTAAAGATGTATTGAATGAACGAATAAGAATTTTAAATGAATGAATTTAAAAATAGCCAGTGCTACAGACACATCCTTCTGTGGCGATGATATTTGGATTCTGTTAGTAGAGCAGGAGTGAGATGCTCGTACCATCTGCCTTTATTTAGTGTTGTAACCATCCACGTCCTTTCACCAGGACTAACCCAGGAAGAGCGGATATTAACTTTGCTTAGTCAATTAGAACTGACAGATTTTATTTAGCACATGAGCTAAAAAGGTCAGTGTCTTGTGTCCCTGAACATGGGAAGAGAGAAATGCCGAACGTTAGTAAAATCAAACACAAACATGTGGCTCAGTGTCTTTGACTCACTTAGGACTGGGACCTTTTGCAGTCCCGTGGCATCCTATAAAACAAGCAAGAAGTAAATAAAGCTGCCTTGAATGGATTCCCTAGCCCAGTGGTCGGCAAACTAATTAGTCAACAGAGCCAAATATCAACAGTACAACGATTAAAATTTCTTTTGAGAGCCAAATTTTTTAAACTTAAACTATATAGGTAGGTACATTGTTATTAACTTAATTAGGGTACTCCTAAGCTGGCCTTTGCTAAAAACGTCCTCAATCTGATTGAGGTACGTTCGCTGAGGTCGACCCCTTCCAACTCTCCCATCCACACTCGTCTTGTATACTTGTTTCGTCTATCTCCTTTCGTTCATCCTCTCTATATGTCCAAACCATCTCAACATACCTTTCTCAATCCTCGACACTACATCTTCTTTCACTCCACAACGTTCCCTAAAATTAACTTAATAAACTTTACTTAAAGTTTTAAGTCTTAGTTAAACTATAGGTACTGGAGCAGGCTGTGCTGTAAACACCGGCCCGTGTGGTTATCTCAGCTTCTGTAAACATGAGGAGCCAAACACGTCTTATTCACCGTTGGTTAGCGCCAGTTGTCACAGTGTCTCAGTGTAGTAGGATGCTGACGCCTACGCGCTTTCCCAGGCTGTGCTTTCTACTAATTGTTTAATTAGGAAATGAGTAAGTATTTTGAGAGAAAATAGGATCTAAAACTGTGAGGATGAAACCCTTCTTCATTGTGCCACGTTGCCACGTGCTCCTAAGGGCTGCGTTTGGAGTGCGTAGGTGGTAGGGGGTCTTACTTTGCTGATGGTGTTTAGTGAGATTCATTCCGAGTGGAACACAGTGAAATGCGGCGGCAGTGAACCTACTCTGCAACAAGGGTTTAAAAGATACAGTAGGAGTGTCTGTCTACACCAGGCGGCTTGTGTTCGTTCAGAAACTTTGGGAACATTCAAGGCATCGTTGAAGGCACGTAGCTCTATGGGAAAGGGCCCACGTGAGCCAAAATGTGTTTCTTTTATGTCACAGAAGCAAAGAGAGCCAAACCATGGTAAGCTTTGTAGAATTTGCTGGATGAAAGCTTGTGCCAGTAATGAAATGCGGCGGCAGTAAACCTACTCTGCAACAAGGGTTTAAAAGTCAGATACAGTAGGAGTGTCTGTCTACACCAGGCGGCTTGTGTTCGTTCAGAAACTTTGGGAACATTCAAGGCATCGTTGAAGGCACGTAGCTCTATGGGAAAGGGCCCACGTGAGCCAAAATGTGTTTCTTTTATGTCACAGAAGCAAAGAGACTTTCCCAGGCTGTGCTTTCTACTAATTGTTTAATTAGGAAATGAGTAAGTATTTTGAGAGAAAATAGGATCTAAAACTGTGAGGATGAAACCCTTCTTCATTGTGCCACGTTGCCACGTGCTCCTAAGGGCTGCGTTTGGAGTGCGTAGGTGGTAGGGGGTCTTACTTTGCTGATGGTGTTTAGTGAGATTCATTCCGAGTGGAACACAATGAAATGCGGCGGCAGTAAACCTACTCTGCAACAAGGGTTTAAAAGTCAGATACAGTAGGAGTGTCTGTCTACACCAGGCGGCTTGTGTTCGTTCAGAAACTTTGATTGGGAACATTCAAGGCATCGTTGAAGGTATGTAGCTCTATGGGAAAGGGCCCACGTGAGCCAAAATGTGTTTCTTTTATGTCACAGAAGCAAAGAGAGCCAAACCTTGGTAAGCTTTGTAGAATTTGCTGGATGAAAGCTTGTGCCAGTAAGATCCTATAGATACAGCTTGGAGGGGAATTTGTTGGGTGTAGGAGTTATTTTCAAAATGGCGATCGGTAATCAGCTGGCAAGACGTGGCGTGCGGAACCGATTGTGCCTGTGAGAAAAGAAGGATGCAGGGAGGAGAAGGCCCTCCAGACCAGAAAGGTGTGTATTCACCTGACTTACCCCGTAATTTCAAGGGGGCCGGGGACCCTGGGTCTGAACTACCGGAGGCCCGTGCTAGACGCCGTGCTGGACCGGATGTGGGAGACCCTGCGCGTCTGGCCTCTTCGCCTTTGCTCCGGTCCCTTCCTTACAGCCACGCCTTCCTTCGCGTCCATCAGTATTTTTCTTCGCCGCACCTTCCTGCCAGAGTTAAGTTTTCCTTCCATGGTACTTGCACGTTCCTAGGACACCAATTCAGCACTTGTATTGGAGTTGATAGTTTGCATGGCTCTCTTGCCCCTGTGTTCCAAAGCATAATGCTTTGTGTGTGTTATACACATAGGCATTTATCATTCATGTTTTCTGAGCTCCTGTGAGCTAGCCACAGGGCTGGGCCCTGGGAATGTGTTAATATATGGTCCAGTGTCTGTTTGGTGAGGTCAGTTAATAGAAAATGTGTACAGATGAATAGGTTGTTATCATGCAGTGGGGCTGTAGTAATAGCTAATGTTTATTGAGCATTTCCTGTGTGTTACGTGCTAATGAGCAATGAGTTATACATGCGATCTCGGAATTTTCACAACAGCTCTGTGAGGTAGGTACTAATATTTTACAGGTGAACGAACTGAAGCACAGATAGGTTAAGTAATTGAGCCCCAAATCACGGGGCCCATCAGTAGCGAGAGTGGGATTTCAACTCTGCTATCTGTCTCCAGGGGCCGGGTTTTTTTAAAAAATTTTTTATTGCTAGGCTTTCTAAGCTCAGGTTGGCCAAGCCAAGCAAGACCCTACAGCTGGGGGGAAAAGAGAGGAGAGAGAGTAACCAGGAGGAAATCACTGAAGGCTTCCTGGAGGGGGGTGCAGAATGGGGACGGAGACAAAGTAAGCAAAAGCCCAAAGGTGAGATAGAGTGAGTGAGAGAACTTACTCTGTATGGAATTTTATGAACTGGAGTCTGTAACAGTAGGAAGAGGGAGGAATACATTGAGAGGAAAAGTCGAATTAGCCACTGAGCGGATTGTTGAATCGAGCAAAGGAATCTTTAAAGAATCCCCAGATAAAAGTCTTGGGCATGGTGGGGCTAATTTTGGGTTTCAGTGTCGGAAGGCAGCACTGTCTCTCGGATAGATGTTCAATAATTGAAGTGCTGCTAAAAGGCACCCAGCAGATTACCTGGCACACACATCTGCGTGAGGACGAGTTATCTGTTCTCTCCACGCTTAGTGTCCACATTAGTAAAATAAAAATAGGTTATTTCCTCAAACCCAAGATACTGTCCGTTAAGCTGCAACTTAAATTTTTTATAGCACAAAGAAAAAAAAAATCATGCCGGTAAAACTCTGACACGCTCTTCAGAGATGTTAAAATGTGGGGAGGGAAAAGATTGGCTATAGAATTGAGTCTAGGATTGGTCCACAAATCAATGAAATACGGCCAGTCGTCTGCTTCCCAGGGTTATTGCGGTGGCCGCGCCGGACACGCAGTAATTACTCAGTACGTGTTAATGATGGTGCTGGCGGCGGGCCGCGGTGTTTATATAGAGAAGGAAACAGGCCCGGAGGCTGAAATGACTAATGACTCGATGTGAGCAGAAGCCAACAGGAAAGTGTGCTCTCTGCAGATTTCGTAGATTTCAGACGGGCCGGCTCTCCTGACGAGCGAGCGAGACCCCTTGTTGCCTGTAATTCCGTGTGACTATGGCCTGTGAGTGTGTGTGCTTTCGGGCATGACACACCCCAGTGGTCACCCGCCCTTTCCAGCCCCTGGGGAAGCACAGGCTCATTTTAGAGCCTGGCCTCTAATCTCGCATCCCACCGAGCTCTGACCCACACTCTCCCGGCCACCAGAGAGCCGCTCTGTAACTATAAATGGCTGGGCCCAGACGGGAATGCCTGGGTGCTGCCAAATTAAAGGCCAGGGAGGGAGCCCCGGAGAAGCCGGCCTCTGGTGGTTGCGGTGGAGGAGCCTTTATCTGCAGACAGGCCTCGCCGGGAGGAGGAGGCCACGCCTGTGTCTCAGGGACGGTAATTAGGGCTGTCGACTCGGTTGCCCCGTGATGACAGGCTGAGACGAGGCCTGTGGTTCTGACATGAAACCAGTCCTGGGAAAAGCCTAGCAAAGCTGTGGGTGGCACCCCGAGGACTCGGGAGGCCGCGGCCCCGCAGGTGCTGGCCTCTGTCTGCCGGTCCCTCACTGTGTGCGCTTCACCCGCTTGCCACACTCAGGTGTCTGGTTTCTTCCCGCTGATCCAGGCAAGCGGTTCCTTCTGTGCTTGGCTCTCGGTCGCTTCTTTGCAAACACCACGTGGCCATCGTCGCCTCCTCCTTGGTTCCTGAGAAGGCCATGCATGATCCTTGCGCATCCTGTGTTCCCCTGATGCCCTGCTTCCCTCTTTCGTTGTGGTTTCTATGACAATTTTCTGTTTGGCGTGTCTTTGCCCTCCTTGAAGAATGGGACTGCAACTTGTTTATCTTTGTACCTACTGTGCTCTGCACATAGTAGGCCATTTACAAAAGGGCACTGGAATGGACGAAGGCAAAATAGCAAAAGGTGATGCTGGGAGGGTCCTTGGAGGAGGAGGAGGAGGGACAGCCTTTGTACGGAGACGAATAAGGGGTCACCCAGGCAGGGCAACCAGGAAACGGATTTGCAAATCCGCTACATCAAGGAGTGTGGGGAAAAGGGGGTGGGGCAGTTCTACCCTTGACTGCTGAGGGCATGGGTCGGGCCGGTGGGTGGTTTGGGGCTGGTGGTGTTCATGTGAGCCTGACTTCCCTCTGGCCTTCTGAGTCCCCCGCCTGCTCTCTGAGGCCTCGGGGAGGAGGGGACTGTGGCCGGGCCAGCAAGCACCGGATGCTGGGGGTTTCCCCTCCCTCCCAGGAACAAGTGTCCTTGTCTTTACTTGTAGCTCTTTGCCCAGGCCTTTGTGGGAAGCCTCCTTAAGCGAAGGGCACCTGAGGCTATGACTTCCACTTAGTGTGAAATGTCACCAAGTGGCCTAAGGAAAAACTCTCCGCTCAAGAGCCAGCTCCCGGGAGGGAGTTGCTGGGTGTGCGGCAGGTGCGTCTTGTCTGAAGAGCCATGTGTGCAGGTCAGCATAAGCCACTTGTCTCTGTGCTGGAGGCCACCCGGCAGCTCCCTACACAGTGGCCCTGAGTCGGGGTGTCAGGGTGGGGGTCCTACATCCGTGCCGGCGTCTGGCTGAAGGAGAGCAGCTGCCCCTGGATCAGATGGCTCAGGCCCACATCTCTCCCTCACTTGGACCCTTAGGGAGTTGCCCTTAATCTCTACCTGCTTGGCTATAGTGAAAGGTGAAGCTGGGAAGGATGTACTGATGGTTACAAATTTAAAAAAAGTACTTGCTTCACTCCCCTCTGCCTGCTTCACTCCTCTTACCCCTGAATATTTGTAAATGTAACAATAGGGTGGGTTTTTTTGTTCATTTGTTTGTTTTTTGGTTAATCCTCACCTGAGGATATATTTTCTTCCATTGATTATTTTAGAAAGAGTGGAAGGGAGAGGGAGAGAGAAACATCAATGTGAGAGAGACACGTGGATTGGTTGCCTCCTACACGTGCCCGGATCAGGGCTGGGGATTGAACCTGTAACCCAGGCATGTGCCCTTGACTGGAATCAAACTTGTGAGCCTGTTTTTTGGTTAATCCTCACCTGAAGATATATTTTCTTCCATTGATTATTTTAGAAAGAGTGGAAGGGAGAGGAAGAGAGAAACATCAATGTGAGAGAGACACGTGGATTGGTTGCCTCCTACACGTGCCCGGATCAGGGCTGGGGATTGAACCTGTAACCCAGGCATGTGCCCTTGACTGGAATCAAACTTGTGAGCCTTCAGTCCTCGGGCTGACGCTCTAACCGCTGAGGAAACCTGACTAGGGCGACAGTAGTTTTATTTTACTGTCTGTGGCAGATGTCCTCAGCTGTGTGCCAGGAGCACTCGCATAGCTATTTGAAAAGTATCTGGGCCAGACCCTCTATTCAGAGTTGACTCAGGACCTGGTCAGGGGCCGAGGCTGGGGTCTGCGTGTTTTAGAAAGGCTCCCTCTCTCCGGTCATTGTGATGGGTGCCCTCGATCAAGAACCCTCGGTGTGAGACGGAAAAGCTTCTCGGAGGCAGAGACCGCGCCCTGCGCTTCCTGCTGTCCCTGCTGCACCTGCACACAGACCTGTGATCATTCCTTCCTGCAGGAAGGAAGCCTTGCGCCCTCCCTGGGCGGGAAGGCTCTGGTTTGTGCTCTCTCCCAGTGGCGTTTGGACCTGTGGTTCTGCAGGGATCCCACAGCCTGGCCATGTGGCCTGCCCAGTTTTCATGCGTGATGGTCACATGTCTATTCCCAACTGCCAGGTTTTTGCCGAATCAGCTTCTGGTTTTAAGCAAGGCTGCTTCGGTAGGACTGGGTGACGGCATCAGGAGCTTGCTTTTTGTCTAGATACCGTAATAACTAGCTGGTGCAAGCATGGACTGTTTGCAAATGTCCATCTGTTTACAGGACAAAAAAAAGGAAGGAAACACACTGACATCTCTAGAGTTGTTTCTTGGTAGTTTATGGTGGTATTTTCTTAGGCTTTTTACTTTTCGGTATTACCCTTTCGTTTTGGAAAAAGCTGATCGACTTTAATTTTTAAAACATAGATATGCTAGTGTGTTTCTCTTACTGAAACACTTTCCTCCAAGGATGAGGGTTCTGGGTGATAAACTTTCTAATGATCAGACGCACCCACCCGTCCTCTGGCATCTTGCCTGGATGCTGGGTGGCTCGGGGGGTTTTTCTGCACCCACTGTTTTCTCCCTGTGTGCCTTTGCCTCTGCGGATTGAAACGGCCTCAGGGTCCAGAGGTGACTACATTCAGACAGTAGAGTGTGATCCAGATTAAATGTGTGTGTGTGCGCGCGCGCTTGCAGGTGTGCAGGTGTGCGTGTGCGTATGTGCTTGCAGGTGTGCGTGTGTGTGTGCAGGTGTGCATGTGTTCGTGTGTGTGTGTGTGTGTGTGTGCGCGCAGGTGTGCGTGAGCTCCTTAAGACATCCACTTGCCCCCGTGGGGAGGACTCTGCAACAAGCTCCTTAACGAGATCGAACCAGAATATCATTGTGGGGAGAACCCAGGAGGAAGAGCTAAGTGGAAGGGGACTTTGGCACTGAACTAGCACGGAGCTGCAGCACAGCACGCTCAGGAATTCAGATCCATTCGCATCAGATGCACTTAGCACATATTTCATAGAAATACCGAGGCTGCTTGCAGGTCCTCACTCAGCCGGAGCCTCCTTTTCAGTGACAGTGGGAGGGGGTAGGCGACAGCCCAGGAAGCGCCTTTCCTTTGGATTTGGAGGAGCGGGGTAGGGAGTGACTGGGCTGTTGTGGGGGAGGCTTTGTTGATTTAGTGCCTTGATCTTGCCCCTCCTTTTGAGGATGTGTGTGTACTTCTTTCTAAACCAAAATATGCCTCTAATTATAAACCTGTGCCATCGTTCCTCCCCCTCCCTCCTCTGTTGGCTTTCTTTTGGTTGAAATGCTGCTCTGTCCCAGGGCTTGTGTTTCTGGGCACAGCCTATTCCAAATCGCTCAAATGATTGTTTGTGCTTTTTTTGAAACCTAACTCCAGTCTGGCATGTGCCTTTTCACCCACAATTGAACTCAAGAGCCAGAGCAGGGCTTTCCAAAGTTCCTTTCTGAAATGTACACGTGTAGACCATGTTGAAGTCCAAGGGTGCCATGGGGAACAACTGTGTGGTTTGGAGATCTTCCTGGTTAGAATGGCCGCCCCACCTACCACATTTGGGGGCGAGGGTGGTACCTTTGGATATTTGAGAACAGAGACTGTTTCTACCTCTGTGGCCTTTGCTATTCAAGTCCCATGGTAAATGGATCTGAAGGTCTGGTTTTAACAGCCAGAGTCAGGAGGGAGGTATATATCCATTTTGTTTTATTTTCTGTGGATTCTGATTTAATTCCATGTTATGGGTAGCTCTCACTGCCTGAAGTTGATGGAGTTGTTCCTCATATAAATATCCATTCCTTAATGTCCTCACAGTGCTTATTAAATTGGTACATCTGTTTCTTCTGTATGTTTTATTAATTCCTCAGGATTATGGGTTCTCCACTCATCCATCCATCCACCTTCCGCGTGCTCAGCAGGCATTTGAGTGGCAGCCAGGTGCCAGGTGCTGTGCTAGGTGCTGCTGACCTGAAGATGTGTGAGTCACAGTCCTTCCCTTCAGGGACTTGGTCTAGATGCTCATATCCCTGGAAAACCAGTCCCAGGGGAAACGTGCCCCAGGGGCTGGAAGAGTGTCTGTGAAGAGAACAGAGAGGGCCCCCAGGTGGGCGTGGAGTGGCTGGGAGTGTGCTTAGGGAGAGGATGCAGGAGATGACCAGGTGCTTTCACACGGTCCCCTTTGAGGCGATGACCATTGTACCTTGTCTGTTTCCACCCAAGGATTTCTGTGAACTTTATAATTCACCGTAACCAGTGGGAACAGTATGGTTTAAGTGTATGGGCTCCTTGCTTCTGGAGTCAAATCATAATTCTCAGCCTTTAATCTCCTGAGAAGTGAGCTGAGCAGCCCCATGTGATTTTTAGGAAGCTTTTCTGGAATAAGCCTAGAGTGGTGATCCTTGCGTTTGGCTGATGTAAAGAGGAACTTGCCTGGTGTTATCAGATAAAGGCACACGTGTGTATGATCACTCTTGAGATGGGAGTCACTGACATGGATCAGGAGTCATGGGGGAAACGTCCTAACTGAGGCTCTCAGAGACAGAGTCTGAGCTCTTTTTTTTTTTTAAGTTTAGTATGCATATGATTTCCCAAGGTGCAGACTGAGCTCTTAAATCAGTGTGGTAGTTGATACCACTGGCTGTTATTATTTAAAATTACCCTAATGTTAGAAATAACTGCCCTGAACAGGGCAGAAAGGTAATGTTCAGGATGGATTGCCTAGTTCATCTCTGGTCATGTACTTAACTAGTGTTAAGTTCTTGTAAAGGAATGATTTATTATTGTTTTATTATTAAGTCATATTTATTTATTAAATTGGTAGATTATTAACATCATATTTAACAAAGTTAAAAATAACTGGAGTTTGTCCCGATTTATTTGAAATAATGCAGAAATGGTGCCTTAGTTTTGGCTGTTGTGTCAGAAATACCATAGATTGGATGGCTTACACAGCAGAAGTTTCTCTCTCACGGTTTTGGAGGCCGGGAAGTCCAAGGGCAAGGTGCTGGTCAGTTTGGTTCCTTGTGAAGGTTCTCTTCCTGATTTGCAGACGGCTCCCTTCTGGCTGTGCCCTTATGTTCTGAGAGAGAGAATATCTCTGAGTGTTTCTTCCTAATAGGGCACTAATCCCGTTCACGAGGGCTCCACCCTCAGGACCTAATAACCTACCAAAGCCTCCACCTCCACATACCATCATATTGGGATTGGGGCTTCAATATATGACTTTTGGGGGAACACAGTTCATAGCAGATAGAAAAGGACTTTATTTCATAATGCTTGCAATTTGACAACTCGAATCGGGTCAATGGTAGATTACCAGGGAGGTTTTAACCCACCTGTGGGGTGGGTATAGGAGCTGAGGGTCTCCTGCTCTGTGTGGGGAGAGGTCCCTGGGGGTCCTGTGTGTCATCAGAAGGCTCTCATCTCCTGGGGAGATAAGCTGGAGACTGACCCTGCGACACTCTTTGCAGACTTGCTGCTTTTGTGTCTCCGAGCTCTGTTTTGCTCAGCACAGACGGAACTAGCCTCTCCTCATACCCGATCCGTCTGTGACTGTATTCATATTTTTGTTGTTGTTAAGCTAACTCTGCCTTTAATGACACATGTGTTGAGAATAAGAAAAAACATTTTTCTGTTCTGAGTTTTGTAGTTTTGTTTTTTAAACTTCTTTAGTATGGAAAAATTTAAGCACACATAAAAGGAGACAGAATACTGTAATAAACCCCCATTTGCCCATTACCATCAACTTTCTGCTATTCTTCTTTTCAGACATGCATGTTCCTCCTTTTTTGTGCTACGGTATCATCAAGCAAAATGCAGGCATTATATTATTTTACCCACCTGCATGTATGCAGGAACCACCCACTAACCGATTAGGCCTTAAAAAAAACCACCATAACCACAATACTGTTATCACTTCTAATACAGTTAACGATAATTTCTTAACATCATTAGTTCGAATTCATTTTTCCTCAATTGACTCAAATGTCTTTTACATTGGTTTGTAGGAATCAAAATACAAAATGCTATCATTGTATTTGGTTGATACGTGCTTGTCTCTTTCAATCTAATCTAACCTATAACGGCTCCTTCTCTTTTATTGCTCAAGGACTGGCTACTTCCGTCACTCTTGCTTTTGCCCACGTTGTCCCCATCTTTGAATGCTGTTCCCTCTGATTTCTTTCTCAAGCTTCACAACAACCCAGCTGGGATGCTAACCTTTCTCCAGAGTCCTCCTGTCCCTCCTTCCTTCCCCAGTTAGGAGTCTCTCCCTTGGGTGTTATGGGTCCCCTCGTGCTTTATTGGTGTCACTGTCGTAGCTCATGTCACTCTGCAAATGGGTGAGGGGTGGTTGTAGGAGTTTCCGGTGGTAAATTCTAGGAGGGCAGAAAGCTTTATTCTTCACCTTTGACTTTTGCAAAGCACGGCCATGCTCCGGCACATAGTGTAAGATGAACATTTGTGGGATTTCATGGACTCTGATGGCTCTTCCCGGTGTTGAGACCCCTCCTGTCCCCTCCCTGTTCTGCTGAGATGAGGACAGAGATACCTGACTGTGCCCTCGGGAATCCCACGGACCTCCAGGCCTCGCTAGGACACCCAGAAATGCCCTTCTCTTTGTCCAGGTGGCTGTTGCAACGGCGTTGGCATCTAACGTTGCCTTTCAGGTCATTTGCAGTGACTCTGGGAACAAACACTTCCCCAGAAGGGGTCAGTGGACTTGGTTTGATGCCGGGCAGGGCTGCCCAGACCCTCCGGGCAGATCCCCAAGCCTGGGCTGAGCCTGTCAGCAGCGAGAGCCTCTCTCCAATCACATCACTTTCTGGTCCCCGTCTGCTCTGCTGTTAGGGTGCAGCTGTGCTGAGCAGAAGAGGGAGGATGCGGAGCGCTTCGCCTGGGCCGTGGTTTTATGACTGAGACTTAAGATTGAGTGACTCATTGATTATTATCAGCAGTTTTAGCATCAGAAAGAAAACTCGAGCCCAACACCCTGTTCTGTCACTTTCTTTGTGGCCTGGAGCAAGTTTTTAAAGTTCTTTGAGCCTCAGGTTGTTCCTGTCTGAAATAGGCAGAAGATACTTCATAGGGTTGGTGGGAGGTGGTGTTCTCACGTTCGCTGGTAGATACTTATCCACAGAACAGTCGTATGGATTTTGCCCTCCTTTTATTACTAAGGCAACCGAGACCTAGAAAGGTACCAGCTGGCGAAGGCCGCCTTGCTAGTAGTGATTGAGCTGGGTTACGGTAAAGGCTCTTGACTTCTGGGGAACTTGGCATAAAAGACTGTACTTCATATGGTTTAATATGAACTTTAAAAATATTTATTAAATTGATTTTTAAAAATATAATTTTATTGATTTCAGAGAGGAAGGGAGAGAGAGAGAGAAACATCAATGATGAGAGAGAATCATTGATCGGCTGCCTCCTGTACGCCCCCTACTGGGGAGCAAGCCCGAAAGAAACCGGGCACGTGCTCTGACAGGGAATTGAACTGTGACCTCCAGGTTCATAGGTCAGTGCTCAACCACTGAGCCACACCGGCCAGGCTTAATGTGAACCTTTGAGTGTTTCTACTTTATGAAATTCCCGTGTTTCTTAAAATTCTCCCGAATTTTGATTTGTCATTTCTTCTGATCTGTGGGGAGGGATGCAGAACTTTCCTGCTATGTCATTCATTCGCACGCCTTCCACTTACAGTGCGGCTGTTCCCACCAGGGCAAGTGGCAGAGACGGGGAGAGAGGGGACGGGAGCATTTGCCTGCCACGCTTCTCAGAACAGTGAATTTCTTCTTTGCCAAGGACGCGTTTCTTCACAATGAAAACTGGATGGGGAAGAGGGTCAAACATTGACAAACAGGTTAATAATTCATTTGGCAGACTCTCCTCTTCGGGACTTTGTTGGCAGCAGGACTGCTTCGGGCTGCCCTTCCTGCCTTTGGAGTGGAGGCTCCCCCATTCGCTGGCAGGTCATTGCCAAGGACCTGCCTCAGCACCTCGCGTGGGTGGCAGTAAGACCTTTCCGGAAGCACCACCCGGCCGGGGAGCTCTGGAATGTGAACAGCCCCAGGAGATGCTGCTCTGCCCGAGAGCCTGTGGTGGACAGGCGTCCTCTCCAGCTGCCACGTCGCCCACTGCTTCCCGTGGGCACTCAGGCCGGCAAGAGTTAAGGTTTTCTCAGTTTTCAACGGGCGTTGGTGCAAGTCACTGCTAGTGGGTCTGTTGACTGTAGGCCGTCCTGGCATCCTCACAGAAAGCCACGCGTGTCGTCTCATCTCCTAAAAGGGGGTCCGCGGGCACGAGGTGACCCCAGAGACGTATGTCCCCGAGCAGTGGAAGTGTCTGTGTCTCCTGTGAACGCCTCTGCATTGTCTGTATCTGGCCTGTGGTTTCAGGGAAGGGCCCTCTGCTGTCAGGAATGGTCAGCAGCCTTATTCAGAGGGCAGAACCCCAAAGAAATGCTTTTACTCTAAAACAGCGGTTCTCAACCTGTGGGTTGCGACCCCTTTGGGTTCCAATGACCCTTTCACAGGAGCCGCCTAAGACCATCGGAAAACACATATATAATTACATATTTTTTTGTGATTAGTCACTATGCTTTAATTATGTTCAATTTGTACAATGAAATTGGGGGTCACCACAACATGAGGAACTGTATTAAAGGGTCACGGCATTAGGAAGGTTGAGAACCACTGCTCTAAAAGGTTTCCAGCTGCAGTCATCGATGACACCCAGTGGCCATGGGGACCATGTTTGGTCACTAGAGGCAGGTAGAGCAGTTCCATATAATATTTGCTCTACAGACTGCATATCAGCTACACGTGTGTTAAAGAAATGCTCTTGGAGGGGCACGTCAAACTCCAGTTCTCATTTGAGACGCCCGCGTGTGACTGACTGGTGCTATCCGCTTACTTTGAGGCACGTTATCAGCGTAAGGCAGGCGTCCTTTTGAAAAAGGCTCTTGTTGCCTGGCGCTTTCATGCTGACATCCTAGGAGGGGGCATGTCTCAGGCTGTAATTTTAAAAATTGCTGTGTGCGTGTTTGGGGAATGACTGCAAACGAGAAGCAAAAAGTGGTCCGAAGATTTGGCTTTAAGTCAGGCAGCTTCGATTCAGCAGCACTGTTCTAAGGACTTCACCCGCAGTAACTCATTTAGGCCTCACAACAACCCTATGTGGTTAGGTTACTGTTATTCCCTTTTCACAGATGAATGAACTTGGGCAGTGAAGGGTAAATGAATATCCCCACGGTCAATGGCTAGTGGAAGGAGGAGTTGGGGGTTTACATGCAAGCCCTAAACTATAGTTACCCGAGCACCTGTATTAACTGCCAAGTGCCTGCTGGGCCCCGGGGATGGATATGGAGTGGCGGGTAAGTCAGATAGTTGGGACCTTGCTCCCAGGCCACACCTCCTTTCTGAACCTTGGTTTCCCCAACTGTGAAACTGACACCCAACCCCTGACCTGCCCACTTTGTGGGATTTGTTTTGCAGAATCAGTTAGTTGCCTTGGGGTGATGGAAGGCTGTGCATGGTTTTGGTTGCAAATGTCAGAGAAGCGGGGCTGGGAAGGGGGGACAGTATAGAGGGCTGAGGAGACGTGGCTACTCCTGGCCTAGGACATTGCCGTGATTTCATCATGCCCAGCATCTGCCCTGCGCAGTATTCGATGGTCTGGTTCCTGGTCGTTGCTGTTGCTCTGGCTGGAGTCACCCCTCCTGTCAGCGCAAAGCCACAGGAGCGTCATTTCACAGCCCTTTAAGCATAATCTCTTTACAGCTCTGGCTGGTTCATGGCGTGGTTCGGTCACTTGCTGTCTATTAATAAGGTTAAACACGCAGGGTTCGAAGTCAGACACTGGGTGGCTGAGCTCTGGGTCTTCTCCATACCCAGGAGGTGGCCTGCAATTTGATTTTGAAGGGTTCCATCCTGAAACGCTTCTCAGTATTTTTCCCCAAGCTCGGCATAAAATCCCGAGCCTTCACTTTCTGGGACTCAGCGCAGAACAGGGCATGGCACCCCTCGTTTGGATGATGGCGCTATGATCCTTTTAGATCATGGTGATGGTGCCTTCATGGCTGAAGGTCTCCATGATTCGTATTTAGTCCGAAATGCTTACTCAGTAACTGTGCCTGGGGGAGGGTAGGTGGTGGACAGTTAGCATGAACAGGTCGCCGCAGGGATACCGGGTTTGGTTGTAGGGGGTTTGATCCTCATGACCACCTCGTGAAGTAGGTAGGGATGCCCTGAGTGTGTAGCCGGAGGAGCTGAGGGTCATGTGGTCACCAACGCTGGTGGGAAGCGCAGTCCCCGTCTCAGAGCCCCTGTCCCCTCTGCCATTGTACCACATGAGAGCATTGTTTAGGGTAAGGGCTGCTTCCTGCTGATAATGTTATGTACTCCTAGGGGTTCCAATGCTTTGTACCACTTAGGGCCACAGAGTAAATATTGGAGACTTTGAGAGCCATGGTTTCTTTGTTGCAGCTGCTCATCTCTGCCGTTGTGGAGCAAAAGCAGCCATAGAAAATAGGTAAATGGATGGGCCTGCTGTGTTTCAATAAAACTTTATTTACAGTGGATTTCCATGTACATGACCTTAAGCCTTGATCCTGTCTTCTGTTACCAAATATATGTCTATTTACTCCTACTTCAGAAAACTCATGGGATTGCCTCATTTCACAGCTGACCAGCTGAAGAGCAGGAAGAATTGAGAAATTGTTTCTCTCTTAGTACTTTTGAAATTGGCTAATACATGATAATGGGGATAGAAGGAATGGTATCATTTCAACACCCGCCCTCTCCCCAGTGCACACACCTTTCTTTGTATATTAGAACCTGCTTTATTGAGGATAAAAACTGGTAAACACAGAAACTCTGATATCTAATAAAGGCCAAAAAAAATCCTGGTACACAAAAAACCCAAATCTAGATGTAGTCAAACATGAATTACATAACACATACATAGAACATAAGTAGTATGCAAATGTAGTTTGAATTTGAGGTAGTTCTTGAAAATGTACATAAATTCCTTCTGTTTAAAGAAGGTATGTGTCACGGTGCAGATGCTTTTAAAACCATGTAGAAAATAGCTATTAGCTATAATCCAGTAGGTTATAAAACGTGTAGTGTCTTATTAACGCTAGGTGTTACCGATGTTTTTCTCAGTCTGCCAGTTTTACTGCTCAAAGATTCTTCCTCTGCCCCCTCCTTTTTTCCTTTTAGTAATTATATAGAGAAAGAGAATGATAGCAGTGCCCTTGGATTGAGGAGTTATTGTACAAGATACAGAGTCTGCTATGTATCGTTAGTTCTCACAACAGCTGACTGAAATGGGGCCCACTATGTCCCCATTTCACAGATGAGGAAACTGAGGCTTAGAGAAACAGGCCATTGACTGTTCGCATATTGTCTTGAAAGAACCCAGAAGGAAAGTGAGACTCTCTTAAGGGACTCGTATTTCCAAATTGGTTGAGTTAATGCTTATGTTACAAGCTGAGGGAGGATATGTTTAAAGCTTAGCTGGGCCCACCGAAGACAGTGGTGTTGAAGGAAGAAGGGAATCAGCTTAAACTCTTTGAGAAATGAGTTGACTTTGGGCTCTGCTTTCAACTGGAGATGTTTTTCTTCCCGGAGTCCAGTGTCCCTTCCCGCGGTTTCCCATGTGTCTCAGCACTTGGAGCTTTTGTAAATAAAAAATCGACAGTGAGGGAAAGCTTTCTCTACTGTGTGATTGATTCATTTAAAAAAATGTATCTTAGGATGTGCTGAGCTTAGGGCTTTCCGTTTCTGCCTGCTTTCCATTCCTATCCCTTCACCATTGAAAGCATGGATTCTCGCACCTGCTTCATTTCAGAGTTTAAACGCCTTTCCAGTTAACTGTGCATTTCATGAAATGCTAAGTACTTGGAATCAAACCATGTGGTTGCCCTTCTGGACCTATTACCCGTTTAACTTTTTGAGACTTGCTATTTATTGGAAACTAAATGTAAATAATTTACCCTTTTCCCTGGATTTAGCTGGCTATACGTCTCTCTGCGCCTTAGAGGACAATCACACTCATGCTAATATATCCTTGTTGTCAGTCACTGCAATTGGAAGGAAGAGGGAAGAAAGAAGATGGATTCACCGGTGAGCCAGAGCTTTTGTGTAACACGCAGGACCAATGCTTTCCGAATTCTCTCCCGCTGGCTGTTTTTCTTTTTATCCCGACTCTGTTCTCTCCATGCTCGTGGGTAAAACCAGAATTCTTTCATCTTCAGTAGGGAAAACTCTGGTGCAAGATACAGCTTTTGATTCACTATTTGGGCCATTTGAGCCAAGCAGGTTACTAAACGGAAGGGTGTTTAGAGTTCTGCCACCAGACCAGCTGTAAACCGGTCCGTCTACCCATCCATCTCCAGAGCTTTTGACTTCGAAGCGTGTTGCCAGGCATTGTGGGAGGAAGGTAACATGGCCAAGAAACTCAAGTTTATTGAGCAGTTCTGTGTTCTCAGGCCGGGGCTGAGGGCAGCAGCTGCATAAGGAACACTGTGTTAACCATTCATTTCCGGAACGGAGGCTCAGAGAGAACCGGGACTTGCCAAGGTCATAGTTATTTGAAGCCATGTGTGTTGGGTCTCACCTTTTCTTCTGCTCTCACACCACTCTGCTTTCTGATAGAGAGGTCATGGTTATTTGAAGCCATGGTTATTTTCTTCTGCTCTCACACCACTCTGCTTTCTGATAGAAACACTTAGTGTTTTTCCCAGGTGTGTGTGTGACAGAAGCTCTCTTAGCTGGCCGCCCGTGGGCCTGCTGGCCGGGGTGACGGTGGCTGTCTGTCCCCCTGTCCTGGGTGGGGGGCTAGGATTGCTCTCTCGCCTGTCCCCTACCTCATCTGCTTCGTCCAGGGGAGTGCTGTGCTGACTGATCAATTGTTTCTTTTTAATTTTTTCGCCAAAACTTTTTGCAACTGATGAAATTTGAGTGTGAAGAGAATAAGTTGTTTTTCTGAAAACTACATTCAGTGTTTTGGAAAGACTTGAAAAATGTTATTAAAATATTCCTGTTGTTTTAGGTGTGGTTAAGATGCATGAGAATAAACAAAGAGGGAGCATGGTGGTGGTTAAATTCTAGGAGTCTTCTCTTTGCAAGTAGTGAAACGCTCCTGGAAGGGGCCTGAAATTGAACGTGGTGGGTGTGGTTTTGCTAGAAAGACCATGGCTCTCGGGTCAGCAGCTCCATATCCAAAGAGGAGGCCTTGGCCCTTCATCACAAGATTGAGTGAATGTTTTGAGTGAAAGTAACTTGTTTAAGGCAGGGGTCCTCAAACTTTTTAAACAGGGGGCCAGTTCACTGTCCCTCAGACCGTTGGAGGGCCGGACTATAGTTTAAAAAAAAACTATGAACAAATTCCTATGCACACTGCACATATCTTATTTTGAAGTAAAAAAACAAAACGGGAACAAATACAATATTTGTATTTGCATGTGGCCCGCGGGCCGTAGTTTGAGGACCCCTGGTTTAAGGTGTGTATATATAGTTTCTGAGTCCTCTCCTGCTCTGACTTCTTAAACAAACATCACATCCGACAGGATGGTCGTTCTACTGAACCAGAGTGACTGCCTTTCATAGCCTCACCTCCTGTTGTCTGGTGGGAAATAGGTGGGAGTGAGGAACAGTGAGTAGGCTGGGGGAAGGAGTCACAAGATCAGGGCTCTTATTCCAGCGTGACCCCCCTACCAGCTGTGAGACCGAAGGGAAACCACTCCGTTTCCTCATCTGTGAAATGGGTTGAACAGCTCCTGTCCAGCACTACAGCTGGGGAGAGCCCAGCTAGTAAACAGTTATATGTTTCACATAGTAGATGCGCATTAAAGGTCACCTGCATGTGATAGGCTCATTATATTGGTCTGTTTTTATCATGTTTATCTGGTTTACTATTATGATTATTAGTTATGGGGGCAAGAAGTTTAGCAAAACTCTTGATTAAATTAGGCTTTCCAGATCCCAAGTTTATGAACGTCTAGACCAGCAGTTCTCAACCTGTGGGTTGCGACCCCTTTGGCAGTCGAATGACCCTTTCACAGGGGTCGCCTAAGACCATCCTGCATATCAGATATTTACATTACGATTCATAACAGTAGCAACATTACAGTTATGAAGTAGCAACGAAAATAATTTTATGGTTGGGTCACAACATGAGGAACTGTATTTAAAGGGCCAGAAGGTTGAGAACCACTGGTCTAGACACTAACTGTCCTAACACTATATAGAAAAGAAGCCTACAGGTTAATACTGTCAGGAAGATTGTCCCTGTAGTAGTCTGTATGTGCTTTTACAGCAATTGAAAGGAGCCATTTAGCCCTAGCTGGTGTGGCTCAGTGGATAGAGCATCGGCCTGCGAACTGAAGGGTCCCACATTTGATTCCAGTCAAGGGCACATGCCTGGGTTGCAGGCTCAATCCCCAGTGGGGGGCATACAGGAGGCAAATGAGAAATGATTCACTCTCATCATTGATGTTTCTATCTCTCTCTCTCCCTTCCTCTCTGAAATCAACAAAAATATATTTTAAAAAAATAAAGGAGCCGTTTGTACACTTTGTTGTGAGAATTTTATATCGTCAAAGCAGGTATCCTAGTACTTCAGCTTGCCAACACCTTCTAACCTCGCTCATTACTATTTATGCCTTGGAAAACTGAACATCTTTGTGTTGTTGTTACAGGACATGGTTAATACTTGCCAGTTGAGCCTTTTGATGAATTCAAACCGACCTTCCACAGTTAATGAGAATTCTGTCCTTCATAGGGACTGTTTCTGTATTTCCAAAATGATCTTTCTCATTTGTTTGCTTGTAACGTTATAGCAATAACTGCTAGTGATTAAGAAAGGCATCCTCGGCTGCTGCCCATTCTTTTGTGGCCTCGGGGTCCTTGTCACCCTCCTGGGCCCTGAGCAGAGTGGGAGGAGAGAGGAATGCCTGTGACGGTGTTCATTTTAAACCTCGCAGGTTATTAAAAGGGAAGCATGTCAGGGGCATAGCAGCGTCATGCTTGAGTGGTGGTGATGAGCTCTGTGCCCGGTCTCTTCCCCTGGAGCTCCGGGAGACACAACTGCGCGGAGGCTGTGAGGGGAGCAGGTGCCCGCTTACCCCACCACGGACCCCGCGGCCTCCTGGCTGTGTTCCCGAGGCCGCGGGCCTCTGCCCAGGAAGGAACTTGCGAGCTGGAATGTCCGGGTGTGATCCTCTTTCCTATGTCAGATGGGACTCTCCTCCCTCCAAGCCTATTTTTGGATGATTTGGGCTTCCTGTGAAGCGCCATTCAGCAGCGTTACTGCACTTGAAGGTGGGGGCCGTTTGGGGGAGTGGATTTAATCGCAGACACTTGTGTGTCACGCCTTTTTACCTGTATCTTCTCCACTGGTTGGAGAGAAAGACCCTTACAATGGGAGGCTTGATACCTTTTGTAGTCATCAAGATTGAAATTTCCTTGGATCTTTCTGATAAGATAAAAGAATTATGATTAACATCTTTACTAGATTTATTGTCAGAGGCTACATTCTCTGGCTTAAAGGGTAAAACCATAAAGGAAGTCAGATAAAGGAATCCCAGAGTTTTATGAGACGGAAGAGACCCCGCAGGAAAAGATTCTCAGGTGATTCTTATTATGTACAGTAACATCTGGGATGCGACATCCTATTCCCAACTGGAATGAATCTACCTCCGTAAGCTCCCAAACCAGTTTCACCTCCTTCATTTACCTAATGGTGGATGTGTCTTCTGTGAGAGCGGACTTTGAGGGCAAGTTCAGGCTGATTTGGTTTTATGTTCTCATAGCAGCTTTCACACCCGGGCTCAGTAACTGTATGAAATAAACAAACAGGCAAGTGCCTACATCCTACTTATAGCTTTGAAACCAGCCCTTTCACTGGTAGGGGCAGATCCACCCTTTGCTTAAAAGACCCATCAGAAGAATGTGACACAGAAATTCCATTCCTGCCCGGATGCGAATGGAGATGGCCACCTGTTTCCTGCAGGCCCCGGCACGAAATAGCAGTGGTCATGGTGCGCAGAGGGGCTAACCCCCAGCCGCTTGCATTTCTGCAAGGGTCAGTGCTCATCTTCTGGGACCGAGGCCCCCAGCAGCCCCTCCACATCGAGCCTTTTCCCTTCCTGTGGGAGAAGGCCCCCTGGGGTCGTATCCCTGCCCCAGCCTATTCACGAGTCTCACCTGGCATGTCCCTCACTCAGGACTGGCTGGAGTATACGCGGTCTTTAATGTCACCACGTGAAACCGCCCTTGATTCTATTCCTTCTCAAGCGACTGCCCCATTTCCCTGTTCCCTTTCACAGAATAGATCCTGGGGAGGGGTTGGGTTGATAAATGAATTCATTAACAATCCAGCCATCTTAACCTGAACTGAGGGAGCAGGACGGCTCCGTAGAAAAGCACAGAGAAGGGCACTTGCTTCAGGCAGCCAGTTCCGGAGCCTGTTGCTTCCTCCTGGGACCTGAGCAGGCCTCGGTGTCATGAGCTTTTGGGGTAAGTGTCTAACGTGCCGGGTTGGTGTGACATGAGAGTGAGGGATCATAGAGACACAGGGCACACCCTGTCAGTGTGGCTCAGTTGAGTGTCGGTCGCCTCGTGCACCAAACGGTTGTCAGTTTGATTCCCGCTGAAGGCACATGTCCAGGTTGAGGGTTGGATCCCCAGTTGGGGTGCGTGCAGGAGGCAGCCAATCGATGTTTCCTGCTTGCATCAATGTTTCTCTATCCCTCCCTCTCTCCCTCCCTCTTCCTCTCTCTAAAAAATCAATGAAAACATTTTTTAAAGATGAGAAAGAAGAATCAGGACACACAGCAGAAGATTTAAAGGATCATTCCTTCTTTAGCCTAGGTTTACTGTCATGGCTTCAGGAGGAAAGGCTGGTCTTAGTTCAGAGTTTCATACTTTTGAATTTTAAAT
>NW_005368860.1:2253973-2294034 GCF_000412655.1 Myotis brandtii
GTGTGTGTGTGTGTGTGTGTGTGTGTGTGTGTGTGTGTGTGTGAGAGAGAGAGAGAGAGAGAGAGAGAGAGAGAATGCGCAATCTGGCAGTAGCTGTAGTTAAACCCAAGAACCTGTGTCCGAGGCTGCTTTGGACTCTGCTCCTAGTCCCAGGAGTCTGGCAAAGAGATCTTCTCACCTCTGTGCTTTAACCTTAGAGTTCATTACCTTCCTCAGAGACTTATTCAGGTCCTTAGTGGGTGTAACAGGGCATTTGGGGGGCGGGCGCTAGGTGAGAATATTGAGACAACCTAACCTTTCTTATTATTTTACTTAGCATCCAGATGGAAAGCAGGATGGCATCCTAATAAGGTAGAAATCAGGGAGCCATGAAATAAGCTGAGTCCACCTCGAAATAGGGCAGATGTGTCAGAGATGCTAACAGCTCAGGACATCCATGCAACAGCAGTGGTTGAGCACCCACTGTCTACTGGTTATTTTGTGGGGGCTGGGGGGGCGGTGGGCCTAGACTAGCTCAGTCCTGTGTGTCTTGTTCTCTGTGTTCTCCGTTTTCTTCTTTTCTCTCCATTGCTGTTTCTTGGTTTCCTTTGATCTTTTTGAACCCCAAAGTGAGGTTTACTTATGGGAAGAGAGGAGGGAAGTGATGCTTGGAGGGAAAGTAAGTGGGGGTCGAGCTCCTTTCTATCCCCGGCTCCGAGCTAGGCACCGGAGTGGACTTGCCACAGCCCAGGAGAACATACAGAGTCCCTTCTAGTAGATGAGGAAGCAGATGAGGAAGCAGATGAGGAAGCAGAAGCAGTCAGAGGACGGACGGTTCCCTGTTTTGTAAAAACAGAAAGTTGAAGGTTGATTATTTTGGAAAAACAAAAACTTCATTAGGACATTATAAATCATGTGCTATCTTTTTGTTACCACGTGGAACAGGGGTTCTCAAACTGAGATGCACATGGGCACCACCTGGGATCCTGTAAAATGCAGCCCTGATTCTGCAAGTCGGGGTGGGCCTGTGCGGTTCCCGCTGACCCAGGGAGCAGGCTTTGAATACCAGCGGCATGGCCCTGCGGCTGCTGGCTGTTTTAGCAACAGGGAGAAGAGAGTTTAGATCAAGGAAATGGGAAGGCTGGTGCTCTAGGCAGCTGATCACACAAGTCAGGCCCAGGCGTCACTAACTGCTGGAATGCACCTGGTGTAAGGGGTGTGTCCTCAGCGAGTGATCTCCATGTCTCCATGTTTGTAAATAGTAAACAATGTGGTGTGAGAAGATGATGAAGGAAAGTACAAAGAAACGGGGAATTGGTACTTTTAAAAAATTTTTATTGATTGATGAGAGAGATGATTCCTGTATGTGCCCTGACTGGGGATCAAACCTATAACCTTGGCATATTGGGACAATGCTCTAACCAACTGAGCTACCTGACCAGGGCTGGGACCTTTTTTTAAAAAAAAAAAAATACATATTTTTTATTGATTTCAGAGAGGAAGGGAAAGGGAGAAAGAGATAGAAACATTAATGATGAGAGAAAATCATTGATAGGCTGCCTCCTGCACGCCCCCTACTGGGGATTGAACCTGCAACCCCAGGCATGTGCCCTTGACCGGAATTGAACCCAGGACCCTTCAGTCCGCAGGCCAACACTGTATCCACTGAGCCAAACCAGCTAGGGCAGAGACTTTTTTATATCTCCTTTAAAATAGGGGATACGTTTCAAGACACCCTCCCTCCCCCTGTGGATGCCTGAAATGGTGAATAGTACTGAACCTACTGAACCCTATATATACTGTTTTTTTTAAAAAAAAATACATACATACCTATGGTAAAGTTTAATTTATAAATTATTAATTATTAGAAATTAGTAATAACTAATAAAAGAATAATTATAGCAATATTCTTCAATAAAAGTTATGTGAATGTAGTCTCTCTCTCTCAAAGTGTCTCATTGTACTGTACTCACCGTCTTGCGATGATGTGAGATGACGCAGTGCCTGTGTGACCAGAGGAGGTGAGGTGAATGACGTAAGCGTTGGAACATAGCGTTCGGCTGCTGTAAGGTGTGCTTGAACACAAGCACAGTGATCGAGACACTCAGTCTGATGATGGAGACAGCTACTAAGTGACCAGTGGGTGGGGAGCGTCTACAGTGTGGACATGCTGGGCATAGGGACGATTCAGGTCCCGGGCGGATGGAGCTGGACGGCCCGAGATTTCATCGCCATATTCAGAAACGGCGTGTGATTTAAAACGTAGGAATTGTTGCCAAGAAGAGTGGTCACTTCCTACTTAATATTTTTGGGCTGCGGTCGACTCCGGGTAACTGAAACCATGGAGCGTGAAAACGCGGATAAGGAGGGACTGCTGTATGTTTCCTTCCTACTGGTTTCCAAGGAAGCTCCCTGCAGAAGGTCATGGCCATTTTGTCATGTTGATTCATATAAACTTTCATCTATGAATTTGGGTCTGGATCACAGCTTGACGTGTGAGAGAAGGGATTGTATTAATTTCGGGAGCTAATTCCACTGGCTCCCTCAGTGTGGCCACTGCCCTGACCTTTTGGGGAAATCCCTCTGGGACCACCATCCGAACTTTACACAGCAGTGAATTAAAGTCACCAAACATTATTGTGGTAAATAGTTGCCCACTGAGAGTGGGCTAATTTTTATTTTTGAAATAGGAGCAGGAGTCGCATCCTGGGCCCAGGGTGGGTGCAGAGCTGTTCAGCACAGCTTGTGATCAGAAAGAGGGTTGGACTGTGAAGTAGTCACCAGAACTGCTTTTCTCCAGTGACTTATAAACCACTTTCTAGAGCAGCGGTTCTCAACCTGTGGGTCGCGACCCCTTTGGCGGTCGAAAGACCCTTTCACAGTGCTCGCCTAAGACCATCCTGCATATCAGATATGTACATTACGATTCATAACAGTAGCAACATTACAGTTATGAAGTAGCAACGGAAATAATGTTATGGTCGGGTCACAACATGAAGAACTATATTTAAAGGGCCAGAAGGTTGAGAACCACTGTTCTAGATGCTGTTCCTACATAGAGTTCCCAAAAGGGTTTGCCCAACAAGAGTTTTATGAAGGGCTTGGCTCCTCAGTTGACGACAGCCATTTGGTTGGAGAAGTTTCCGGTTTGCAGGAAGATGCATCTTCTTTGCGCTGACATCCGTCCGTGGTTATGTGGAGAGCCCTGCTCTTTACCTCTTCTGTTTGCTTTCTGTTAAAGTCAAACCAGACAGACAACCGCTGCCAGCAAACTCCACATCTCTCTTATCCCAGTGGCTGCAACAGAAGACTGGGGGGCAGGGGGCAGTGATGGGAAACTCAGCTTTGCTGCCACCCCCCCTTTTGGAGGACCTGGGGTTTGTTCTGTAAGCAGGAGAGTCACCAGCGGGCACAGTGGGGTTGGAGATTGACTGAGGGAGTGATCCTGATGGTTTGAGCTGTGGAGAGACAGAAACTGGCCGGCCTGAGGGCTTTCATGATCAGAACCCGAATGGGGGTGGCTTTGTGAGCAAAGTGAACAGTATGGGGCCAGAGACATCATAGGACAGAGGGTAAACCTGGGGACCAGTATGTTGACCGGGACTCGAGGCCCGGTGCTTGGCGAGGCACAGAGGGACCGCAGGGTCACAAGAAGGACCGCAGGGTCACGAGAAGGACAGTGGCAGGCTGGCCGGGACCAGATCCAACCTCTGCAGAGGCGTCGGGCCCTGGCGTGCAGACCTGCCCTTGCCTTGCAGGTGTACGTGTCCTTCTGCACGGGCTCACCTGTGGCGAAATCCCTGTGCTGTTTGCTCGCTGTGGGCGTAACATCCATTTCACATCCCTGGGGAGGTTCTTGGGTCAAGGTGGTGACCTTTGGTCTGTGTGTTCTCAGGGGCCTTCGGCTCAGGAAGCCTGCCTGGACAGAGTCCAGAGGAGCTGGCCCGTCTCTGTCCCCGGCTTCCTTGTCTCTGTCCGCAGCACCTGGGGGGGGGTGTGGTGACATAGGCTCCAGGGCGGAGCCCTGGGGTGCTGGCTGGCGAAATGTTTAAGCCCACCATGAGTCATTCTTCTCCTTTTCTCATCCCTGTGTGTCTTTGCCTCTGAGTGTGGTTGGCGGCTCTGTCTTGGTGATGATGCTGGGACATTGTGTATTTAAGAGCACGGAGGTGGGCCGTGAGCATTGCAACATGCCAAGCAGGTTCTGGGTGCCGCGGCCAAAGGTTCCCAAAATGACGCAAGCCGCGAGAGGCGCACCTGTGGCTCGGGTCCTAGCGGTGGACGTTGACCATGGCAGAGCCAACTGGTGATTTTCTTTTTTCGCTACCAGAGTTTATGCTAAATGCTTTATGCATTTTATTTTGTGTCCTTCTTACAACTACCTTGTACGTAAGGACCACTTCACAGATGAGTGTTCAGCTCAGGTCACATGGCAAGTGAGACCCAGATTTTTCTGACCCCAAACCTATGCACTAGACCAGTGTTTGTCCACTGTTAAAGCGCCCATGACTCACCTGGGTCATTGAAATGCAGGCTGTGAGGCTGCGATGCAGGAGGCCGGAGTGGGCTCCGGGGCCCTGCTGCTGGTCTGTGGACCCCACTGGGGCAGGTGTCTGCACCCCCTGGCACCGGGCTGGCTTTCTCTGATCTCACTTCCAGTGTTTGTGAACCGAGGAGACCAGTCACGGTGTGTCCCCCTCCCGTAGAATTGCTGTGGGAATTGAGATCATATGTGTGAGATCTTTGTACATCGAAATAATGAAAAATATCAGTGTCTCTCGTTGTCTTTTCCTCCCAGGCCTTTCTCCTCTTTAATTTGTTCCCTCTGTTCCCGTTCCAACCCCATGTCGCCTTTACTCCTGTGTGGGTGACAGCCGTCTGTGAAACCTGGGCCCGCGTGTCTGCTGGTGGCTTTGCTGATAGGTGACTTGCTAAGAGGAGTGGTCACTTTCCATTGAATCCAACAGCCTCGGATGGAATTAGATGGGCCTTCGGGTCCACAGCCCCTTTGGGCCCAGAGTAAACAGCTTGCCTTTGAAAGTGGTCTCTCCGGGGACGGGGAGGCGACCTCCTCCCTGGCCAGAGTCCTGGGATGTTTATTAAATGTGTGTGATCCTGCAGTTTAAGCAGTTAAAGGTGGGATCGCGTTCCTTGGAGCAGACGAGGTGTGTGTTTCAGGGAGGCCTCAGACAGGCCTCGGCAGGCAGTAAGCGTGGCCCCCCTCGCCGTCCTCACCCAGGCAGCTCTGGGAAGTGAGCTCACACCAGCACAGCGGGCGGGAGGCTCTGTGTAAGAAGGCATAGTGTGCACATTGTGTTTTAAAGGATTGCAGTTAAAATGCTGAAGACGAAAACTGTGACTGCTCAGAAGGGGGCGTTTTAGTCATTTGGGTAATTCGCTTAGGGCAGCGGTTCTCAACCTGTGGGTCTCCACCCCTTTTGGGGGTTGCCTAAGACCATCGGAAAACACATATATAATTACATATTGTTTTTGTGATTAATAACTATGCTTTATGTTCAATTTGTAACAATGAAATTGGGGGTCCCCACAACATGAGGAACTGTGTTAAAGGGTCGCGGCATTAGGAAGGTTGAGAACCACTGCCTCAGATCGAAGCACTCAGATCTGTCTTCCTGAGTCTCAGTTTCCTTGTCTGTAAAATGGGGTGATGGCGGGGTCATTGGAAGCATTAAAATGAATGAATGTATGCACAGAGCACAGGCCCGGGCCAGGTCATGATGCTCAGTATGTGAGCCCATTTCCAGCTCAGCGCCCTTCTTGCCCTGGGATCTCCTTGGTGAATACCGTTTTCCTGCAGATGGACCAGGATTACATAAAACCCACGCATGTTACTTTCTGAGTGTGCCGTGGGGCAATGACTCTTCAGGTACAGACTTTGGAGCCAGACACCATTTGGGGTTGAATCCTAGATTTACCCACCTATGACAAATTTCCCTTAGCCTCAGTCTCCCCATCTGTACAATGGGGAGATGGTAACATAGGACTTGACTCAGAAGGTTGCCGTGGGAATTGAATGAAATGATATAAAATGCTTCTCACAGTTTCTTGCCCGTTGTAGACAATCAATGGAAGCTGTTAGCCTGTAACTTGGATCTTTTGTGCCCTCGCCAATGGGGCAGGAGCCCCCTGTGGAGTTGGCACGTTGACTGTGGTGTCCCGAAAGCCTGTTGTATAGGACAGTGGACTTGGAGCGGAGGGAGCCATGGCTTCTCCGGGCTCTGCCATCGGTGTCGTCCTGCCCTTCGCCGGAGCCCTGTCCTGTCGTGGGGGCCTCATGGGGTCGGGGTCGGAGGCGGAGGCCCCGCAGGGCTCACCAGCACTTCCAGCTTCCTTGGTGAGTTAGCTGTGGGGAGCAGGAGACTAGCCTTCCTGCTAATCGGGCTCATAAATGCCAGCCCGAGGCCGGGTAGCCTCCTGCTGCTGGTCCGTGTCGTTGGACTTTGTATCCTGTGGCTGCGGTTTAATTGGAAGAGATAATTGGCACCGTGTTCCGGGGAACAGGATCTGAGAGTGAGACCAGGAGCGGCGAGGAGGCTGCTTGAGGTTCAGACTCGCAGACGGTGATGGCAGCCCCTCGCCCCTTCCCCTCCAGGCCTTTAGCTTCTGCTCCTTTGCGTGAGCTGTCCTGCGCTTGCCATCATGGCCAGTATTCTCTCCGTAGGCAAGCTCTATCCATGGGAAACGCCATTGTCCTGATTTTCTTCCCAAAGTGTAGTTCCCGCCGCTCCCCTGTGCGTCTTTCCCTGGCTCCCTACTCGTTGCCCACGGAAGATTACACAACCCAGGCTGGCACCTGAGGCCGCCCGCCTCCTCCCTGACCCCCCTCTCCTTCCGTCACACCCCACGCGACGGTCCCTGGGGCCCGTGGTGCTGCTCAGCCTCTGATCCCAGCCTTCCCTCTTCATGAATTTTCCCTGGCGTGCTCCCCTGTTTCCCTGGTCCCGTGTCCCCTCTTCCCCTTGGCTGTGGCCCCGTGTTATGGAGGAGGAGTTGAGAATGGGGGTTTGGAATCTGATTGTCCTGCTTTGAATCCTGTATCCCTCCCCGCCGTCCCCATATTCTCGGTGTGCGACCTTGAATAAGTGACTTAACCTCCGTGAGCCTCAGGTCCTCCTTGATAAAGCCGGGGTTGTGGAAAAGGGAGGGGTCACGTGTCTGATGCATGCAGTGGCGCTCAATTAGTTTTAGCAGGTGGAGTGATTAAGCTCTGATGTCTTAACCCTATAGCCAGCCCTCATCCTTCCAGTGCCAACACGAGAACTTCACTGAGCCAGTTGTAGGTTCGGTAAGATGCCCCAGGTCTTCAGACAGCCCGGAGGCACCATGCAGACCCCAGGGTCCGAGGCCAGGGCTGGGAGAGGTGAGCACAGCCTCCCTTTCTCCTCTGAGAGCCCGGTGGCAGGCTTTTGAGGTCCCGGAAGGTTTCTCTGTGCGCACGTTGGTGTGGACCCGGCGCTGCTTCCTGGTGGTTGGGACCGTGCAGAGCACTCCAGGGTGAAGCAGCATCCTGCGGCCGGCTCGCTTCCAGGCCGTGGCTGTGGGTGCAGGCCCGGCAGGGACGGAGCAGACGGCTGGCTCAGCAGTGCAGTGACCGGAAGATGCCTCCGGAGACCTTTCTTAGTGCCAGGGCGCGTACATCCGTCCCTGCGACCGGCACCATGGAGATGCGCCCCTTGCTTTCTCTCTCTCCTGTCTCCTGGAGCAGTGGCTGGGCCACGTGCAGGGGAAGAAACGTACAACCAGGTGTCCCAGGCAGGGCTTGCGGAGGCCTCTGATCTCTCCTCGCTGAGTTTGGGTCATTTCTAACCAGGTCCCATGACCAGGTTCATCTCGTCGCCTCCTTTCCAAGGGCAGAGGGAGCAGCTTCCAACAAACGGCCTCAGGAGATAAACCCTCACTGGGTCCCCACCCCGCTGCTCTGAGATGGCTCATTTCTAGACGTGATACTTCTCAAGGTCCTTCAGGCGGGGGCCACCTTGACCTGGGATTGTTTCTTTAGCTTAATTGGCCTGGCAGAAAAGGTGCCTGAGAAGCTGCCAGTGGGGTGGACCAGCCCAGCACTGTGCAAGCCCCGTGTTCCCAGGAGAAGAACTGCAGAAACACCAGAATGGCTCTGTGTGGCGAGAAATAGCCCTGCTCCTGGAAGACCCACGCAAACACAACGTCCTCTCCCATCGCCCGTCAGATGCGCTGTGGTCTTGCTTTTGCCGGGTCCCTTCATTCATTGTCATTATCACCCTCGCCAGCGTGGTGCCAGGCTTCAGAGACCTGGCCCTGGAGGCATACTTTGGTTTGAATCCCAGTCCCTCCCTTCCTGTCGTTATCAGGCTCTGCACATAGTAGGTGCCTATTATGCTTAAGAGTCACAGACTGGAAAGTTGACCCTGTGAGCCAACTGGGAGGCGCAGGGAGGCGGTGGGGACGTTGCCCGGATAGAATCCTGCCATCTGGATTTCTTGGACGGACGCATTGCTGTGAGTGAGGGTTTGCTCATGAAAATGGATGTGTAGCCTTCCCGATCTGCAGTCTGTTCATCAAGAAATAAGAGGACCGAGATGTGTTTAAAGAAGGCAGTGCAGCTGAATTTGCATTTGGAGCTGAAACCCCTTCACAAGGACCCCAGAGCTGCAGTTTTATGTGGTGGGTGCCTTGACTGGCCGTCTGCCAGGATGAGACTGGGCTGCCTCGGGGGGTACAGTGGCCTCGCCAGCCATGGGAGCCTGTGTCTGAAAGTGCTGGCCTGTCTAAAGTTTCAGCTTTTGTTGTCCGTAAGTCCTCAGCCACGCACTCATTTCTCTGGACGGGAATTCTGCCTATAAGAATGAGTCAGAATTGTTGTGATAGGCTCAGTGCAAAGATTAGAAGGATTCCGTGGCTTGCCAAGAAACCCTTTACACTCCATAGTGTATTGTCCTGTGATTTATCTCTGAGGCCAGAAGAGAGGCCCACTTTAAAGATGAGCACACTGAGGCTCAGAAAAATCCTTTCCAGGATCATGAAACTAGCGGGAGGCAGAGGCAGGACATGAGCCTGGTTCTGCCCAACAAAGATGACAACTGTTGCCCAGCCAGTGTGGCTCAGTGGTTCACCATCCGCCTATGAACCAGGAGGTCACGGTTCGTTTCCCACATGCCCGGGTTTTGGGCTTGATCCCCAGTAGGGGGCGTGCAGGAGGCAGATGATCAGTGATTCTCTCTCATCATAGATGTTTCTATCTCTCACTCCCTCTCCCCTCCTCTCTGAAATCTGTAAAAAATACATTTTTAAAAAAGACAACCATTTACACAGTACCTTCTCATTCATTCTTCCTTCCGGCCCCCATGCCCAAAGCCCCACCCAGAGAACCATTTCCCTGCTCGGGATGATTTGCATATTTGGGTCTGAACTCCACATGCCCAGGCCCTGACAGATTGGGGGCCATGTGCTGCTGTGAGGTCTGTCGCTGGGAAGATGTGGGCATGTCGTTTATAGCTTCTATCTCTGAAACAAATACAATGATCTGAGCAGCAGGACATTCCCAGGCGTTTGCCAGACATCTGCCGTGGGTGATGTGGAGGGTAGGAAAGAGCTCTGTGCAGGCCTCACTCATTCCCGTGCCCACACCTCCCTACTCTGGGCAAACACACCTCTTTGGGTCAGCTTCCAGTTCCCTCCTCCTGCCGTCTGCTGGTTGGTCTCCGATCATCTGAGGAGACATTTATTTCAGCACCGTCAGCGTTCCTGGCGCAGTTCAGGGATATTGGGTCCTCCCGATGGCACCTGAGACTCAGCCAAACCAAACTGCCGCCTCTTCATTCCCATGTTTGTTTGTGAAGCTCCCAGTGGAGGTCACCTGGACCTCAAATGTCAGACTGACCTTCGGTTCCTAGTCCTGCCTCACTGATCACTCCCAGGCTCTCAAGCTGAATGGATGCTGCTCCCTGCTGTTCTCCTCTGCCCAGTCCTTCCTTTCTCTTTCTCCGTCACGCCACCACCTGAGTCTGGACTGCTTGGGGTCGCCTTCTCTCTGAACTTTGGTCCACGCCCTCACCATTCCTCCTTTGAAACGCTGGGCGGAGCATCTGCCGGTAACGGCCCAGCCCTGCTCAAAAAGATGGTGCTCGCTCTCTCGCCACCTGCACGCGGTGCGGTTGGGAGCCCCTGTGTGGCTCCTGGTACATAGTTGCACGCACTCCTTTCTCCTCCACGCGGTGACCCAGTCGGTCCTGAGAGCAGGGCCTGACTTGTCCTTCTTTTGTCTGTGCAGGTCTTTGCACGGTGACGGGCCTTCTTGAATGTGTGCTCGAGTGCTGACTAGCATGTTGAAATGGGGATTGCGAGGAAATCTCCCCCTTTCTTTGAAGCTGGTTTAACCAGCACTTCTCAGTTCACCCAGAGGAAGCCATGGTTGATGGCTCTCATGACTGACAGGGAGGGAGGAACCGATTTTCCTAGTTCCCAGGGAAGGGTCACATAGCAACTTATTTTAGAAGGTGCTTTTTAAAAAAAAATTCTCACTTGAGTATATGTTTCTGTTGATTTGAGAGAGGGAGGGAGGGAGGGAGGAAGAGAGAGAGAAAGAGAGAGAGATCGGTTACCTCCTGTGGGTGCCCCGACTTGGCATCGAAACTGTAACCTAGGTATGTGCCCTGACTGGGGATCAAACCCACAGCCTTTGGGTGTGTGGTATGACACTCCAACCAACTGAGCCACCTGGACAGGGCTGTTCTTGTTTTGTTTTAAGCCAAATGCTTCAATTGGGTGGTTAATTTGATAAGTTTCACTTTTTGGGGTCAAAGTTTTGGCAGAGGGTCAGGGCACCCAACTATTTGGGGAGCCAGACTTATTTATATTTGGTAAAAAGAAAATGTGGTATTCACAAAATGGGGCCGAATCGCATTTCATAATAATGTTAGCCTTTCAGTGTTGCTAACAAAGGTGATGGATCAATACCTTGATGGGAAATACCTGGGGAGTATGACAAGCGAAATGTAGATATAGGAACATGGCACATACCATAGTCTCCTGTGGTCTTTGTAAGAAAGATGAACATTTGTGGGAGTTCAGAGGACAGCAAAGGGCGTTGCAGTTAAACATTTTCAATAGGGTAGCCATACCCCGGAACAGCTAAGTCGAGCAGCTTGGGAAATCTTTTATTGCTGGAATCCTTCAAATGAAACTGTTCTCTGGATTAGCTATCCCCCCAGTGCTTCCTCCAGTCCCCAAGAACTAGAGGAAGGACACATAGCATCGAGCAGGTTGAGTTGTTAGTCTTCTGTAGGGTGGGATTGTCTGAACTCTGACCTTGCCCACGGAGGCTCCTCCCCGTATTTCCTGGTGAGGCGAGTCTACTTGGGGAGGGGCTTCTTTTTTTTTTTTTTTTAATACCGTATATCTTATTGATTTCAGAGAGGAAGGGAGAGGGAGAGATAGAAACATCAGTGATGAGAGAGAATCATTGATCGGCTGCCTCCTGCACACCCCCAACTGAGGATCGAGCCCGCAACCCAGGCATGTGCCTTGACCAAGAATTGAACTGTGATCTCCAGGTTCATAGGTTGATGCTCAACCCCTGAGCCGCACGGGTGAGGAGGGTCTTCTTAGCTAAGAGAGTAAAGCCAGCTCCTGGTAGCACATCACCCAGAGAAACAACATCCAGCCCAAACCTGAAACACTTTGGTGCCAAGAACCCACTTGAGGATCTTGGTGCCTCTCCAAGGGTAAATGAGGATTTCTCTGAGAGGGGTGGTAAGGCACAGTCTATGAGAGGGCAGGGCCTCGGCCTCCACGTGACCAGGACAGTGCCACCGTGCCGGGTGCATTGTCTTCCTGCCCCCGGGCCTGGCTTCCCAGCTCCTCCAGGGTTAGGGCCGCCTGCCCTGCCTCCCCTGAGCCCCTCTTCCCCCTGGGGACCTGTTCCCTTCTTCACTCAGGAGACCACGCCTGTGCCACCTGGGCCCGGTATAAACAGGGCCTCAAACCAACCGAAGGCCATTAAATATTTAATTGAATTATTTCTCTGGGGGATATTGTGACTCATGTTGAAAACTAATCACCTGCCTATTTATCTGGCCTTTAAAGAATAGATCCCTGGTTAAACATTTAAAGGTCAGAGTCATGGTGATGACCAAGTGGCGTCATTGTTTTCTGTCCTCGTGGGTTTGGGTGGGGAATGGGAAAAAAGGTGGGTGTTTGAGGGAAGGTGGTTTGTTAGACGTGTCCTTGATGGGTAAAGGGACTGCGGGTGAGTGGGAGGAGCAGTACTCTTTTTATTTTTGGCTTTCTCCAGAGGGATGCCGGGAAGGGGCTGGAATGTGGGTGAAGACGGCCTTTGAACTGGACAACTGTGCTCAATAGGAGAAACCGTATTCCCTGCCCAGTTGTTCAAGATAGAGTTTCGTTTGCGCTATCACAGCGAGGTGAGGCGTAGCCATGCCATTGCTAGGCCTGGGAATTTTTTATGCAGGAGGAAGAAAAGATGGTTCAGAATTCTCACGGCTGTTTTCCTCCTTCACCGTGGCGTTGCTGTAAGCACAAGGGTAGCGTTCTTGCCCCTGTATGACTGTCCTCCCACGGTGGTCAGACCTTCGCTTTATGACTCCAGTAATAAAACTGGTTGACGTCATTCGTTTTTAGGTGGCTTCTAAAACATACATCACCCGCCCGGCCAGCATGGCTCGGTGGTTGAGTGCGGATCTGTGAACCAGGAGGTCACGGTTTGATTCCCGGTCAGGGCACATGCCAGTAAGGGGTGTGCAGGAGGCAACCAGTCAATGATTCTCTCTCATCATGGATGTTTCTATCTCTCAGCCTCTTCCTTTTTCTCTGAAATCAATAAAAAAAAATTTAAAAAATAAATTAAAAAGTTAAAAATTACATTACCCCGTTCTATCTGACGGGAATATCAGTGGGAAGGAGTTGAGGCCTGGAAAGTGAAGGCGTGCGGCTGATACTGGGTTTGTGTTGGTCAAAGACCAATTATGAAATATTTGGAGCGTCCACTGTGTGCCAAGACTTGCTAGACACCCCCGGGAGTTAGAGTTGGTCCGATGCCCTCCACGAAGGCCGTGCCTTTCAGAAGATGGCGACCTGCCCTTCCCCAAGGACGGAAGTGCCCCGCGCTGGGCCTGAAGCCCCAGCTCCCAGGTTTCTTCTCGTGGCTGGAGATGATGAGTGGCAGAAAGCTGAAGCAGCGGAAGGAAAAAACCTCTGCTGTGATCTGTGTACTGTTTTTCTCCAGCAGAAAAGCAGGCGTGCAGTTTATGGCTCTTGAGGGAGGTGCGTCTGCCAGGATAACAGAGCATCAGCGATGTGTCCGATTTGGTGCAAAGCAGACACGTGTTTCCTGCATGAGTGAGACACAAGGCCACGTGACCGAGGATCCTTTCCAGCGTCATGAGTCTGAATTCTGTGATCCTTGTGTATGTAGCCAGCGAGAGATTTCAAAAACCTTTATAGTGCCCGGCCGGCGTGGCTCGGGGGTTGAGCGTTGACCTGTGAACCAGGAGCTCACGGTCTGATTCCGGGTCAGGGCACAGGCCCAAGTTGCGGGCTCGATCCCCAGTGGGGGGCGTGCAGGAGGCAGCTGATCAATAATTCTCTCTCATCATTGATGTTTCTATCTCTCTCTCTCCCTCTCCCTTCCTCTCGGAAATCAATGGAAATATATTTAAAAACAAAACCTTTTATTCACAAGTCTGAAAAGATAGATTGTCTGTTTTGTGTGAATTCGTTTGCATTCCCATGGGTGTTAGTGACATGCCCCCGCCCTCCCCCCCAGCGTCCCCCCATGTGTTTCTCCCCTCCAGTGTTCCATCATTCAGCAAATTGCTTTGATTGCTGCCCATGCCAGGAACTGGGGGACAGCAGACAGGAGCCCCACTGCAGGGCGCTCACTTAGCCCGGGTGCAGGAGACAAAGAGTAAACAGTGGCAGGACAGTGTGACCATCCGACTGGGGCCTTGGACAGTGTGACCATCGGACTGGGGCCTTGGGGGTCTGGCTCTGCAGAGAGGAGCTGCTCAGCCTGGTGACCTGTGGCAGGGTCGCCAGGGGGCACGGAGGCCAGCAGGAAGGGCAGCGTCCCGACGGAGGGAACAGCGAGTACAGAAGCCAGGAGACAAGTGCAAGGGAGGACGAGCGTTGGGCGCGGCCGGACGCCTGTCGTCTGGAGCGTGTGTGTTGGCAGTGGGTGTCGAGTTTGTCTCCACAAAGACTCTCAGGTGCCAGTTTGAAGTACATTCGCGCTCTGCCTTGTTGTCTGTTACCTTTAGTAGATGCCAGCCGTATGAGATGCAGGTGGAACTCTCCTCCCGTGAATGCTGATCACCTCCCGTGAACCGTGTGCAAGAAAACCCGAGATAAACAAACTCGGTCAGCATCTGTCCACATCCTTTGGAGCAAGGCACTCCCCCCATCCTTACATTTTCCAGCCATCACACCCCCAGATGATATAAATCTGCTACCGTCACATGATCTGCGGGGTGTGCGGATGTCATTGTTTAGTCTGAAACTGTATTGCATGTGTTCCCTTTACTTTGTTCCTTGGACCGTATTTCAGCCTGCTTCTTAGTTGATGCTTTTCACATTTGCTTCCTTCTTTCTTTTCCACTGTGTCTGGGAAGGCTCCTCTTCTTGCCCCGTGTGTGTGGCTCTGTGGATGAGGGGACGCCTGGAAGGTAGCAGGGACATCGCAGAGCCAGTTTTGAGGAGGCGTGTGCAGGAAAGCCTGAACGTGGTGTCTTGTGGGAGTGGAAGGGGTGGCCTTGGGCTTCTCTCCCCTTTGCCATCCTTCAACCTAATCACAACGGGTAAAAGGCAAGTGTCGTTTTAGTAGCAGCGTCACCAAGTCTGCCGCACTTGCTGTCCAAACATTCGTTTTGTCAACGGCGGATCAAAGATGAAAAAAATTGGCGCACAGACTCTGCCCTGTTGATGTCATTGTTGGAAATCTGTTTGCGATAATGTGGAATGATGCAACGGCTGCTTACTGTTTGCATGGACGAAGCTCAGCAATGTTGTGAAACAGCGGACTGTGCGCTGGGCACTTGTCCATTTGCTGTGGAAAATGGGTGCATGGAGGGTGCTAACCAGGTCTCCTCAGCATCGCCTGAGACCTGGGCAGCAGCCAGAGGATTCCAGTGAGAGAAGCAGTGAGGTTGGGTGGAAGGTGCATGGGCATTGGAGGCACAGAGCCCAGCTCCCTTGCATGTTAGCTGTGTGACTTATGGCAGGTTGCACACCTTCTCTGTTCACAGGCAGCTTGAGAATATTGTTATAAGAAGTGTTGAGGTAGTACTCTGGAAGGAGTGCTTTTATGTAATTCTTTACACAAGACTGAGCAAACATGCATAGCCCCCATAAAGAATCCCCTTTCCAAAAAGAATTGGGGTGGGGTGGGGCTACAGTGCCAGGCCACCTGTTGGAATTACAACAGTTTCTCTGCCTCGTTTTCCTCATCCATGATGGGAATATTAACACGCACTGCCTAGAGCTGTCAAAGGTATTAGAAACCAGGTACAGGAATGCTGCCCCATGCATGTGTTAAATGTGGTGGGGAATTGTGCCAGCTGACTTCTTTGGATCTCTGAGGTCCCTAAAATTAGGGTGTGCTCTGATCTTGAGTGGCATGGTCAGGTGCGTGAGCCCTGGGGGTGGAGAAAGTCTGTGTAGAGCCCCTCACTCCCCCCACCCCTTCTTGTGAAGCATCTCAAATCAAAATAGGGTTCACTACCTAAAAAATTTTTCTTTTGTAAATTTCTGACTTAGGTGAGGGCCCTTCTGAAGTGTACCAGATGATTTTTTCAAAGACCTTCCCAGCTGCCCTGGTTCTCTTATTCATAAGGAATGGAAAATTGGATTTTAGGCCTTTTATAATTGACTAGAGGCCTGGTGCACAGATTCGTGCACCAGTGGGGTCCCTCGGCCAGACCTGCGCCCTCGTGCAATCCAGGACCCCTTAAGGGATGTCAGACTTCTGGTTTTGGCCCGATCCCCGCAGGCCAGGCTGAGGGACCTCACTGGTGCACTAATCCGTGCACTGGGCCATAGTTTGCATATAAGATCTTTGGTTAATCTCTTCCTGCCCTCCTCCCTCCCCCCTTCCCTCTGAGATTCATCAGTCTGTTCCATGTTTCCATGTCTGTGTGTTGAACGCCTGCCCCCTGGTGGTCAGTGCACGTCATAGCTACCGGTTTAACTGTTGAACTGTCAAACGGTCGCTTAGGCTTTTATATATAGAGATTGGCCTGAAAATTTAAGGCAAACGAGTTCATGGCCGTTGGGCCTAAATGTCTGCTCCTGACCTGCATGGGGACTCATTGGACCCTGCTGGCCCTTTGGCGAGGGCTGGTTCTGGAAATGGAAGAGAGAGGCGTGGCGCCCTGCCTCGTGGAGGCAGCTGCTGGCTTTCCGATGCCCCCAGGCTGCCTGGTGCCCACATCACCACCTCCTCCGGCAAGGAGCGCCCAGCCTGCCTGAGAGTCATCCCGCCACCAGTGCTCTGGAGTGAGTCCTGGGAAGAACATTAGGCACAGACTTCTCGTCTGACCCGCTCCTGGGCTGGAGAGCCGGCCTGCCGCTCTCTGAGCTGAGCGCATTTCCAGCTGTGGGCTTCCAGCTTACATAATCCTGATGGGAAAAACATTGGGATTTGTTGCAGGCCTGAGGGCAGATGAGACGTTAGTCCTTAGTGCGCATTTCTGCTAGTTAATCTGATTGCTTATTAACCAACCCCTACTTTTCCAAAGGAGCTCGAAATTTGAAATGAAAAAGCAGTCGAGATTTCAGCAGTTAAGCGCCTCATGGCTGAAGGGCGAGTTAAGAAGGGCTTCGTTCTTGCTGATACTATCAGTCAAGGGTCTGCTTTGTAGCTGAAGAAACCACTTCAGACTCAGAAAGGGAATTTGTTAGAGGATTTGTGGTGGGGGACTCACGGGCTCTGCCCCCCCCCTTCCCTTTGTATTCCCTGATGCTGCCAACATGCATGGCTCCCAGTTGCTTATATATCCAACTCCCTCCCTGATTTGTTGTCTCTCCCGTGCCCAGCCTGGCGTATGAGGGTTGCGTCACATCATTGAGCTACAGGCATATGCCAGGCATATTGGGGGCCAATGTCACTAACAGAGCGTGTGATGGGGTGTCTTACTGCCTGAAGCCAGCACACCTACAGCAGCAGCAGCATTGGAGGAGGTGGCCAAGCCAGTGTTCCCACCCTCCCCAGCTCCCCCGTCGACCCCAGCACAAATGAGCCTCCCTCTGTTTTGCAGTTCGTGGAATTTTGTCTCCTGCACCTTCGGCCTGGGATGCTAGCATGTCAAACTCGCGGCCGGCGGGCCTGAAGACAAACAATCCAATTAAAAAATGGGCAAAGGATCTAAATCAAGCATGTCAAACTTGCAGCCCACATTTATTTAAACAAGGCATGTGGCCCGCCGGCCGCGAGTTTGACATGCTTGCCTGTAGAGCCTTCTGACAGTCGTGGCAGAGTTTTCGCAGGTTCCTTTGCATATTCATGCTGCGCGGCCTCCTATGTGGTCTGATTGATCTGTGCCCCGCCCTGGAAACATGACGTCACACTTCTGCTCTGGTGGGCGGCAGGTGTGGCCCAGAGCTGGGAGGAGCCGTGGCACTGTCACCTCGGGTGCTGGCAAAGGGGAGAGTGATGTTGGGGAGGAGCAGGAGGACCCTGAAAGTCAGAAGTCCTGGGGCCCAGGTTGCCAGCGTCTCGGGAGCTGGCAGGAGGAGGGCGTGGTGCTCTGTGGTTCATCCTGTGATGTGAACGACTTGTCCTAGGGCAGTGATGGCGAACCTATGACATGCGTGTCAGAGGAGACACGCGAACTCATTTTTTTGGTTGATTTTTCTTTGTTAAATGGCATTTAAATATATAAAATAAATATCAAAAATATAAGTCTTTGTTTTACTATGGTTGCAAATATCAAAAAATTTCTATATGTGACACGGCACCAGAGTTAAGTTAGGGTTTTTCAAAATGCTGACACGCCGAGCTCAAAAGGTTCGCCATCACTGTCCTAGCGCCCCCAGGCTGAGCGGGTCAGGGAAGGAGTCACATTTTTGTTCTTGCCTCAGTTTCTCCTCCAGAACCGTCCCCAGAGCAGAAACCGAGGCTGAGATCAGGTCATGGAGATTCATTGAGGCTTTTTTAATTTTAAATGTTTAACTGTGGCAAAATACACATCATATAAGGTTTATCCTCTTGACAGTTTTGAGGGTATAGTTCAAGAGTGTTAAGTATATTCACGTTGTTGTATACCCACAACGAGGAAAAGGTGAGGGGTCCTCTCCCCACAGGAAAAGACATCCCCCACCCACCCAGAAAGGAGAGCAAGTGGTGTCGCACCCTCGTTCTCATTTGAGTTAAATCACCTGAGAGTTTAATGTTTGAATTTAAAAAAAATATATATTTGTATTGATCTAAGAGAGGAAGGGAGAGGGAGAGAGAGATGGAAACATCAGTGATGAAGGGATCATTGATTGGCTGCCTCCTCCACGCCCCCTACGGGGGATCGAGCCCGGTCTGGGCGTGTGCCCTTGACCGGAATTGAACCTGGGACCCTTCAGTCAGTCGTCAACGCTCCACTGAGTCATGCCGGCCGGGCTTAATGTTTGATTTTTTAAAATAAATGTGTGGGCCGGTTTACCTGGGCTCTCTGTAAACAAGGTTTCAGTAGCAGACAGATAATCACCCTGCTCTTCCCTCCAGCGCCTGGGGTAGGAGCTTTTCCCTTTTTTTCGAGTGACTTAGTCTGTTTTAAAGTTTGCCAACAGACAGAATGACAGGAGAGGGGCCCAGAGCTCGTGGAGCTGTGAGTCGGAGTCCAGGGAACCTCATTCTGGGTCTGACGGGGTAGAAACCAGACTTGCCGATGCCCGTGAGCGTCCCTAAGGGAATGGCGCCCCTGCAGTTGTGAGGCTGTGCCCAGCAGCCCCGAGGTGCTGCAGGCACGTTCTGCGGCTGCTTGGAAGGCAGTGACCCTCCTCCTGACCGGTCATGGCGCACATTGCTGGGTAGTAAAAAACTCAGACGCACTTGGGAGTGAGGTAGGATGTAAACCTGGGACCAGACCCAGTTGAGCGTCTTGTGCGGAGCCACGCATACACAGCGGTCTGCAGTCACACAGCCGTGCTGTACATGTTCAGAGCGTGATGATAGCAAGTGTCTGTTACCCACGGACTCCGCCTGCACGGGGCCCGTCTTCAGCATCCCACCAGGCTGCCTCACTTAGCCCTCCATAGCTCTGTGGGGGAGGTCCTGTCAGGTGAGGAAACAGAGGTGCAGAGTGGATTTCGCCCAAGCTTATGCCATTGGTTGGTGGGAGAGCTGGGCAGTGACTATGGATAACCAACCAGAACCCCGAGAGGTGGGGTAGCGGGTCACCCTGAGCTGCCTGAGAGGTGGGGTAGTGGGGGGCCGGTTACTGTCTATTTCGGGTGCTCAGGGGCCAGGCCAGCTTTCGGGTCTGGAGAACCGCCCCCTCCCTTCCCGGACTAGCACCCAGTGCTGCCGTCTGAGGAATGAAATAGGAGGAATGTTCCATGGGGCATTCGAGGCTAGATGGTAGCTGTGTGGGTTTGTTTACTCTACGTGATGGGTCTCAGTCTTTTGAACTTAAAAATAGTAAGAAAATTGGGTTTACAGTTTCCAAAAGTTATTAACCTGCTCTGAGTGCTTGACTGTGGGCTGAATACAATTCAGTGTTACTCTAGGGGCCCAGTATTGCCGGGCAGTCTGTCTCTGCCCTTGGATTCACTAGTGCCTGTCTGTCTGTCGTCTCTGTCTGTCTGTCTCTCCCTCTCACCTCACACACATCCACACTGTCTCTCTCTCTTCCCCCCTCCCCCTCTCTCAGGCAGCTCAGGGTGACCTGGCTACCCCACCTCTCAGGCTTGGGATCAGATGATCCCTGATGCCAAGATTGCGGCCTGAAAGCTCAGTTTCAGCTCTGTAATAACTGGGTAATTGTCTCCTAAAATAAGCCAGCATCTCCCGGGCCGAGAGATTGGCTTCGTAGCTATCTGGATGCAGAGCCATTCTCCCCTAATGGCCGCGCCTGGGCCATTTCCTGTGGCCGCGCTCAGTCGGCCGGAACCTCAGCTAACGTCCCCCAGTGGGGGAAGGCGGCTCCTGTCCTGTTCTGTAATGGTTCTGTGCCTCCTCCGGCCGGTACCCCCGCCCCTGGCCTCTGCCTTCTGGTTCGGGCCCTCTGAGCTTCCGTCTTCCCTCCCTCAGTCGCCACCGCTGGTTTGGAGTAAATACAATGTCACCAAATCAGCATCCATTCTTATAGAAGCTCGTTCCTGCCTCCAACGTTAGTACATTGGCTGACTAAGTACTAAGGATGGTTTGCTGGTTCCTCCCCTAGTGAGTGCTGGGTTCCTGATGGGAAGGTTGGTGGGAATCCCGGGGGGCTGCAGTGCGGCGATCTGGGGAGACGCCTGCTCACTGGCACCCTCTTCCTAGCAGTTTCTGTGAAAATAAACCCGCTTGTGTCTGAGACCAGTGAGAGCGCAGTAGGTCATGCAAACCGTTTCCGTCTTTTCCAATTCTCCTTTGGGATGGTGGAAACTGTAAGGCACTAAGTCAGTGGTTGGCAAACTGCGGCTGGCGAGCCACATGCGGCTCTTTGGCCCCTTGAGTGTGGCTCTTCCACAAAATACCGACTTCTGCGCATGGACCATGAAGTTTCAATCGCACTGTACATGCGCGCCCGCACGTGGTAGTACGTGCGCGCCTGCACGTGGTATTTTGTGGAAGAGCCACACTCAAGGGGCCAAAGAGCCGCATGTGGCTCGTGAGCCGCAGTTTGCCGACCACTGCACTAAGTAAACTGGAGTCTCAAAGACAACACTTTTCTGCTCTCATTAGAAGTGAGCCTGTAAGCTCGTCTCAGGATGGCGGTCCCGTCAGCACTGGGCCGGCCCGGGATGACTATTGGAAGGTGCTAGGGTGCCCGAGGGCCATCTGGGAAGTGGTGAGCGGAGGGGCATGGTGAATTGCCGATCCGAGGGTCCTGGGCCGTTCGGTCACGGGCAGGGTGGACATCGGCACCCAGCAGAGCATCCCGGCACCTGTTGTCCTGTGGCCTCCCAGCATGGGGTGGTGTCAGGAGACAGTGGGAAGAACCTGAGGGGGTGGGCTGGGTCGCTCCCCACAGCAGCACACGTGGCTGACGTGGGGCTCCCCTCAGCACGGCCTGCGTGCATTTACCCAGCAGTGCCCCCAGCTCACCCCTCCTCCCAGCCCTGGTCTGTGCAGAGGTGTCCCCGGGAGCCACCTAAGATCCCACATGCTTTCATCTCCGAGTCCTTTGGTGACCAGGACGCTGGGAGAGGCCGTCCTCGATGCCGCTCTGCTCTGCAGAGGTGACTGACGAGGCCCATCCCGGGGGTCCTCTTGTGGTTTGTGTGTGTGTTTGTGCACATGTGTGTTGTTTTTACCGTGTGCGGATGCACGGTGTGCGGTTATGTCTTTGCCATATGCAGCCCGCCGAGCGGTTCACCGAATGCCGCCAGGGGCCGGGGTGCCGTTTCTGTTTAGGGAAACAGTGAGACTGTGACAGTCATGAGTTTCCAGGTGGCGTCTAACGGCTGGAATTAGAAACCAGCTCTGCACCGAAGGCCTGGGAGAGGCTGCCTCCGTGGCTGTTTCTGTCTCGCTCAGTCTCACCGAGCTCACAGCAGGCGTTGCTGAAGAGGTCAGCATGCATGGCCCCAACCTTCTGCTTGGGAAGAGAGGTCCTTCACGTAAGAACCCCCCGCCTTCCTAAACCTACGCTCCCCCCACTCCAGGGATTTCTGAGGAAAGCTCCCGCCTCTCCCTCGGAGCACAGAGCGGAGCACGTTCTCCGGCCCTGGAGATGTTTTGCCTGAGTCTGGGTGACCTCTTGGCGGGGGGGAGGGGGGGTTGGTGGGGGGAGAGAAAGAAAAAATTCCGGTCACATTCTAAAACTAGTTACCCCGAAGGTCTCATTCAGCTTGTAGGTTCTGCAACTCGTAGATGCTAAAGGTTCTTTAGAAAAAGTGGCTTTCAGAAATCCCAGGGCTTACTGTTGAGAATACCATTTGGCAGGTCCCTCATCCTTCTTCATAACTCCGCCAGATGATGGTTGTCATGGCAACAGAGCTGCGCCTGCAAAGGCTTTTCTAATAGCATATAGGGGATCCGAGGCTTCCTGAGATTGTTAGTAATTATCTCCTAAAAAAACATGTTCTGCATATTGCGAACATTTTAATGGGCTCTATTCCATCCTCATGGGGACTTTCGAGGTCCATATCAGCCGCATATCTTAAAATAAAAAGACTGTTTTGTTTTGCCTTCATTTTCTTTTTTTTTGAGCATGTTCACATATGGGAGAAGAATCGCTGTCCTGTTGTTTGCATGAAGCCTTGCACATAGTAGGTGCTCAGATATGTAATTGGATTTGGCAGGCTGGCGGGATCACCAGGCATTGCTCTAACTATTCTATCAGATTAGCATTTAGGTACGTTCTTTCCCTTCATGATTGTGACCCTCAAACCTGGCAGGCCTCCCAGAGCTCACAGCTTTGGCCCCTTTTGTTCTCACACCACAGAGCAGAGGGGACCCATGGGTGAGTCTAAAACTGATAAAAACCACTCATCGCCCCCCTCTGGGAGCTCAGATTTATCTCAGCCGCTAAAATGTTAGGAGTGTCTGCTTTTCAGAACAGGAGACTGTCTGATGTTTTTACTTTTTTTTGTTTTTGGTTTCTGTTATCTACAACTACCTAGCCAACCTTTATGCTGGGTCAGGCATCTGGGAACTCAGGGATGACTCGGACGTGGCCGCTGTCGGTCTGATGAGGACCCAGGCCCAGGAGGTAGTAAGCCCAGGACAAGGTTACAATACGGCGAATGCATGTCTGTGCGTGTGAAGAGCAGGGTGTGAGCTGGCGACTGCCTGTTTGTTTCTGTTATCTACAACCACCTAGCCAACCTTTATGCTGGGTCAGGCATCTGGGAACTCAGGGATGACTCGGACGTGGCCGCTGTCGGTCTGATGAGGACCCAGGCCCAGGAGGTAGTAAGCCCAGGACAAGGTTACAATACGGCGAATGCATGTCTGTGCGTGTGAAGAGCAGGGTGTGAGCTGGCGACTGCCTGGTCCCCGTAGTCTCTCCTTCCCTCCTTCCTCCATGACCTCATCTTTAATTGCAAGTGCTGGAGGCTTCTGTGCTGCTAATCCTCCGAGAAGCAGAAGAGCAAGCTCCCTCCATGCCCACCTTTTCATACTCAGCCAGGCTGAGGGCTTCTTAAACGTCCCGGGCCTGGGAGAGACGGAGGCCGGTGGGAACCAAGGGCCACTGGTGACTCGCGCTGAGCTTTTGTCGAGCCACCGTGTCCTCACCGTGTCATCTGATGCTCCCAGGTTTTCTCTCGTGTCTAGACCCAAGTTGTGGTTTCACGCGTAGACTCATTGGCAGGAAACATCTGGCGAGGGGTGGGGAAGCTTCGCCAGCAGGGTTCGTTGTGGCAGCAGACCCCGATGTTTTATGGGGGTGCGACCCGGTGATCAGTCACCCTCCCCAGGTGTCTCCTCCAAGTCCAGGTCAGGGTCCACCTGAAATCCAGGTTCTTGGGGAATTGGGGACAGGTGTGTTGGCTGTTGAAATGCTCTGGCCCCTTCGACACAGTGAGAGGCCGGTGGTCTGGCAGCGGCAGCCTCACCGGGGAGCCTGTTATAAATGCAGAGTCCCAGGCCACCCTCGGACCTTCTGCACCCGAGTCTGCATTTTAGCGTGATCCCCTGAAGTTGGCTGCGCTGGTTCTTTTGAGACTCAGGACCAGGGTAGCAAATACAAGGCGCGCACCCTCCACCGGGGGCCCCTGCCTGCATGGCAGACATTGCTCGCTGGTCTGGGCACTGTTCTCCGTCGAGTCTGGATCCAGCCTGAGAATCCTTCTCAACACAGTGCTCGGGTACCTGTACCCCCGGTCAGAACCAGCCCAGGAGATAAACCCACCTGCCACCTGCCACCTGCCTTCATCTGGGAAGATCTCCTCCAGACAAACCATCAAACAAGGACGTGGCTTATTGCCTAGAGCGCCAGGGTTGAGAATCATGCCCCGGTCATCTTCCGGGGAGGAAGGAACACGAGGATCCACGGAGCGAGCAGCTGTCGGCCGCCGGAACCAACACAGCACAGTAGCGACACGCAGGCCCAGCTGGTCCTCCATGGTCAGGCCGGGGCGTGGCGGAGCAGCGCAGGCGGCCCCTCTGCCCACAGCCTCGGCCGCTTCCCCTGGGGTTGACTTGATGACTGAGCAGTGGTGAGGTTTAAGCCACGCCTGGGTGGTTACTTTCCTAAGAGAAAGTATTTGCGATCTGTTAGAGGAACGCGGTTGCTCAAGCGGGTTCGGGGCCAAGAAGAAAGGGGAGCAGGAGGAGGGACCAGAGTCACTCCGATGATCCTGTAAAAAGTTCACATCAGCCCTAACCGGTCTGGCTCAGTGGATAGAGCGTCGGCCTGCGGACTGAAAGGTCCCAGGTTCAATTCCAGTCAAGAGCATGTACCTTGGTTGCAGGCACATCCCCAGTAGGGAGTGTGCAGGAGGCAGCTGATCGATGTTTCTCTCTCATCGATGTTTCTGACTCTCTATCCCTCTCCCTTCCTCTCTGTAAAAAATCAATTAAAAAAATATATAAAAAAAGTTCGCATCACCTTGTGCGACCCGCTCTCAGGGACCAAGAAGCCAGCTTGGTTTAACCCCAAAGGGTCAGCTGGCTGCTAGAACCGTGTCCCGTTTTCGTAGAAATTGGGCAGGACTGGGATTCGTAGTGGCAGCTTCTGTCCACGGAGCGCTGCTGGTCTTTCCCCAACCTCTGTGGACCCACCGCAAGCTTTCGATAACATCTTACAGAGCAGATTACAGTTTTAAGTCACATTGAAGTCCCTCCTCCCTCCGTCTTCTCTTGGAGAAATATGGTAACTGTCCATCTGGGATCATTTTCCCAGATTTAATACAATTCCAGCACGAAGGGTGGGAGAGTTCGCCTGAGCAGTAAGGAGACTTTCAGAGCTATTGAGTGGTTCTGGGATTCGTATTACTACTGCTTGACCCTAAGGCTCGACGGGGGAGACTCGACGGGGGAACCAGTAGTGAACCCCAGTTTACAGCCTTGGTTTCCCAAGTGGAGGGAGGAGGACGGGGCTGCCCGGCTCAGGGTCCTGCGGACACTTGAGTGGTGCCACGTGCTGCTGTCCTGCCTGCCGGGGCCTCGTGGGTAACCCTTTGGTTGTAAGAGCTTCCTGTTTGCTGTTTCCGGGTTCGAGTTTCAAAATACTGTGAGATCAGAAAGCATCCAGGCATTCATTCATTCATTCATTCGTTCGTTCGTTTTGTGGCGGTACAGCAACTTGCGATATAAATTGAGACGAAGAAGAGAATATCATTGATAAGTGCGTTCTCATCATCTTAGATGAATTTGGCTAGAAAATTAGCTACAAAATGGAGCGCTCTGAGTCCCATTCCCGAGTGCCACTTGTCCTTGGGAATCTTAAATCTTAGCTCCTTCCGATTTCCGTGTCACGGTGGTGGGTGGGGTGTGCAGTCAGGATGAAGGGGAGAGAGGGGAGGAGGGAGAGGGTCTTAGAAATTGGGAAGGGTGAGTGTTATAGCCCAGAAGTTGGGCACTTCTGCCGCTTCCCACGCACTCAGGTTTGTTGAGCACCTACTATGTTCAAAGATGTGCACACGTCCCATGACGTGCTGTTTTATGAGACGCCGGTGTTTCTGGAACCCAAAGAGGATTTGGCTGAGCAGGGATGGCCGTTCCCAGGAAACTGGACGGCAGTGGTCCCTGCCGGGAGGTGTCAGTAGCTAAAAGGTGATTTGGGGGAAGAGATTCTCCTATAACAGGGAAGGGTCCTCTGCCTGAATAAACCACGCCCAGTGCCAAAGGAAGGCGGCAGCAGGCGATGTGTGCTGAGGCGGTCGGTCCGTGTCCACCCTGTTCCCAGGGCATCGCATGCAGACCGGCCAGTCCGCACACAGTTTCTGGCTGATAAAAGAGGTGCTTGGATGGGGGCGGGGGAGAGGAAAACCTAACTTCTTAGCCACCAAATATTTTGGTACGTAATTGGCAACACCGAGATGTCCCCAAGAATGGTTACAAGGTTTAACTATGAACTCGGCCCTGGGTGCAAATCCTGAATTCTACTGTGTGACCTTAAACAAGTTACTTCACTTCTCTGAGCCCCCTTGTCCTCACCTGTGAAGTGAGGATAATCATACCCCAACTATAATGATACCTGTCTGAGGAATATAATGAGATGTAAAGATTTCGAATACAATGTGCTTGCATGTGCCTGTTAGATTGCAAGCACTCAGCAAATGATTGGAAAGCAGCAAGATTGCTTCCTGACAGAGGCTGAAGTCAGCACATCCTGGCACAGTTCCGGGACATACAGAAGTCCCTTAAAGGAATAGCGTGGTTCCTAGGCCAGCGGTACACGGGGTAACCTGATCGGGATGCTTGATGTAACAAGGAGGTCTGCTCACAGGCAGAAGCAGAGCCAGAGGGCTCGCTCTGGGGTTTCATGCCGGTGGCAGAGAGGGGTGCACCCGCTCTGACTCTCATCCCTAAAACACGAACGGCCCTGCTCTGCTTCCATGGTCGTCGGGCCACCTTCTGCTTCATCTGACCTTCCCTGAGGGCTGCCTGGGAGATCATGCCCTGATCTGTGGCTGGGAGCGTTTTATCTGCCCGACAGTTCAATTTCCTGTGCTGAGAAGACGTGAGGCTTTGCACATCAGCCCACATCTGCTTTGCTGGCACAGGTTGGCGTCCTGGAGTCTGGCTCCAGCGGGAGCATCTCTCTATGCCCATGTGGCAGAGGCAGACGCTGGCGATGTCAGGGAGCAGATGTCGGGGAGCCAGCGGCTTTTCCCCGGTGATACCCTCGCAGTGCTTTTCAACCAGGCGCCGTTCCATCGGAAACGAAGGCGGGAGGAGTCGCTGTGGGAATGCGCTTGCTCCCGCTACGGTTTTCCCCGAGTGTGAGCGTGTCCGTGTCTTATGTTCCCATGTTACCTTTCTCGCTTTGCTTTGAAAACTGCAACAAAGAAAGGGGAGCATCAGTCTGTGTGGCTGCCAGGACCCTGCAGGCCAGAATCTCATGCTTGCTGGTCTGAGCCGCCAGATGGTGGTAGGACTCTGTGTGTGTGTGTGTGTGTGTGTGTGTGTGTGTTTAATTTTGTTTCCCCCGCTTTTTAAAAAAAAAAAAGTAGTCTTTTTAAAAAAAAATAATTTTATTGATTTCAGAGAGGAAGGAAGAGGGAGAGGGAGATAGAAACATCTATGATTAAAGAGAATCATGGATCGGCTGCCTCCTGCATGCCCCCCACTGGGGATCGAGCCCACAACCTGGGCATGCGCCCTTGATCGGAATTGAACCCGGGACCCTCCAGTCCGCAGGCCGATGCTCTCTCCACTGAGCCAAACCAGCCAGGGCTTTCCTCTGCCTTTTGGAAAGTCGTGAAGTGGGGAGGCCTGGATGTGGGAGATGGGCCGAAAGACTGTCAGTTGATCAGTTTGCGGTATCTTCCCACCCGCGTGTGGGCACGGGGGTGTCTTCCCAAAACGCCTCGCCAGCCTTCTCCAGCATTTGCTGAGCTCACTGTGTTGGCTGTCCCCGCCCGCCCGCCACATCTCAGCCACATCAGGGGCTGAGAGCACGGTTTTGTGAACAGGAAACTCCATGTGCTTTTCTCTTCCTGCGACATCGAAGCGGGTGTGGGGACAGCCTTGCAGCCAAAGGGAAGTTGCGCTTCCTTTGTTGGAAGCTTTAAGGGTTTATTTTTGAAACTGTTTTAAGTTTTTTTTCAATTTGTCCAATGAAACCCCGGGATGACAAAGAGATCCTCCCACTGGTTAATATATCACTCCTGCTCCCCGTCACTGTTCTCCATCCGTCAGTTTCCGTGAAGATAAATCGCATCTTTGTTGCAAGAACACGTGGGCGATCTAAATAGCTCATACAAGCATGTTTGGGTAGTTTGAAGCCATTGTCAAGGCTAACATAAGGGATTTGGGTGCTGCTCACTGATTTCAGTGTGACCAGTATCTCCACTGAGTGGCGAGAGATTTCGTGGCTGGTGTAAATGGCAGATGAGCTCTGTATGGTAACTTGTAATACCAGGAACCCTTTCTCTCTCTCCTTCTCTCCATCTCTCTCTCTCTCTTACTCTCTCCCTCCCTCTCCCTTCCCTCCTTGTTGTTAAACAAATGTAGGGCATCCTATGATGCTGCCTTCTCCCAGTTGTCCATCTCTCTGTGCCCGAGGATAAAAATAAAATGCTGATGAAGCCAGAAGAAACATATTTGTCAGTTTGATGTTCTTAATATCCTGCGTGCCTTCTTTGACCTTTAATGAAACGACAGTGCCCCTGGTGGGAACCAGCTGCCTCGTGGATGCAGCGCAGAAAAGGCTGCTGCTCCCTGAGCCGGAGAAGTGACGGCGCGCGCAGGCTCTGGAGAGGTCGTCGCCGAGCAGCAAGGACCCGTCGCTGGTCGGTGGCCTCCTGCATTTTCTAAGCTTCTCCCAGCGATGAGGTCACCCTAGAAGTCCATGGCCCCCAAGTTTAGACTAGATGTAGCTCCGTGAGGACGGGCCTGTCTCCTCCATTCACAGCGCAGTAACGACACCGTAGTCATGTTTTTTCCATGTCTGCTGAGGATAGAAGTGCCCAGCATCTCAATGCCATGAGACCTTTTTCCTACAGGAGGAAGGAGGTCCTTTAGTCCAGCCTGGGGGTCAGCGGGAAGAGCCACTTTATGGAGCCCTCAGCGGGCGCCCCTCCGGCCGAGGCTCAGCTGGTGCCCTGCCGGTGTGCCCGGGCGGTCCTCACTGACCCGCTCTCTTGTAGGGCTGGCTCAGGTGGTCCGTCTCGGGGCCTTTTGGACCTGGCCCCTTGGGATAGGTCTTTGTTAGCTGGGGCATCATGGCTCCGCTTTCTGAGGGACAAGAACTGAGCTCCCTCCTTTCTCATTAGAACAGGCTGACTTTCAGGTGCCGCCCTGAGACGCTTTTACTCTCCCGTTTGAAACCCATGTACCTTAAAACTCTAAAATGAAAGCATCCTGCCCGGCCGGCGTGACTCAGTGGTGGAGCGTTGACCTATGAGCCAGGAGGTCATGGTTCCATTCCTGGTCAGGCACATGCCTGGGTTGTGGGCTCCGTCTCCAGTGTGGGGCGTGCGGGGTGAGGGGGGAAACAGCTAATCAACGATTCTCTCTCATCATTGACGTTTCTATCTCTCCCTCTCCCTTCCTCTCTGAAATCAATACAAATATTTAAAATAAATAAGATAAATAAATGGAAGCATCCTGAAACACGCCAGTGAGGCCGCAGAAGCAGGGCGCGGTGCTGGCATGTGCTGGCCGTGTGGAGCGCCGGCTGCAGGCGTCCCCAGGCGGCAGATGGCCCGGCCAGGGCGGCAGCTGACGCACGCTGAGACGGTTTCTGCGATGCAGCGCTTGGGCCGCCCTCCAGCCGGCGTCAAGGTGAAAAGACACCTGACATTTCAAGACTTCTGGCTCTCAGAGCAGGGCTTGAGAGGCAGGAGAGCCGCTCTTCCTCGCAGCGAGCCTGCACTGTCACGCCTGCTGCACGCCGTCCTGGCGGGGCCTGCGTGTCCGCCATGGCACCCAACGCCAGGTGCCACAGGAGCTTTCGGGTCTTTGCTCGGAGGAGCCTGGTGGCACAAGGTTCCGATACAACAATAGACGACAGAGAGATCTAGAACTGTGGGGACGCCTCTCAAAGCTGCTGCCATTGGCAGCTGCCTGCTGATATGAAGGTGCAGGGTGCCAGGAAATCGAGGCTCATGACAGGAGGTTGACTAGGAACCTCTTGATGCCACAGCTTTGAATACCATCAAATGACCACGCTTTTTAAAAAAAATATTTTTAAATTCATTTCAGAGAGGAAGGGAGAGGGGGGGAGAGATAGCAACATCAGTGCTGAGAGAGAGTCATTGATCAGCCTGCCCCACTTTGGGGATCGAGCCCGCATTCCTGGTATGTGCCCTGACCGGGAATCAAGCCGTGATCTCCTAGTTCATAGGTCGATCTCAGCCCCTGAGCTGGCCAGATGGGCCACTGTTGATGCATAACTGTTTACAGCACAGTCTTCGCGTGGGCCCTCCGCACGTTCCTCTCGGCCTCTGCTGTTCTGCGATGTTTGGGAAGGAGGAACCGTTCTGGCTTCCAGAGAAGCTGCTGCCCCTTGTGCGGTTAACTTTCCTTCCATTCTCCTTCGCCAGCTCCTTGGAGATGGGCAGCATTAAATGTGGGAGGGGGGGGCTAGATGTGGACGGGTGCCCCAGCCGGGCCTGAGTTAATTTCCCTGGCCCCTGCCTTCCTGTAGGACTTGGCTGATTATTGCTACAGCAAAGCCCTACTTACTAGTAATTGGCCCATTGATATAACCAGTGCTCCTTATTTTCTCTCTGAAATACGCCAGCCCTGCCTTCAGCGAGCTCACAGCTCATGGGCTTCCCTCGGCATGTCCACACACTCCTGCCACCTGAGTTGCAGGCTCAACCTAGAGTCTGTTGTGTGCGCCCCCAAACCTGTATAATATACCATTGTATGGCCCGTCATGAAGGTATTTAACTGTAAAGTATGTAAACCTTTGGGATATGAGTGTGAAAAATCAAGATTAAGCCCTAGCTGGTTTGGCTCCATGGATAGAGCGTTGGTCCGAGGACTGAAGGGTCCCAGGTTCGATTCCGGTAAAGGGCACGTACCTAGGTTGCAGGCTCAGTCCCTTGCCCTGGTCAGGGTGTGTGCAGGAGGCAACCAATTGATGTGTCTCTCTCACATCAATGTTTCTCTCTGTCTGTCTGCCCTTCCACTCTCTCTAAAAATCAAAGGAAAAATATCCTCAGGTGAAGATTAACCAAAGAAAACCCCCCCAAAAACCCAGAAAACAAAAATCAAGATTGGTTATTTCTACAAAATAAGTGGGATGTTTAGAACAACAAGATAGAAGCAAGTTGCTTTAAAAAGTTGCCATCAAATTCAGTGTGGATGAGCAATTGTAAAAGATTGGGACAGTTACAAGAAAATCTAGGCGGCGCAGACTTTCACAGGAAGCCCGAACTGGAAATCCTAGATGGTGCATTTTGGGTGTAATGTGTGCAACAAAGATGATTAAAACACCAGTCAACACTCATGTTTTTTAGAGTACAGTCATTAACACTTGAGTCTAAGGAGTTAGACCCTTCCCAAGGTCAGATAGTGGCAAATGGGGGAGCTGAGCTTGTGACCCTTCCATGCTACCCCCTTTCTGCCTGATCTTCATGCTCCCTCGGGAGACTGATCTTCATGCTCCCTCGGGAGACGGCCAGGAGCTTTGCCGAGGCTCCCCTTAGCCCCGGTGTGAAGGCTGCTGCTGGGAACTGGTTTGCAAGGAGGGAGCTGGTGCCTGCTGATTTGGGGAAAGTGACCTGTGTGTTTTGGAATGAATGGTTCTGTGATGGTAAGTGGAACATTTTCCTCATTAGGGGGACAGGATTGCCTATTACCTCTGTGCCTAGGAAGCCGGGGGTGGGCATCGAACTTAATAGCTTTTCTCCGCTGCTGCGGCACGTGTGTGCGGGCCGCTGCTGTGACCGCTGCGCATGTCAGGCATGGCTTCCCAGGCCCAGCGCCGCAATCGGCAACCCCTCCTCAGGGGACAAGGACACGTGTCCCCCTTTGTGAGGCCAGTGGCTCTCCAAAAGGGCGATGTTGCACCTCGAGGACAGTTGACAGTGTCTGGAGACGTTTCCGGTCAGCATGACGTGGGTGGGGTGTGCTGCTGGCATCCAGAGGGTAGAGGCAGGGGTGCTGCGAATCACCCCACAACGCACAGGATGGCCCCATGACGAAGTGACCGGGTCCAGCGTGCCAGCAGCACCGAGGTGCCCTGCCCCTTTGGACCGGCTCCTACGGGGGGTGCAGAGAGCCTCCTCCTGTCCTAATTAGCCTTCCCACAATATTACCCTCACAGGGCCCCAGAGGCACAGTGACTTACTGTGGCCGTGCGCTTCGACCCAGGCGCTTCCTGAGTCTCCCTTCCTCCAGCCTCATGCCCCCACCCCCACCCCCACCCCCTCCGCGGACGCTGGGCCTGACACATCAGCTTTTCTGTCCTCACTCGCCACCTGCACATGGCGGACCGAGAGAGCCTGTCCATTAGTCCCCCGCTGTGTGGGGGGATGGAAGCGCCTGCACAGGGGGCAGGTGGAGGGAGGGGACAGTGCCACTTGCTGGATGCCATGGCCCCCCTTCCCCCGCTCTCCGCAAAGCACTGTGGCGAGTGGCAGTCTGCAGGGCATAGCAATGTCAGACTTTTGGGGGCTCACTCTTCTTATGCCCCTCCCACCATTTGCTCCCAAAGAGGCATTACACAGTTTGTAGTTTGTCCGCCACTTTAATTGCCTCATTGTCCTTGGTTGGGAACGTCTCCAGCTTGTCACGGAGGGAGAGAGCCTTTTGGTTTCTGTAAAGTCAGGGCTGGGGTCTTAGCTCTCCCACCTCCAGGCCCTGTGGCCCTCCACAGGTTTGTCCATGGATAACGTGGGGACCACAAGACCTACGTCGTAGGGTTGCTGCAAAGCCTGTGGTCCTGCACCATTATTAGGCACCCCCAGCCCGATGGTGAGCCCGCCAAGCCCTTGTCCTCAACCTTTGGAATGGCTCTAATCCTTGCTACATGGTAGATAGATGCTTTTGGGGGTACATTGTGTTCCCCCAAAAAGATGTTTAAAATTCTAACCCCTGGTACCTGTGAATGTGACCTCACTTGGATTTAAGGTCTTTGTAGATGTAGTCACACGAAGATGAGGTCATTGGGGGTGTCCCTACTTCAGTACGGCTGGGCTGTGTCGTTAGAAGAAGAGAGGAATTTGGACTCAGACACAGGGAGAGAGCGCCCTGTGAAGGCCATGGCAGGGCCCGGAGCGATGCGTCTGCGAGCCCAGGAGTGCGGGTCACCACCCGAGCGAGGGAGAGGCAGGAGGGATGCTTCCTCGCGGGTCTGAGGAGCGTGGCCCTGCTGACACCTGATTTCAGACTGTGTGCTCCTCTCCTGCCCCCAGGGCTGTGAGACAATAACGTTCTGGTGGTTGTCGGCCAATTGGTTTGGAGGACTTTGTCACGCAGCCCTAGGAAGCTAACACGCTTAGGAAATGTGTGTTTCATGTACAAAACAGAGTCCCTGCCCCAGCACCCACACTTCGATTGCTGGCCTCTGGACTTTTACTTTTTTCTTTCCACTGATTGTCTCCCTAGCAGATCATCCTGTTTAGAGCGCAGACTGATTTTGTGCTACCCTTTTTTTTTTTTAAATAAAACTTTTGCTTGTTATGGGAGAAAGTGCTTACACATACACACTGAGAAGAATGAAGAGGTTTGCCGTAAAGTATTTGTGCATCCCTCAGCAGCGGGGCTGCACTTACACTTCTCTTAGCAACGTGTGACCCCTGGCACCAGGAGGAAGCCTGGAGGTCATTGCACCCTTCCTGCTTCCTCTTTGGACCGGCGAGAAACAGAACCAAGGCAAAGTGGCTTTGAAAAGAAGGAAATGTCCGTTCTTGCAAAACAGGAGCCCCAGGTCCAGGGGGGAGAGCAGGCTCTGGGTGTGTTAATCTGGTGGCTCAGCAAGGTCACAGGAGACCCAGGCTCTTTCTGTCTTCGTCCATAGGCTGAGCCTCATCCGAAAGCAGGTGTTCCCATGGCCATAAGGATGGCCGACTGCAGCATCTGGTCAGCCTGCTTCCTGTTCACACCCTCGGGGGTCTCTCTTAAGATCAGGGAAATTTTCCCCCAGGTCTCCCCCAAAACTCTCTCCATCTTTGTCCCATCCCTGAACCCGGGGGTGGGAAATGGAATGGAATTAGAGCATTCGAGGATGAATGGATATTGGCTTTTCGACCACAGTGCCTCCTAGACCAGTGATGGCGAACCTATGACACGTGTGTCAGAGGTGACACGCGAACTCAATTTTTTGGTTGATTTTTCTTTGTTAAATGGCATTTAAATATATAAAATAAATATCAAAAATATAAATCTTTGTTTTACTATGGTTGCAAATATCAAAAAATTTCTATATGTGACACGGCACCAGAGTTAAGTTAGGGTTTTTCAAAATGCTGACACGCCGAGCTCAAAAGGTTCGCCATCACTGACCTAGAGGGTATTATTCTAAGTAAAATAAGTCAGACAGAGAAAGACAAATGCCATATGATTTCACTTATTTGTGGAATCTAAGAAACAAAATAAACAACCAGAATTGAAACAGACTCATAGATACAGAGAACATTTTGATGGTTGCTAGATAGGAGGCAGGTGAGGGATGGGTGAAAAAGATGAAGGGATGAAGAAGTACAAATTGGCAGTTACAGAATAGTCATGGGGATGTAAAGTACAATATAGGGAATACAGTCAATATTGTAATAACTATGTATGGTGTTAGACGGGTACTAGATTAATTGTGGTAATCACTTAGTAAGTTATATAATGTCTAATTACTGGGGTATACACTTGAAACTAATATAATGTATGTCTACTGTAACTGAAAAATAAAAACATTATTTAAAGTAAAAAAAAATAATCATTCCTCAATGATAAAAAGTCTCAAATGTGAAATGTTATTTATTTCAGTGCATTTAGCATTTAGGATAACACAGAGTATACATAATTCAACACAAATTTTTTGACTGAATCAATGAATGATTAGCAAAAGCAACATAAAATCCAAAATAAATAAATCCAACAACCCATTTAGCCTAATATCTCTGGCTATCCCACCCCAGTGAAATAGGCTCTACACAATTCCCTTCAGAATAACTGCTAAAATTGACCCTAAATAGCTCCATACACTACCTGAGAAGAGTAACAAGAGTTAAGTGGACTAGGTAACAAAGTAGCTGCTTATTACCCCCTAGACCAGTGATGGCGAACCTATGACACGCGTGTCAGAGGTGACACGCGAACTCATTTTTTTGGTTGATTTTTCTTTGTTAAATGGCATTTAAATATATAAAATAAATATCAAAAATATAAATCTTTGTTTTACTATGGTTGCAAATATCAAAAAATTTCTATATGTGACACGGCACCAGAGTTAAGTTAGGGTTTTTCAAAATGCTGACACGCCGAGCTCAAAAGGTTCGCCATCACGGTGCTGTCCTCTCCTCTGTTTTTACTCTTTTTACTTATGCTCTCCCCTCTGTCTGAAGTGCCATGTCCCCTGCATGTCACCAGACTGACTCTTGCTCCTTTAAAAAGACTCAGCTCAGCCCCTACCCTCATTCCATCCCATCCCAGGCTAGGAGACTTCCCTGGAATCCCGAGTCCCTGCCTGAGTCACCGTCCCAGTACTTAACCCTTTGACTGGACTTGGTGATTTCTCCCACTACCAGGGGTGGGCAAACTTTTTGACTCGAGGGCCACAATGGGTTCTTAAACTGGACCGGAGGGCCGGAACAAAAGCATGGATGGAGTGTTTGTGTGAACTAATATAAATTCTTGTTGGACAGTTTTAGGCTCAAGAACCACAATGTGAGCCTTGCTGGTGTGGCTCAGTAGTTGAGTGCCGACCTATGAACCAGGAGGTCATCGTTTGATTCCTGATTAGGGCACATGTCCAGATTGTGGGCTCAGTTCCCAGTAGGGCGTGCAGGAGGCAGCTGATCAATGATTCTCTGTCATCGTTCGATTCCTGATTAGGGCACATGTCCAGGTTGTGGGCTCAGTTCCCAGTAAGGGGCGTGCAGGAGGCAGCTGACCAATGATTCTCTCTCATCATTAATATTTCTATCTCTCCCTTTTCCTTCTTCTCTGAAATCAATAAAAATACATATTTTTTAAAAAGAACCACAGTTTGAGAGCTGGGCTGTAAAGTCCCAACACCCATAACAGCGTGTAGGTACTGAAGTTTAGCAGCGTCCTCTAGGCTCTCGGCTCCGCCCCTTCCCATCGCCCTTGTCTGTATGTAACAAGTGTGGGATGCTGAGTGGTTCCATGCACAGACTCTGCTGCTCAGCCTGCGCCAGAACCCCACTTTCTAGCAGTGCGAGCTTCAGCAAATTACATAGGGCCTCTTCCTGTCCATGCAGGAAAAGGAATGATGATAATCCCCGCACAACTGGGAGATTGCAAGGATTACACAGTTCGTGTGCAAAGGGCTTATCCCGGAGCCCTGCACGAACAGCTCTGCAAATGTCTCACCTTCCCGGGACCTTACACATCGCTCTGCAGCATTCAGACCACTGCATGCTATTCCCTGGTGCGGAGGTGTTGTATGGTCTGTTTAACCTGCTCCCTGTAATGGGATTTTGTTTTCACTTTTTACTCATGTAAACAGCATTTTGGTGACTAGTCTCATAAGTAAGGATTTGCTCTCATCCTTAATTATCTCCCCAGGTTCAATTTCTCAGACTAGAATTGCTGGGTCAAGGAGGGGGTGTGTTTTTAAGGCTTTTCTTGATAGATGCTGCCAAATTTCCCCCAGAAAAGTACTAGTTTACCAGCAGCGAGCGAGTGAGCCAATTTCCTTGCATGGCCAGGTTATTAACTTTTAATCAAATGAAGGCCCACGAAACAGGAGATATTTCCCTGGGGATAAAGTGTTCCTTGCTTTTAAGCAATAAAAAAGCTAAGAGAACCTGAAGGCAAGTTGCTGGGTGTGAAAACAGCGCCCTCTGCTGGTTTCCGCGGGTGGAGAGGCGTGAGCTGCCGTAGATGGTGCTGCTGAGGTGGTGGTTACTTACGGCCTGAGCGTGGCTGCAGGTGCCAGGAGCTAGAGGGCAACATTGTCAGACTTCTAGGCATTTAAACAGCCTCAGGTGACATTTAGTTCTTGGTCAGGTTGATTTACAGCTGTGCTCCTCAACTGGCCGGGGTGTTTTTATTCCCCAAGGAACACACTTTTGGGTGCCGCCGATTGGGGGGATGCTGCTGCCTTCTAGTAGAGAGAGGCCAGGGCTTCTGCTGAACATACTCCTTCCATGCACAGGACTGCCCCCAACCAAGAGGCGCCGGGCCCATTTGTCCACCGTGTTCAGGTGGGGAAGCCCTGTGTTAGAGAATTGCATAGATTTCTCTTTTCAAGTATAGAAATATTAATATATAATACCACTGTTATGACTCATATTTTTTTGTTCCGGAAACCTGTTCGTCTGGCAGGATAAAATGGAAAATAGGTGGAATGTGAGCAGCACGGAGGTGTTTCTAGAGGTGGAAGGGGACAGCCAACCTGTAATAATGTCAAGAGCACTAATAAGGGGGAGAATTTTTTTCCTGATAATTTGACTTGGCTAAACCTGCCATAAATTCCTGCGGCTTCCCCTGGACAGCCTCGTCTGCTAAAAATAGTGCTTTATTTGACATTTCCCCCCGGATTTCACAAGCCCCAGTGTTTTCATAACGTTTATAATTAATTGTGCTTTTCAGTGTTGGTGCAGAATTACCATCTGTGGTTGCAGTTTGCTCCTCCCTCCCCCACGCCCCAGTGAATGCTGATTCGGGCCTTGTTTCCAAGAGGGGGAGGGAGGGCCTTCAGGGGGTATCTAGAGAAGGGTGCGCCTGAAGGGGAAGCATGACAAGAATTCCGGGAAGATCACACTGTATGGCAGTTGACTTCCACATTTGCTGAGTGGGAGGACTTCTTGCACTGGAGTTACCCGCACCCATTTAAAAACACTCTATTATTTCATTCTGTTTAGCCTTGCTATTCTCCGAAATACTTGTGTGTGTCTTGAAACAATTATCTGGAGTGGCCTTACTGGCCGTTCTAAAGAATGCTAACAGGGTTATTTTTGCCAGAGGAGGGAAAAATAACTACAGCTTTTTCCTAAATATCAGATGCTATTTTGGTCATCCTCCTGGGGAAGTATTTTTCAAACCGTAGGTCATTGATGTATTAGTGGGCTGTTAAAATCAATTTCTGGATCACAATCAGCATTTTAAACAATCGGAATAGGAAATATCAGAGGGTATTGTATATAGTAAAGGTAACTTCTGTTTGGTGATTATATAAAAGCTGTCACCATACATATATGTGTGAGCGTGAGTGTGAGCACACACGTGCATGGTGAGAAGTCTGAACGGCAGTGGCTTGGCTTTTCATACATATATGTGTGAGCGTGAGTGTGAGCATGAGCACACACATGCATGGTGAGAAGTCTGAACGGCAGTGGCTTGGCTTTTACGACATGATGGACACTCGCTTGTTTTTAAATCCTTTCCTTTGCCTTTAAGTGTCTCACGGTTGGACCGGCCTCCGTCCTCAGCTTTGCTCCGTTCTCTTCCAGGTGGAACCAGGGAGATCGGCTCCGCCCTCACCCGGATGTGCATGCGGCACCGGAGCATCGAGGCCAAGCTGAGGCAGTTTTCCAGGTGAGGAGCCCAGATCCCCCCCGCCCCCCGACCTCAAACCCACTGCCGAGTCGGGGTTCAGGAAGTGGTGTGTTGTGGCAGGACTGGCCGTCAGCATAGCACGTAACCCTCCACAGCCCATCGCTCATCACAGCCCAGCACTCTGCTCGTTGCTTGAACACGGACTCGCTGGGCGTCTGCTCTGTGCCCGGCCTTGGTCAACCAGAGGGTCCAGGTCCCTGCCCTCGTGAGCCTGCGCCCCCTGTAGGGTCGGCTGTGTGTTCCTGTGTGTCTCTCCTCACCCTCTCTGTCAGGGTGAGGAGCCCCCTGACCCCCACCCCTAAAGGAGCGTCTTGAAGAGGAGCTGGCCCTGGGGAGGGAGGCTGCCCTGCTGCCCTGTGCCCGGCGTGCTCCCCCTGACCCACTGCTGAGCAGAGTGGGAGCTCAGAGCCCTTCACGCCGTCCGCCTCTCGTCTGTCTTTCCCGCCTCCCGAGCGGCAGGAACGGCAGCGACTGGCATGGGGATTTAGGCTCACCAGCGTTCAAACGAGATGGGCATTCTTCCGGGCAGATCAGCACGACTCAGCAGGTCTGCCCGGTTCCGCTTTACGTGGACAAGTCGTGTGAGGGGCCGCGAAGGCAAGATGGCCCTGGCACTTGGCAGCCACCCCCCCGGAGGCGACAGGACACAGCAGGAAGCACCGCGGTCCACATGCTCCCACATGCTCGGGGGCCGCGACCTGCTGTGACCCCGACTAGGACCTCGGCCCCTGTGAAGTGGGGATGGCCATTTCTGAAGGGTTTTGTGAACATTAATGAAAGGGCCCCACGTGTACAGCAGGGAGCCGTGGTGTAGCAGGTGATGAGGCCCAGCTTCTTTCCCTCCTGCTCCCCACCTGGACGGTGCTCCCCGGATCGCACGGTGCCCCCCTCACGCACGTCGGTTGTTTTGGTCCTGGGCCGGTCCTGCGGTGCCTCACCCCGCTTTAGGGACGAGGAGGCACCCCTTCAACAGCCACTGCTTATTGAGCAGCTACTGCATGCTGGGCACCGCCTTAGGTCGTGGGACCTGGTGGTGAACAGGACCACGTGCTGCTCTCACGGAGCTTACACACCAGACACTAAATAAACCTTCCATGACGTCAGGCAGTGGTCCGTGGCACGAGGAGAAGGACACGGGGTGGGGGTGGCACAGGGTGCGTAATTAGGGAGCGCCTCTATTCAGAAGAAAGATTTGAGCAGAGACCTGGGAAAAGTAAGGGCGTGAGCTGCGCTGACGGCTGGCGGAAGGGAGCGAGGGAGGGAATAACGAGGTGACCCTGGTCAGAAAAGGAGGGGATCGAACCAAGAACTTGGAGACTTCCAGAGGCTCAGCATCAAAAAGCAGCCTGAGAGCAGCTTCCGAGTCGTGCTCACCAATGAGGTTCATCAGCTGACGGGCATTTTCTCCTTTTTCTACAACAGCTCTGTGGTGGGGCTGGGCCGGTTTCCCTCCCATCGCACAGAGAAAAAGCCGGGCTCACGTGACTCCTCCATGTGGGGGGCCACTGTCCATGGTGCCCATGAGCTGATGTCCCTGGAGAGACCGGCACCCCGTCCTCGAGGCTGCCCACCCTCAGCCCACATTCATGACTTGAAATCCTGAATGTGCATCAGAATCACGTGGGATTTG
>NW_005368860.1:2294275-2369398 GCF_000412655.1 Myotis brandtii
ATTGATTTCAGAGAGGAAGGGAGAGGGAGAGAGAGATAGAAACATCAATGATGAGAATCATTGATCGGCTGCCTCCTGCATGCCCCCTCCTGGGGATCAAGCCCACAACCTGGGCATGTGCCCTTGACCAGAATCAAACCCGGGACCTTTCAGTCCGCAGGCCGACGCTCTATCCACTGAGCCAAACCAGTTAGGGCCACGTGGGTCTTTTTAGAAATAGTCATGGGGGGGCCTCACCCTCAAAGTTTCCATGAGCTGGGGGGGTGAGGCCCAGGTATCGTCACCTTTTCACAGCAGCCAGCGGGCGACCCCACCTGCAAACAACGCTGCTTGTGAATAAAATAAACAAACGGGCGTGAGAAGGGAGGGCGTCTCCGTCAGTCACGCGTGCAGCTGCCTCACAGTCGTGGCAGAGAATCCTGGGGACAGTGCGCTGCACAACGGGGGGTTGAATGTGAGCTTGGGCGTAGTATGCCGCCTTGTCTTGCTTCAGCTAATGCTGATTTTGATGTTTTGACAACCAAGTGTTCAGTCTTGACAACAGAAATATAGCTGTTTAATTTCTCCCTTTCTTTCCCTTTTGGTAAAAGTGCTTTAATCGACTGTCTGATAAACCCACTTCAAGAACAGATGGAAGAATGGAAGAAAGTGGCCAACCAGCTGGATAAAGACCACGCAAAAGGTACGGGCGCACTGTCCGCGGTGGGATAGCATTCCACGAAGAGCCGTGGGTGGCTGTGGTGCTGCTGGTGCCTCTGCTGGGTTTCCTGGTGTCCCCAAGGGCCCCTCTGTCCCTGCGTGTCCTGTGGGCCTTTCAGGGTGTCCTGTGGAAAATGAGGAGTCAAAAGTGATCCCACAGCAGGGCCCAGCGCTTGAGTTTCGGCACAAACCGTTTTCAGCAGCCGCCAGCCTGGTCGCTCAGTGGCGTGAATTGTGATCCGCTGAATTAAAGTGAATCGAAGCCCAGCCCGTGTGGCTCGTGGTTGAGTGTTGACCTATGAACCAGGAGGTCACGTTTGATTCCAGGTCGGGCCACATGCCCAGGTTTCGGGCTCGATCCCCAGTAGGGGATGTGCAGGAGGCAGCCCATCAGTGATTCTCTCTCATCATTGATGTTTCTGTCTCCCTGTTCCTTCCTCTCTCTGAAATCAACTTCTTAAGAAAGAAAAGTGAATTGTAATGCCAGGCTTAACAGCCCAAGGCTCATACGTAAGGCATGGCAGCCCATTTAAAAACCACCTTAATGATGTAAGCTAACCGGGTCTCCTGCCCAGAAATGGCCCATCAGCGCCTCATGTGGCCGCCTCTGGGGACAGAGTGGTCCAGACAGACACACCCCTGCCCTGTGGGTCTTCCGGAGCCAGAGGGCGGGGTGCTGGCCGTGTGGAAGGGGCAGGAGACAGTCTCCAAGGGTCAAGCCTGCGCACGGTGTATGCTGGGGAGGAAAGCACATGGGAGGCCCCGAGGGCACACATCTGGCAGGAGGGCTGGCTGACAGGCAGTGGTAAGAGCTCTGGGGGCTTTGGGTGGGGAGGGGAGCCATGGGGAGTAACTGAGGAAACTGGTCGTTGGCACTGGATCGAACACGAGGGCAGTGGGAGAGAGAAGTGTCGAGGGGACTCGTTTTATTTATTTATTTATTTATTTGTTTATTTAAAAATATTTTTATTGATTTCAGAGAGGAAGGGAGAGGGAGAGAGAAATAGAAACATCAGTAATGAGAGAGAATTATTGATCGGCTGCCTCCTGCACGCCCCACACGGGATCGAGCCTACAACCTGGCATGTACCCTGACCAGGAATTGAACCGTGACCTCCTGGGTCATAGGTCGACGCTCAACCACTGAGCCACACTGGCCGGGGTGACTCGTTTTAGATGTCCACACCTGGGCAGTGGAGATACCGGCAGCACAAATGGGGCATCCGGGAGTGGCGTGGCCTGGGGGGCAGAGGAGGTGGTTGGTGGGGGCCGGAGGGACATGGTGGTTGTGGGCTGTCCTCCTGGGTGTCCGCAGTGTCTGGCCTCCGTTTTAATGTGAAAGAGAGGCAGCGGGGGCTTCGCCAGTTCCCCGTGGTCTAGGTTCTGCTGTTGTGCGAGGTTCTCTTTCTGAACTGTAACATCTGGCCGGCGACTTGCCACATGGGTCCTTTCTGAGGAGATTTCGGCCCTTAGGAGAGTGGATCACAGTGAAAATATTTCCTGATACTTGAGCTGAGAAAATGCACATTTTTTATTTTATTTTATTATTTTTTAAATATAATTTTTATTGGTTTCAGAGAGGAAGGGAGAGGGAGGGAGATAGAAACATCAATGATGAGAGAATCATTGATTGGCTGCCTCCTGCACGCCCTGGTTATGTGCTCTGACCAGAACCAAACCACCGTGACCTCTTGGTTCATAGGTCGAGGCTCAGTGAACCGCGGAGTCATGCCGGCAGGGCTGAATTTTCCATTTTCGGTAAAATGTTCCCAAATGCCGTCTTTCTGAGCCGCTGGTAGGAATGGGTACTTTTGGGAAAGACAGCGGTGATGTTGTCCTTTGTCACGTTAGTAACACCCCTGCTCTAAAACGTCATCGCGAGGTGCTTATCACACGGGATTCCGATGAAGCTGTTTATTATGCGCCACAGTTTACGCTCTGTGATGGGAGTAACGGCTGTTCCAAAATTATTTTCTGTTGAGCAAAGTGGTAAAGTGATTCAATTATTCTGCTTCCTCTTAGAATATAAAAAAGCTCGTCAAGAGATAAAGAAGAAGTCCTCGGATACACTGAAACTGCAGAAGAAAGCGAAGAAAGGTAATGACGAATTCTGCAGTTAATTGTGTCACTTGGGGGAAAGCGCTTGGGCTCGATTTGTCTTTGAAGCTGAGAGTTCGATGCAGATTTCCTTCTGCGGGGCGGCCCTGGGGAGCAGCCGGGAGCCGAGAGGCTGCGCCTGAGTGCAGTTCTCGGGGCAGACTCTGTCCACTTGAGGCCCTTGCAAAGCTGCCCTGGACCTGTTCTCTCTGCACACCTTTGTCTCCAGCATCTGACAGTTGCCATGCCTACTGCACCTTATCATGAAATCTATACGTTTCTTGGGATCATGCACAAAACCTTTATGCAAATGTTCTGTTCTAACTATTACAGCAATGATGTCATCTTCTCCTGCATCTTTCCCAGCCTGTACCTCTGAAATCCTTATTAAGTCTCATGAGTTAGAAATGGCCGTCCCAGGAGCCAGAAGTCATTGCTAAAAGGGAGCTTTTCCATGGGGTTTGTGAGGGTGGGGGCTTCGAAGGAAACGCAGACCGTCAAGGGGCCCTCCTCCCGCCTCCCTGCCCCTCGCCACCACACACCGGTCACTGTCGGAGCCCGGACCCAGCTTTGCTCTTGGGCCCCGACTGAGAGTCTGAGGAGCCAGCTCCGGCTGCATCTGCTTTGCAAGTGTTTGCAACTTGGTACCAAGACCTAAGTGCAGGGGCTCTCTCCTGAACCTGAGAAGGTGACATTCCTTCCAGACTGTTCCTGACACCACGCCTCTTAATTCGCTGCCTCACAGCGGATAGAGCGGACTCTCCCCTCAGGCTGCTCTGTGGCTCACGTTTATCGCTTATTTGGGACGATGATCTTTTGAGGTAGAAAGCCCCCAAACCAAAGTTCCACTGCTCCTGACACCACGCCTCTTAATTCGCTGCCTCACAGCTGATGCCGCCCTCTCCCCTCAGGCTGCTCTGTGGCTCACGTTATCGCTTATTTGGGACAATGATCTTTTGAGGTAGAAAGCCCCCAAACCAAAGTTCTCTTTCCTAGACAAGCAGTTTGTTTTTTGAATTAAAAGCAAATACACTTGGAGAGGTGAAATGGTTTGTGGAAGAGAGGTGAGCACAGGACAAGGTTTTGACATTTCTAAGAAATGCCCTCCTGGTTCTTACATAAACCCTAAGACCGTTTCAAGATAGTGAGCGGCCGCAGGATTTCCACCCATGTCAGGGTTTCGGTTAGTACTGGCCCAGTTGTTTCTTCCGGGTGTGTTTTCCTGGTCTGGTTGCTTCTCACCACGACCTTCTATCCAGCGAGGGCCCCTGGGAGCAAGTGGTCGGCAAGCAATAGGGCTTGTGGCCAGTAGCATTTTAGCGCGTCCGGAGGTGAAAGTTTGTAAATAACGCTGCCACCAAGTCCACTGAATCTGAGGTCCCGTGGAAGTGCAGGCTGGGAAACTGTGGGAGCGCATCTCCACCTACCTGCCAGCCTGGCGGCTGTGAGAGGGGAGAGATGATGGGTTTGGAGGGAGGGTCCCGGGAAGACAGTGATGGCTTGGCTAAGGTGGGGAGTCGGCGAAAAGGATGAGGTAAGGAAAAGGAGCTATTTTCCCTCTGCTCTTCCCGACGTCCCTTTTAAGCTCTCGGCTGCAGCGATAATCCTTTTATCCGAATTCTGCATGGAGGCTGCCACTCCAAGGTGCTGGCGTTGTCAGTGAGCGGAATCTGGACCGACAGGGAAGCCTGATGGGTTGTGGGCAGTGCAGCGTGAAGCGAAGGTTCTGGCGTTAGACTTGCCGGGCACTGGCTCGGCTGCCCTGGGAGGCCGGCGTGCTTCCCGTCAGGGCGCCCGTAGAAAGATTCGTGGGCCTCGGGCGCTGGCCTGTGGGACATGGAGAGATGCTCTGGTCCCGGGACTTGGGAGTAACTGGCCCTTAGTGGGGCGGTTTCTCTGGGCCCGTGGGCCTGAAGGTTGAGAGGATGGAGGCTGTGACCGGAAGCGGCTGTCTCTCCGTCCCGCACGTGGCTGGGGTCTAGGGCCCCATATCCTCTCACATTAGGCGGCCGTGTGTGCTGACGTCTGCAGCCAGGTCAGATCAGTAGCTGGGAATGTTCTGGGTGATTTTCTAGTTACTCCAGAAAACAGCTTTTAATGTCTTTCCTTTATAAACAACTGTTTTTTCTAAAATATGTAAGTGCATTATTTTTACCAAGTGTTCATACTTGTGCATGTCCGGGGTGAATGGAGCCTTCTCGGAGGGACCAGACTCGTCACTCTGGTGCACGTCTGTGATGGGGGCTCCGAGTGGCCCGAGAATGGACTAGGAATGCTGCGGGTTTCGGGTCGGGAGAAATCGGTTATCTGAGGCTTCCGGTTAGTTTGGGTCTGGTTAGCCCAAGTCTCCCTGAGCCCCTCCATCCGTTCAGTCTCCTTCAGGGGCCGCTGCCTGGACTCTTGGCTTATAAAGTGTTGTGATGCCTCTGAGATTCACACCAGGTGTTTGGATGGACATCCTTGGAGAGACCTGGGACATTTTAATACGCTCACCCTTGATCCTGACATTTTTTTTTTATTAAATCTTTATTGTTCAGATTACATTTGTTCCTCTTTTTTTTCCCCCCCATAACTCCCATTCCCCTTTCCCCGCCAAGAATAGTCAGTCCATTCCCTTTCTATGTCCCTGATTCATTATAATCACCAGTTCATTCTGTACATCAGATTATTTATTCACTTGGTTCTTAGATTCACTTGTTGATAGATGCATGTTTGTTGTTCACAATTTGTATCTTTACCTTTTTCTTCTTCCTCTTCTTAAAGGATACCTTTCAGCATTTCGTATAATACTGGTTTAGTGGTGATGAACTCCTTTAGCTTTTCCTTATCTGTGAAGCTCTTTATCTGACCTTCAATTCTGAATGATAGCTTTGCTGGATAAAGTAATCTTGGTTGTAGGTTCTTGGTATTCATCACTTTGAATATTTCTTGCCATTCCCTTCTGGCCTGCCAAGTTTCTGTTGAGAAATCAGCTGACAGTCGTATGGGTATTCCCTTGTAGGTAATTGAGTCTCTTTCTCTTGCTGCTTTTAAGATTCTCTCTTTGTCTTTTGCTCTTGGCATTTTAATTATGATGTGTCTTGGTGTGGTCCTCTTTGGATTCCTTTTGTTTGGGGTTCTCTGCGCTTCTTGGACCTGTAAGTCCATTTCTTTCACCAGGTGGGGGAAGTTTTCTGCCATTATTTCTTCAAATAGGTTTTCAATATCTTGCTGTCTCTCATCTTCTGGCACCCCTATTATTCTGATGTTGGTACGCTTGAAGCTGTCCCAGAGGCTCCTTACACTATCTTCGTATTTTCGGATTCTTTTTTCATTTTGCTTTTCCGGTTGGGTGTTTTTTGCTTCTTCGCATTTCAAATCTTTGGCTTGATTCTTGCGCTCCTCTGGTCTGCTATTGGGTGTAATATTCTTTATTTCAGAGCGTGTATGCTTAATTTCTAGTTTCTTTATCATAGCATCGAGGGTCTCATTAGTTTTCGTGAGGCTCTCCAAAAGTTTATTGCAAGCCCTCAAAATTGCGTTTTTTAGCTCTATATCCTCCATTTCTGTCATGTTTTTTTGTCTCCGCATTTTTTATGCTTTCTTGGTGCACCCTCTAGTGGTCTTTGTGCGCAGTCTTGTTCTAGTTGAGCCTTGATTGTTGTAGTTAATACTAGAGGGATTTGACCACCAGGCCGACTGGCTGTGTGAATCAGCTGTGTCTGCCGCGGAAAACTTCTGTCCTCTGGGGAGGTGCTAATCTAGCCTTTGCCTGAGGCGATCCGGCAAATGGCTCTGCGCAGGGCTTGGGCGGGGCGGGCTCAACAGGGCGGGCGGAGGGAGCCGTTATGGTGCCCTCAGTCCTGTTCCCAGAGGCTCTGCTTCTCAGAACCCCCGGAACCGCTGCAAACCTCGGAGGGAAAGCTGCCTTCCAACTGATGCCAGACACTCCCGCTTCTCCCGTTTGGGTCCGAGTCCCCAGCGATTCGCCCGTATCTGGAGCTCAGAGTCTGAGACTCCCCCCTGACCGAAAACGACAACCGCGCTCTCAGCCACCAGCCCGCTTTGCGCGCGCACCTCCGCACCTGAGTATTTTCCACACTGCGCCTCCTCTGAGCCTCGGTGTGCTGTTATTTTTCCTTCTAGTTGAAGAGTCTCTCCTCAGCCAGCCTTCCTGTGGTTCTGGGTGGTGTCCGTTCCGTCTTTTAGTTGTATTTTTGAAGTGGTTGTTTGCGGCAGCAGTCTCCGGTGTTTACCTATGCCGCCATCTTGGTCTCCGATCTGATCCTGACATTTAAATAGTCACATCGGTCCTTTGTCAGCAGCGGCTGCAAAGTTCATAGTATAAACCCTGTAAACAGACTCACAGAGTTCCAGACTAGCATATTATTTGTCTTTATACTACAATTTTTAATTCTTTAATTATTTCTTTTTCATTTCCACCCCAGCTCAAACTTTGTATCATAGGTTTTTCCTAGTGACTCTTCAAGTTACAACACATTACACTTGAAAGGGTATCTTGGTCAAGCATCTTAATTGACTTCTTTGGGAACGTAGTCTTCATCCCTCTTTTGAAGAACCTTGCTGTGCTGGGCGTGATGATTCCTAGCTGGGAGGCTTTCTGCTGAGAGGAGAAGGGAAGAGCGCCAGTGCGTCAGGGCAGGGCGCACGGCTGTGCGTCTTGGGGGTGTGGGTTGAATCGGTGGCTGCCTCCTGTGGTAAAATCCGGTGGCTGCCGTGGACTGACGGACACGCGGAAGGGAGGTAAGACTGCTGCTCGAATACCAGTTTGACGGTGTTATTTTCCTTTTTGTGTCAATTGTGTATCCTGCACTTTCTCACCGTGCGTCCCCCGCCAGTGGAAGTTCTCGGTAAGTCTGCCATCCGACCTCTGGTGCTGGTCACGGTGTGGTCCTTGCTGTGGGCATGTCCAGGCCTGTGCCCGTGGCCCACGCTCTCCTCCCGGCTCAGGACAATCAACGGTGCCTACCTAATTCTCCATAACTTTAAGAAAATTGCGTGTGCGTGTGTTCAATCACTTTCTTCCTTCCATGTTTGGCACTTTCATGGATTAGCATGACATTCAAAGAGCTTTTGAATCAACATAATCCAGTTTAGACTCATGGAAAGAAGAAATACAGAGTGATTTAAACCCTCCCTTCCCCAGGAAATAAATATCTTTATACATACATATGTATCTAAGAATATATATGTGTGTGTGTGTGTGTGTGTGTTTATACCACAAACGAAACCTGTAGAGCCACATTCAGTAACTCCCCCACAGTAATTTCCAAATCTGATTTGGTTGTATTAATTAAGCTGGCAAAGTATCTTTTACTTTGTGCCCCCAGAACTAGAGAGTTCTATTCAAAACTTAGAATTCATTAAAAAAAACCCACAAAAAAAAACCCAAAGTATTTCTTATTTCAGCAGAGTTTGTGGAATGGCCAACTTCAAAGGTATCGGGGACTCAGATTCAATAATCAGAATGATTCTTCTTGATTGAATGTCAACCTCATCCTGTGGGTGATTTTGCTACTAAACCTTCACGTTGCTCTTGGCATCTCGGGGCTGTCCGTCTGTCCGGGAGGCCCGTCTGCGAGGTGTCCGCGTGTCTGAGCATCCGCACTGAGCAGCTCCCAAGGGGGGTTTGGGCTGGATTCTGTCACTGACGACAACAAACCCGAGCCACCCGGTCTCCCCTGACAGGTGCGGGCACAGCTCTGCCTCGACTTCCCCTGACTTCCCCTCATGGTGACGTTGGGCTGGTTCTTCCCCAACTTCATGAATGATGATCCTCCCGGGCCCCACGCTGTGCTGTGGAGCAGCGCGGACAGTGCCGCGTGCCCCTTCGGGAGGGCGGTGAGACCGCGTGCTCAGTGCTCATTGGGATAAGTTTTAGGGAACGTAGCCTTGTCCATTGGACAGGTGCATGCTGGCGCTTTGGTGCGTCCACAGCGTTGTGCAGCCATTCCTGCCGCCTAATTTCAGAGCACTGGCATCACCCCAAAAAGACGCCCCCAGGCATCGCCCCCATTCCCTGTGCCCCCCAGCCTGTCGCTGAGGGAAGCTGGGAGATCGTGCTGTAGTTGGAGACCTGGCGCAGGTGCGAATGGCTTCTACTAGTATCTCCTCAGGTGCAGGACTAGGCGGAGGTGAGCAGGGACCCGATCAGGAAAGACTTGACTTTCAGGACTGTGTGGAAGCCCTTGAAGACTTCCTGGTTTCTAGAAAGTTCCACTGTGACGGTCTCTCTGGATTAGATAGACAGTGTCTGTTTGGGTTAGATAGATAGTGGCCCAACTGGAGACCTCGTTAGCGAGTGGCTTTTGTTCAGGTGAGAGGTGACCGTGGCCAGGGCACAGGGATGGGGAGGTGATCGGGTTCGAGAGCTGTTTGGGAGAAAGTAAGTGAAAGGGGGAGTTGGAGGGGCTGCAGGTTCCTGGGTCCGGCGACAGGTGGAGGGCGGGAGTGTTTCTCCAACCACAGAGGAGGAGCCTTCCCGGTGACAGGAGGCGACGTGGATTCTCCGTGAGCCGTGGCGGGCGGGGGTTCTGTGGTTCTCTGAGCTGTCTCGTCTCAGTCTTTGCTTTGACGGACAGCTGCTCGCTCAGGACCAGCGAATCTCGATGACGAAACGCCTACCTTTAGGGAAAGGATTATGGACCTCAAACTGAATGCTCATTTTTTAAAAACCCCCCGTGCCCTGCATCCTCCCCCTGCTGAGGTGCCAGGAACTCGGTATGGCCCCGATGGCGCTGACCCCTATCCAGTGCCCACCCCGTGCTGAGCGCCTCACAGGAATGAGGTCGTTTGGTCCCAGGAGCCATCTGAGCTCTAGGAACTCACTGTTGTTCACAGCTCACAGATGAGGAGACACTGAGGCCCAGCATGTTGACAGAATAACAAATTGAGTTAGAACATTTTTAAGTCAAAAGCCTCCAGTCTGTCTTTCTTTTCACTTTGGGGAATCAGTCCAGTCCTGCTGCCGGACATTGGGGAGGCCTGTAGAGGGATAGTGGGAGCCGCTTCCGTTGGGAAAGGGGATTTTTCATTCCAGAATCGAATCTCCAGCTCACCCTGCGTGCCCACGTCTGTATTTATATCCCATCTGTCACCGGCTCGACGATGCCATCCATCGTAAGATGCACCAGTATTTTCTAAACCACGAAAAAGAAGCCCCTGCTGGTTAAACTACAACGACACGCCATGGGTTGCAGGACACGGCTTGATTTGTGAGGTGCACAGGCGTGGAAAGGGGGGCTGTTAGAGTGAAATGCAGTGTTTGTGTCAGGGCAGATGGCAGTCACTTTGTGGGATTCTGGCGGCTTCCTCAGACATCTGTCTCCGGAAAACAAGTGACTTCGGATGTTTTCTGACAACGATCTTGGCCGGGGTGGCCTGGGTTCTCCGCGGGGAAAGCCCTCCCCCCGAGCCTGGTGTCTGCGTGGCCCGCGAGGCTCAGGTGAGGGCTGCAGTGCGTGGGAAGGGGCTGGAGGTCCCGCCTCATGCTGATGGCACCGACTGGCTTTTGAAATGGGCTGTCACGGGCGGACGTGGGCACTCAGCTCCCGGCATGTTTGCTGTGAGCGTGAAGGGGGCCTCTGAGCAGAAAGGCCGAGGGTGGGGTCTGGCCGGGCCCATCCCCAGCTCGGCGGCCCTGTGCCAGCCACTTGGCCTCCCCCACTCTCAGTTTTCCCCTCTGTTCAAAGGGGGTATTAATTCCTGCCTCGAACATGTATGTAAAAATTAAAGAAAATACAGAGTAAATGTTGGGAAGATAAAGGATCTTCATGCCACTCCAGGAAGGTTTGTGAACTCTCCCTCCTTAACCAACAGACAGCCGGCAAACCCCCTTCCTTTCAGGGAGCCACGCTGGCCATGCCCTGGCGCCCGCCCATCCGAGGGCATGGCCCCAGGAACGTTTCTTGGGAAAAGGAGAATCGTGTGGTTTCCCCTGGGGAGCAGGGGCTCCTGCCTCTTGTGCCTCGGGATTCCGAGACCTGGGAACTGGCAGAGGGATTCCGAGACCTGGGAACTGGCAGAGGGAAAACGTTCTCAAGACCGAGATGGCTCAGGCTGCACAGGCCAGGTCACACACAGCCCGCGTCAGGAGTTTTATCTCAAAGCCCGTGGGAGGCGCCCCTTCCTTCTTTTGGCTGCCCGGCTGGCCTGGAATTTGCTAGTTTTATGGTCTTGGGCCGTATAAGGCCGGGCCAGTGGAGGCCAGTGAGAAAACAGAGGGAGCTAGTCTCTCCCTGCCTCCTTCATCCGCAGGTACCTGCACCGTCTTCAGGCAGGTGTGCTGGGCAGAAGGTGCAGGATCCGTGGGGGCTGACGTCACTCAGAACTAGAGAAAGAAAGATGGACCTAGTACTGGGAGTGTCGTGAGAGATGCGTAAAAGGAACTTCTGAGCTCGCGCTGCCGAATCCTCATCTCGGGAGAGAGTTGGAGGAGGGTTTGCCTGAGGATGGAGGCCTGCAGGGTGAGCAGGCCAGGCAGGTGGGGAGGAGGGAGAGCGTCTGTGAAGGTGGGTGGGAAGCGGAGGGAAGGGGGAGGGGAGGGAGGGGGTTAAGAGCTCCAGGCCGTGAGTGGACCGGCTGACCCATGTATGCCTGGCAGGCAGGCCGTGTTAAGGACATTGGACTTTTCTTGAAAGAAACAGGAGCTGTTGACAAGAAGTGATAATACTTGCATTTTTAAAGGAATCGGGGCTGCCGATCTAAACACAGTCGGGGTGACATACGAGGGGCCCTTGCAGCTGTCCAGTGAGGGTGGAGACAGAGGCGAAAGGAGAGGACAGAGAGTCCGTGTGGGAGGGAGCTGGAGCGGCCAGGACGCGTGCGGAGGTGCCGGCGCTGCTGCCGGGGAAATGAACAGGCTGCCCTACACTCCACCCTGACTTGTGGGCCTGCAAAGATCACCGTGTCTGAAGGCCAGTGCATCTGACTGGGGCATGGAGTCACTTCCTGCACAGTTGCTTTTCATAAACATGGTTACACGTCGTGTCAGTGAATTTAAGAAATAAAAACACAATAAAATTGTGTTTTCAGGTTCTGATACATCCTGAGTAGAAATGTACTCACTGCAACTATAATTATAACAATTCTGACAGATTATACTTAGTTTAGAGCACTGCAACTTGAAAGTCCTTTAATTATAACAACACATGTTTAAAGTAAGTCTTCTATGATCATAGAATCCTTTAGATTCCTGTTTATGAGATTAGGTAACACTTGGTTCTGGTCACTTTGTTTTTCGCTGTAAGTATATTTTTAAAACTCAGTTCTATTAGTTACAGATAGACATGTGCCTTATAACTCACGAAAGGAAGAAAAGATACACGTTTCCAGTTTCTTATCGTTAGAGACTGATAATACAAGGGATTCCTGCCATAATCAAAGCACATCCAAGCCGTTGGTCAAGCATTGTGCCTTTTGGTGTACTTTCTCTCCACCTCCTCCACGGAAGTTAAGAGCATGCCGACCTGGTCTGCAGCCTCCGTGTGTCGTGGGCTGGGGCGTCAGGAAGAGGCTGAGAGGCATGCAGAAGCCTTAGACCAGCCCCGAGCCCCGCGGCCTCCCAGCCGGCCCGGGGGCGGCCCGCGCTGCAGGTTGCAGGGGAGCAGGGAACGTGGGCAGCATCCCAGGGCCTCACCGCCCGGGGGCCTCTGTCGTGTACACGCTCGGCGTAGTACGTGGATTCAGGTGCACAGCCAGCACTTAAATAGAGGAAGAGGGAACCCACAGTTCTCATAGGGGTGTCGACCCGGCTTCCCTCCTGGAGCTCCTGTCTGTGGCTCGGCTGTGTGTCCTCCAGAGGGAGCCCTGGCGCCCCCAGCCGGCCCCGGAGAGGGTGGAGAATGCCTGCGTGGGCTTCCTGTCCACTAAGAATTCGGGAGACCCGTGGCCCAGCGGCCAGGCCAGTGTGTGGGGATGGCCGGCCTGCCTCCCCCTGGAAGCGGCTGGAGATGCTGGGGCCCTGGTAGGAGTATCCTGGCTGGATGGTGACTAATGGGGGAATGCTGAGCGGGTCACCGTGAGGACACGCGGGAACTTCTCAGGCAGCAGGTCCCTGTGCCGTAATTGTTGGATGCCGTCCCTCCGTGGGGTTCAGTGTGCGGAGTGTGGTACCCCCGCCCCACGTGTGTGCTCACCTGGTGAGGGCTGTGCATGCGCCGTGTTCACTGCGCTTACGGACATCGGAGGCGTGTCCGGGGCGACCTCTGACTGCATGTGACTTCCCTTTCTGTGCTGACTCCTCCGAATGTAACTGCTGCCTCAGAAGTGACGTCCTTACAAACCCCAACGACCTCTTTGCTGGGGCGTTCTCGAAGCCGGCCCTCTTGCTCCAAATTAAGCCTCTCGCCTGCTTATGAGAGAAAACACAGAATCTATTCCTTCATTCGAGGCCATTTTCCCTGGCCCTTTTCTTTTCAAACGATGGATTACATTTAAAGTTCCCTGTGTCATTGCTAAGAGGGGGACATGGTGACGGGCAGGAGGCGAGTGGTGTTGGTTCACAGGCTCCCGCCCGGTCACAGAGGCACAGGCTGTGTGGGCGCCGTCCCCACTCTCTCCCTTCCCTGAGTGACCCTGCACAAGGCCCTCGCCTTCCCTAGGCCTTGACCTCCACTGAAACACCAGCAGGTGGGCCCGGATAACCCTAAGGCCGCCTCCATCTCGAATATGTTGCGTTTAAAACAAGCATTTGTTGAGCACTTGTTGTATGCACACATGGCGTTGTATTGGGGGGTGGGGGGGAGTCCACGAGCCTGCCCTGGAGAAGTTAGAAATTCTGTCTCAGGGTTGGATGATGGGGGGAGCCCCTGGGTGGGGAGCCAGGGGGGAGCTCACGCACTGGCCTCCCAGGCGGTCACCCTCGTTCCCCCTGCCGCTCAGGTTTACAGTAGCCGCACCCCTGACACAGGGCCCGTTCGTCCCTGTCTATCTTCTAGGGCAGCAGACTTCTCCAAAGGGCTCGATTGTGAAGTCTGTCTCGGAGATGCTGCCCTGCAGTTGCAGCAGGAGTGGGCCTAGTCACTATGTAAATCATGGGGCGTGGCTGTGCTCTGATAAAACTTTATTTATAAAGACAGTTTGCCCACCGAGTTCTAGAATTGTTTCCAAGGTTAACACCCTGTTTTAAACTCTAGAAATGGTTGCCTCCGTAGTGGGGTCTGTGGACCTGGCTGGACACGGACCCAGCTCAGCATCGATACCACCTTCAATTTCTCGCCTGCGACCTGGCTGAGACCCCGTGATGACGGGGCTTGTTTTACAGGAAGCGCATTGAGAGCTCTCCCCGGGAGTCCCGCTGACTGCCAGGGAGTCCCGGGCCCCAGAGCCGGGCTGACGCTGGCCACCCCTGCTTCCGGGACAAACTCCTGTGCAAACAGAGGCTCTTTGATGGAGGTTGGCCCAGCAAAGCCAGCTTTGCCCATTTTTGGGGACATCCACAGGCCCTCGCCTTATTCACCCCTGAGCCTGTTCAGAATGTGCTCGGAGGAAGGAATTCCGTCTGGCTGCCATGTCCCAGGGTTTGTTGGCAGAGGGCTCTGAGGGGCTGCCCAGGGCAACAGGGCAAGTCGGGAGTTGCCTTCCCGGAAACCCTCCTCGCAGGAATGAGCCAGGATCCCTGGAACTTGGAAGTGGCTGGCCCAGAACAGCAGCCACCTTACGTCCTTTCTGGGTGTAGCTAAGTAACTAAAGTCTCAGACGAGTGTGGTTCCCCCCCAGCACCCCAGGGAAGGGGGCGGTCGCCCTGGGAGCTGTTTCAGCAGCCGCTGGCCCTGTCGTTCGCAGGGAGGGGCGACATCCAGCCGCAGTTGGACAGCGCGCTCCAGGATGTCAACGACAAGTACCTCCTGTTGGAGGAGACCGAGAAGCAGGCGGTCCGCAAGGCGCTGATCGAAGAGCGCGGCCGGTTCTGCACCTTCATCTCGATGCTGCGGCCAGTGATCGTAAGTTAGTGGGAAGTTCCAGGAGGCCCAGAGTGCCATTGGGAGGAGACTCGCTCCTTTTTATCTAGCTGCCATGCTGGAGTCATGGGGCACCTGCTGTGCGTAGGGAATCAGGATAGGAGAGACCAGGACTTCTGTGCACGTTGCTGCTGGCCGCACAGCCCACAGCTCTTCTGTTCTTAGCACCAGTTGTTGCGCTTACCTTTTCTCCCCGAGTCAAGAAAGCCTGGCAGAGTGGTTCTCAAAGTGTGTTCACCAGGCCAGCAGCGTCACCTGGGAACTGGTTTGAAATGCACATCCTCAAGCCCAGCTCTGGGAGTGGGGACCCAGTCCCCTGTGCTTTAAACAAGCTCCCAAGGGGTTGGGTGGCCCACTGGCCAAGCTGCATACCAAGGAGTGGCCGTGAGATGAATATGGGAAGAGCCTCAACAAGTCAAATAGGCTTGTTTTTTCTTTTTATAAAATATATTTTTATTGATAAGAGAGAAAGAGGAAGGGAGAGGGAGAGAGAAACATTGATGGGAGCAGCATCAATCAGCTGCTTCCTATGCACCCCCTCCTGGGGATTGAGCCCACAACCCGGGCATGTACCCCGACTGGGAATCGAACAGGTGACCTTTGGGTGCATGGGATAATGCCCAACCCACTGGGAAACACTGGCCAGGGCAACGTAGGCCCATTTTAAATAAATTGGAGGGCCGGCTGCCATCCAGCAGCCTGCAGCCCAGACCCTGCGAGGCGGACTGCGGCTTCGCTTTGGCCTGGTGCACCCCTGTCCGCGGCATGCAGGCCACTTTGACGATGGCGGATCTCCTCTTCCCAGAAGAAAGGCTGGTAGTGCCTTCAGCAAATGTCCCAGTCCTAGGGGGCCTTTCCTGAAAAGTCGAAAGGGTCAGCCAGTGACCCTAATAAAGGCGGTCGGGCCGGGACGATGAAGTGAGCCGCCCCCCCCCCCCCCCCCCCCCCCCAGGATATCTGCCCGGCAGGAGGAAGAAATCTCCATGCTGGGGGAGATAACGCACCTGCAGACCATCTCCGAAGACCTGAAGAGCCTGACCATGGACCCCCACAAGCTGCCCTCCTCCAGTGAGCAGGTAGGCATGCTGCCAGGCGCTCGGGGAGCAACCCGGAGAGAGGCGCTTCTAGGTCCTGAGGGCCCCGGGGGCAGGATCCCACCACATCACATTCACGCTTCACAGTGAGGTGCACAGTGCCCATCCCCGCCAGCCGTGCAGAGCCCTGTGTGTGCTCGGGGACGGGGCCTCCTCGGCTCATCGTCCCAGGGTCCCCTCTTACAGAGGACACTCGCGCTGGGAACAGTCCCTGAGCCACGCTCACCCAGCTCGTTGGTGGCAGGACTGAGATTTGAACCAAGCAGTCAGTTTCCAGAGCCTGTGCTCATTAAAAAACATATTTCTATTGATTTCAGAGAGGAAGGGAGAGGGAGGGAGAGAAACATCAATGAGAGCGAGAATCATTGATCGGCTGCCTCCTGCACGCCCCACACTGGGGCTCGAGCCCACAACCCAGGCACGTGCCCTGACTGGGAATCGAACCCTGACCTCCTGGTTCACAGGTCAACCCTCAGTCACCGAGCCACGCCGATGGGCCAGAGCCTGTGCTCTTAGCCTCTGTGTCCATCTACCCTCTAGAAATACACTCCTGACATGGGTGTATCTTGGCCGTCATTTGAACCATTCTAATGAGGGTCTCTCTTATGAGAAAGATGACTATTTTTGGTGCTCATTAACTGGTTCATGTGACATTCGCACTGTATCAAGTGGGAAGAGACATATCTGGGAAACTTCTGATGAATCACATCGTGGCTTTTGACCTTTGCATCAAATTCTTGTCGCCCCTTTGGAGAGCCAGCTCAGAAGGCAAATTGGAGAGCTTTTATTTTCCATTCTATGAAATTTCCCTTATGAGACCTCAGCATGCATTCTCTCTCAGTAAATAGACGTTTATAGAGCACCTCCTGTATGAACAAAAGGAGACCTTACACTCAAGTAGCTATCAAGTTGGGGAGACAGACGTAGAAGTAACTGTGAAAGAATTGGTTTGCTCTTGATTCTGTCACGTTTATAATAGCGAATCCTGGGCCAATAGGGCACAAGTGACCTCTGACGCTCTAATGGCGAAAATGCAAGACCAACACATCCTGAAACCCTATGGTCTTGGTGGTGCTTTAGGACGAAAGCCCTGCCAGTTCTAGCCGTGGGTGTAAACGGCTCTTGTACAGTGTTGATCTGTCACCGTACATCTCCCTCCCTCTCTTTTTTACTGATATTTCAGCCCCCCATCATTCATTACATTTTTGCTTGTCTCAGAAAAAGGATTATGACATTAATGGATTAGTAGCGTATAATCCCCACCCCTCGATGGTGGCAGCATTTGGATGTTACGGTTTTAAGATGTGACGGATAAGGTTTCCCTTCTCCGAACCTCGCTTACCCGCCTGGCTCTGTCCCCGTAGGTGATCTTGGACCTGAAAGGCTCTGACTACAGTTGGTCGTACCAGACGCCGCCCTCGTCCCCCAGCACCACCATGTCCCGCAAGTCAAGTGTCTGCAGGTAAGAGAAGCCAGGTTCCGCCCTGCTCTGAGGACAGTTCTTCTTCTTTTTCTTATTCTTTTAAATATTTTTTAAAAATACACTTTTATTGACTTCAGAGAGGAAGGGAGAAGGAGAGAGAATCATTGATTGGCTGCCTCCTGCATGTCCCACACTGGGGACTGAGCCCACAACCCGGGCATGTGCCCTGACCAGGAATCTAACTGTGACTTCCTGGTTCAAAGACTGATGCTCAACCACTGAGCTACGCCGGCTGGTTTACTGTGTTAGTTTCCGGAGACAAGGAGACAACCGTGACACACTGATGTCCAGGATGAGCCGCTGGAGGGCGTTGCATGGCTTCCCCGTCAGCCCCCCATCCCCCCGCCTGGCCGATGGGAGTGGAAAGCCAGCCTCATGAGCATTACTCCCAGCAGCCTTCTCCCAGCATGCCCCAGTGTATCTGTCAGGACTGTCGCACCAAGTAATCGTAGTGTGGAGCAGTCGCGGTGCCTGACCGCCTTCTTAGCGTCACAGTTGGACAGGAAACTTTCAGGGTTCGGAGCAGGAACCACACTTTCGAATCCCAGGCTGGGCTGCTCATTTCATCCCTTCAGCTGCTTCTAGGGCTGCCCTGTGGGTGTCAGCTCTGCTTGCTCGGACCAGGGACTGTTCAGCATTCTGGTTTTCATGCTCTGAGTTGGTGCACAGACGGCAGAGCACTTTTCTTACGACTGGAAAGGGAATTCGGACAGAACACCCAGAGGGCATGTGTGATTTCTCGACATCCTGTTTACTGTTTATTCTCAGAAGCAAACGGCTTAGTGTGGATTGTCTTCAGTCGCTGAAAGCTGCCTGCGTCTTGCCAGAGGGACTGTTAACAACAGGCCCACAGATATTTTAACAGAGAGACGCCCATGATCCGGGTAGAGCCATTCGTTAAAGCACCAGCTTTGTTAATGCAGCACTGACACACACACTGAGGATAAGATCACCCTGAGATGCCCGTTGGCGCCTGCACCGCCAGAGCAGCGTCGGCTGGATGACCTTGGTCTCGCGGGCCCAGGCGGCCCAGCCAAGGGTCACACTCGCACATTCCATCCACGTCACACTGACGCCTTCCTGGTGTAGCTATGGGGCCCTGGTTTCTGCAGATAAGATCAGCCTCGCCTCTCCTGCCGCGGGCACCGGGTCCCCTAGCTCTGCTGGTCGAGGACCTGGCAGAATTGGGCAGGACCTGGCTTTGCAGAATCACAGGCCTCCATGCCCAGATGCCTCGTCACACCGTCGTCTATCAGACCCGTCTCGGCAGCTCGCTTTTCCCGTGGCTCACGTGAACAAGGACTTGTTTACGAGCCAATGAAATGGCGCTTTGGAAACACACCTTACGGCTTGTGCTCCTGCTCCGAGGCAGAGCCTCGGAGGCGGTCAGGCACCGAAACTGTTCCACACTACGATTACTTGGTGCGACAGTCCTGACAGATACATTATGTTGACATTATGACATTATATTGCCCCCCCTTCCCTGCCCCCCCTCTCGTTTCCTGGCCCCTCCTCTCACCCCCCGCCCCTCTGCTTGGCCCCGCAGCAGCCTGAACAGCGTGAACAGCAGCGACTCGCGCTCCAGCGGCTCGCACTCGCACTCGCCCAGCTCCCACTACCGCTGCCGCAGCTCCAACCTGGCCCAGCAGGCGCCCGTGCGGCTGTCCAGCGTGTCCTCGCACGACTCGGGCTTCATATCCCAGGACGCCTTCCAGTCCAAGTCACCGTCCCCCATGCCACCCGAGGCCCCCACCCAGGTAAGGGTGCCCTCAGCTCTGGGAGCAGCCGCCACACCTGGCGCCCAGACCACCATCGATGGCCAGAGCCCTTGGCTTGGACAGGCCTCTGTCTGTAGACATGAGAAAACGGGTTTAACGTTTCATCTTTACATGTGTTGTTCCCCCAAAGGGAGGGAGACTAGAAGGTGGGCTGGCAGCCGATGTTCAAGGTGGGGCAGTTGAGTCACACTTTGGTTTGGGGAGTTCCCACACCTGAGCGCATAGACTTCAGAGAGGGCTGGCTCCCCCCCGCATCCCTGTGAGGGCCCGCTTAGCGTGGTGCTGTAGCTGACGGGCATTGCACAGTGGGGCCGCCCCCCCCCCCATCTCTGTTCTCTGAGACTCTGCCGTGGGGCAGTGCCCGGAACCCTGTCACTCTTGGGCTCCGTTTACCGGTTTATGTTGAGAAGGAGAATGGCTCAGCGCAGCCCTCGCAGCACAGCCTGTTGGCACTTTGCTTCTGGGAGAAGGGAGGTGTCAGATCTCTCCCACCTCAGCGGGCTACGCAGGCCAGCCCCAGCCCAGCCAGGGGTCCCGCCGGAGCAGCGGGCAGGAGCTGGGCAGACATCGCCACACCCACCTGCCCCCCCCCTCCTCCTGGTGCCCGTGTCTGGCCTCACCCTTAGTAAGCAGCACGACACCAGGAGTGGGAGGGCTCAGTGCCCACCGCACCATCGGCCGGGCATGGTGGGTTCGGCCCGTCCTGTCCATTTTGAGCTGACCCATACGCAGCCTTTGGTCCAAGACCCTGTGGACTCAGGACATCACATGCTTGTCTTGTTTACCCAAGTTCCCGTTTGCCCGACAGTCACTGGCCATCTCGGCGTGCCAGGCCGCCCTGCACGGGTTTGCTGCGTAGTCCTTCCAGCAACCACGTAGGCTGCTATGACCCCTGTTTTGTGGAAACGGAGGCTCGGGGCTGTGGGTGACCCGCCCGATCGCAGTTACTGACCTGCAGGTTGCGGACCTGAGACCTGGGAAAAGGCTTCTATCGCCTGCTCCACCTCAGCCTTGGGGCGCCCCCGGGAGGGTGCGTGGGGGGCCCTTGGTGAGGAGGAAGCCGCTGCGGTGTGTGGGGACTGCCTGCCTGTCTGACATGGTGACCCCAGCCCCTGGCTCCTCGCTCCCTGGGCAGGTAGTTTCCCGCTGTCCCAGGAGACCCGGCCTGTCTTCCTGGGAGAGAGACTCGGTTTCAAACAAACCGGCTCCGGGCCGAGAGCTGCGGCTCCAAGTTCTCGTGTGCTTGTCAAACTGGGTGGGGCCTGGTCGAGAAGGTGTCCCCGGCCGTCCACCACGTGTCACCCACGCAGAGCTGAACGACGGGAAGGAAAGCAGGAGTTCGCAATTCCTCCAAGGCTCTTCGCTGTGCCGCTTAATTCTTTGTGTTTTTAATCAACTGACAAACTAACCCAGCCTTGCGCACTGACACTCGTTTCTAAAGGAAGGGGGGCGGGTGCTGCAGCCTCCCTGTCTGAGACCGCGTGTGGGGCGCAGCGGCGCTCGGGGAGGCAGAGGTGGCGTGTGGGACTCACTTAAACCTCAGAGCTGGTGCCCGAGGTATGGGGGCCGGCAGCTTTAGGGCCTTTCCTCAGGGTGCTGCAGAATTTACTAGAAAAATCTATTTTTCAAAAAAGGCTCTGCTGCTACTTACCATTATAAGGTAGCGGGGGAATAAAGGAAATGGCACAGATCACAGGCCAGAGGCTGCAGTGTCCTGAGGGCAGTAATACTGTCTTCCTTGGGGGAGGGAGGAGCACAGCTCAGCCCCCCACCCCACCCCGGCCCGGCAGACACAAATGTTCAGAGTTCTCGCACTTTCCTCAGCTCTGCTCTTTAAGTGTGCCTTCACCCGTGCGCCTAGGAGTGGGCCCGTGCTTGTGGTGAGGGTCTGGTCCTAGGGCCGCTGAGGCTATCAAAGCAAGAGGTTCTTTAGAAAAAATGAGAAATCAAAAGCAGCATGACCTGCAGCCCTGGGGTTCGCTGGCCTTGTCTAAGCCGCACACGCTGGAGTCAGAGGAGCCAAGATAGACAGTCCTGGTGCGTCCCCATGGTGACTGACTCTCTACACCTGGCTAAGCATTGTGCATAGACACACAGGTATAAACCCTCGCTTTGTCTCATCTGTTAGATATTACTGATCCCCATTCTAAGGAAGAAAACAGGTTTAGAAAGATTAAGCCCATGATTCCTTGACTGACAAGTGGCAGAAATGTCACTCAAATCCAAACCTTCAGACTCCGGTCCCGACTGCTCACCCGAAATGGAGCTCAGGGAGTGGCTTCGGCTGCACGGAGCCCCCTGCACGTCGGGGTGTCTCCTGGGCCCCTTGCCTTTGCAGGAGGGGAACGCTACTGCTCTGTCCCTGTCAGGAACCTTTCCTTGGCCGGTGGGAGGGGTGACAGAAACACGAGTCCTGCCTCCTAGACAGTGAATACAGGAGCACTTCTGTGAGAGTAGTAGACCCCAGTGGGGCTGGGCTCGCTGGCTTATTTATTTGTGTTTGTATTGATTTCCTTTAACCCTTTGAGTGCCAACCAATATCCTAGGAACTATGCTTAAATTGCCAAGGCATTTTGAGTTTTTTTTCCCACATAAAGAGTGAACTACTAGCATCTAATAGTGACACTGCAGGAGGAGCGCGATAGCGTTCCCAGAACTTTTGGCGAAAGACAGGAGGAGCGCGATTGTGCTCCCCAGAGGGGGGGAGAGAGAGAGAAAAACATCAATAATGAGAATCATCGATTGGCTGCCTCCTGCACGCCCCCTACTGGGGATCAAGCCTGAAACCCAGGCATATGTGCCCTGACAGGAAATCAAACCATGACCTCCTGGTTCATAGTTCAACAATAAACCACTGAGGCACCCTGGCGGGGCAGGGCGGGGCTTATTTAAGCAAATGGCATGAGCCAGAGATGGCAGCTAACAATGAAAAACCTAAAGCAGATGCCTGGATGGGCTCAGTGCATTCCCAGGGGACCCAGTGCACACGGAGGAGATGGTCGTTGTCCCTCGTCCATTCAGCGATTCGAGCACCTGCCGTGTACCAGTTCAGGACTAGACACGCAAGTCGGGGTCCTGGGCGCTTACAGTCTGCGGTCCGGACCTTGCTGGGTCTCACGCTTCTCAAGGGCTCGACGGCCTGTGGGTGCAGCCGGGGAAAGAATAACCCTAACGCTCTGCTCTCTCATCCTTCCTTTCCTGTGTGTATGTGTCTGTCTCTCTCTCTGCGTGCTTTTCCCCACCCCCATCTGTTTTATTTTTACTCACCGTTACTTTTTGGTGGCGTGTGGCCTGGATTCTGTGGGTCCCCTCGTGTGGTCCCTCCCCGGCTGCAGAACTCGTCCAGCTCGGCCTCCTCGGAAGCCTCCGAAACCTGCCAGTCAGTCAGCGAGTGCAGCTCGCCCACCTCGGTCAGCTCAGGCTCCACCATGGGCGCCTGGGCCTCCACAGAGAAGGTGACCGACCGGGGTCCGCCACCACGGCCCCCCCCTCCACCCCCCCGCCCGCTGCTCATGCCACAGGCGCAGGAACCTGGACACTCAGAATCGACACCGAGAGCTTGGGGACGGGATGAGGCTGAGGGCTTTCTCCTGAGGGTGTCTGGCTCCTAAACAAGGACCGTGCGGCCGTCCCGAGGGCGAGTCGGGCTATGGGGAACGCGGAGGTGTGAAGGCTTCGTCCCAGAGCGTGTGTGCTCATCCCCCCTCCCCAGCATCCCCCCGCCTGTCCGACCTCCCGGCCGCCTCCCCGCTGGGCATGACATTTCACCGCGTCAGAGGCCGTGTGCTTTCCTGCCTTTTAGTTCGCAAACCACCCCCTACTCACCCCGACTTGGCATCTGCTTCCGAACAGTGTGATGATGTCAGAAACCTACAACGGACAGGTTCAGTGGAAGACACTTTAGGGTTTGTAAGTTTGCCAGATGAGATGAGCACTAGGAGGGGATGTTGTGTGAGTTAAATACTCAGAAACCATTGAGAGCGCCACAGAAGGACACGGTCAGTTCCCCACTGTCCTCAGATAGCCGGGCAGTATTTCCTCCACCGAACACGGCTCGGTGTCGAGGAAACGGACGTGCGCTCTGCACCCGCTCCTCCCTGCGTCCTGGCTCACCATGAGCGCCAGGCCCGTGCTTGTCAATAGAAGTCCAGGGCTTCCTCTCATTGAATGTCAATGCCATCTTGTATCTCCACACTCATCCTGTTATATTAATTTTTTTCCTCCCCCCCCTTTTTTTGTTTCGTTTTCAGTTGTCTAACGGGTTTACTCACTATAGTTTATCAAGTGAGTCCCATGTGGGGCCCGTGGGGGCAAGCCTTTTCCCTCATTGCCCGCCTGCCTCCCGCCTGCTCCCTCGGGTCACCTCTGTCCACCTTCCAGACTACAATCATTATTACACCATTGGGCCCGGCATGTTCCCGTCATCTCAGATCCCTAGCTGGAAGGTTTGTGTCTCTCCTCCCTCCTCCCCTCTCTCCCCCCTCCTTTCCTCTCTCATGGCTTCTGTGCTCACCTCCTCCTGTCCCCCCAACCTCACCCTGATTACCCCTCTCCCCCTTCCTTTCACACTCTGCCTTCTTCCCCATAACACCTCTCCCCAAGGCCATTCCCACCGGGAGAGCCAGAGACGGCAGGCAGCTTGGAGTTAGACAAATCCACCAGGAGCTGAGATTGAAGAGGCTCCTGTTACTAAACATGAGTTAACCCCATTGGGTAGTAGACACAGATGTGACCTGCAGAGGCATCAGTTCCAAGTCCCAAGTCCCAGTTTGGCCTCCGGGGCCGCCTAAGAGCCCGTTATTGGCCGGGAGGGTCCCCCACGGCCACGTTCCCCGAGGCCCTTACTGGACATGGTAATAACATCGTCAAAGTGCACACGGACTTGATTCTTAGTCTCCACTGTTTATATTAAAACGTGTGCTTCAGTGTAAAAGCAAAAGTGCAGCGGATGCCCCAGGGTATTCTGCTTTATTTTGAGAAGAGGTCCCTAATTTTGAGCAGGTCTTCACTTCACCCCTCACACGTGGTGTGGACCCCTCAGACTCCTAACCTCCCAGTTGGCCCCCGGGGGCCTTCCTTCCCCTGTGAGGGCCGCAGGACACATCCTGAAGTGCCTTTTGGGGCCCAGCTTTCCTAGTGGAGGGTCAGCCTTCGGGGGAGTGGCTGCAGTTCCCTCAGCGCCCCCTGGTGGCCACTCCCCTCAAGCGCAGTCATTGAGGACTGGACTGGTCCCTGGCTGGTGCCTTCAGACACCTAGACAGCTGGTAGCTGTAGTGGAGTCTCCCTCAGGCCACTTGTCCGGTTGTTGAGGATTTTTCATCTTTGAGCAGATGTGAGGAAACGGGAGGTGACCAGGGGGTCCCCGAAGGGTGTTCCACTCCCTTTAGAGCCAGGGGAGGGAATAGAAGGGGCCTGCTGACCTGTCCCAGTCTGAGCTTCCCCCAAGGGGACCAGATGCCTTCTGTGGGCAGCTGTCTGGAAGGTCCGCAGCCCTCACCCGGCAGCGAGGCCCTGGTACCTGACCACACTGTTCTGCGTAGGACTGGGCCAAGCCAGGGCCTTATGACCAGCCTCTGGTGAACACCCTACAGCGCCGCAAAGAGAAGCGGGAGCAGGACCCCAGCGGAGGAGGACCCGCCGCCGCGGGTGGCCCGTCTGCAGCTGCCGAGGAGGCTCAGAGGCCACGGAGCATGACCGTATCCGCTGCCACCAGGGTGAGGCTTTTGTTCTCTATCGCTGGGTGGGCCCCTCTAGACCGGGCTGGTGGCCGGATGCTGACCAGCATTGGGGACCTTGCAGCTGAGGGAGCTGAGCCGCTCCCCCCTCCCTGCTCTCCAGTTTTCATGAGGCTCCCAGGGAAAAGCCTGTGTGGGAATCAGACTTGTCGAAATCTCTAGAGCCTGGGTAGGGCCCAAGCAAGTTCCTGTCCCTGGGCCCACAGACAGGTGGTGTTCCCAGGAGCAGACGAGGACTGACACCTGGTCCCCACTCAGAGGGGGTACGGAAGGGCCCTGGGGACAGCAGGCAGGGGCGTCACGGCCCTGTGGCTTGTCTGTCCCTCCTCCACCCTGCAGCCTGGCGAGGAGATGGAGGCATGTGAGGAACTGGCTCTGGCCCTGTCGCGGGGCCTCCAGCTGGACACCCAGAGGAGCAGCCGGGACTCGCTGCAGTGCTCCAGTGGCTACAGCACCCAGACCACCACCCCGTGCTGCTCAGAGGACACCATTCCCTCCCAAGGTACCAGGCAGCTGGGCTTCCCGGGCAGGACCCGTGAGGAAAAGGGAGGTCCTCCCCGGGCGGACGCGGAGGGCGGGAGTCCTGCGAACCACCTTCATCTTGGAAGGGCCTGGGAGAGCTGGCCTGCCTGGCCGGGCCACTGCCACAGGGACTGGCTGTTGCAGCTCGTTTTCACCTGCAGGGTGCAGGGTAGTTCTCAATGGGAACTCAGAGGACGCTGTTAGGAGAACATCATTTGTGTTTCAGCACTTCATTTTCCCATTTAATGTTCTCAGCCGCTTATATAATACGTCTTTTTACCCCATTTTACATACATGGAAACTGAGCCTGCGTAACTTCCCTAAATTCATGCAATATGCAGCAGAGCTAGAGTTTGAACCTAAGGTCTATGAGAGTCTGAAGCCCAAACTCTGAACCTGTTCCAGCCAAATCCTCTCTCCACCATGCCTCCCTCGCCCCATCCCTACGACACTCCCAAGCCAACAGCATAGCAGTCTGACAGCTGGAATGGGTCTGTGATAGCTGACCCTGTTTGCAGTCCATCAAAGGGATTTTGCTGCCCAAGGGACATTTGCAACGTCTGGTGACATTTTTTGGCTGTCACTACTGGAGGGGGTGCTAGCCGGCTGGGGTGCTGTAAATACCCTGTAGTACACAGCACCCCTGAGTTCATATGGTCCACAATGGCAAGTGTTGCCATTCAGAAATCTGTGAGCTTCCTGTCCCTTCTGATACCATTTTTTAGGAAATGGAACTTATTGATGGAACCCATTTGTACCTGTCTTCAGGGGTTCATTGCCAGTACTTCCATCTCCTTCATAGGGCTCACCTAAGGAGTTAGTTGAGGGAGATAGCAGGGTCTGAGGTAGTCTGTTTGGGGCTGTGGCTCACGTTGAGATCTGGACTGGAGGGCGTGGGGAATTTCTCTCCACCGCCTCATTCCTTAGAGATGCTCGGGGAGCTTTGCCTCAGCCTGGCCGTTTTCCATGTCGCCTCTCCACCATCTGGGAGTGCGTGCCTTCCACGCCAGCACTGTGCTAGGCGCCCAGGGTTACATCAGGGAACAGCAGGAAGGTCCTGCCAAGGACTGCTCACTCGCCCAGTTCCTAAGGATGACAGAAGCCTGGGGAGGCGTGGGTGAGACCCTGGCTAAGCACCTTGCCTCTTCTGCCTTTTGTTCTCCCAACACAGAAGAATCAGAAAGCAGAGCCGCTGCCTTGGAGGTTTCTAATCGAATCCTATCATCAGTTTCAGATTACGATTATTTCTCGGTAAGTGGTGACCAGGAGGCAGACCAGCAGCAGGAGTTTGACAAATCCTCCACCATCCCGAGGAACAGCGACATCAGCCAGTCCTACCGACGGATGTTCCAAGCCAAGCGCCCGGCCTCCACTGCTGGCCTCCCCACCACCCTCGGACCTGCCATGGTCACCCCAGGGGTTGCAACCATCCGACGGACCCCTTCCACCAAGCCCTCTGTCCGCCGGGGGACCATCGGAGCCGGTCCCATCCCCATCAAGACACCCGTGATCCCCGTGAAGACCCCAACCGTCCCAGACCTCCCTGGGGTGTTGCCAGCCCCTCCAGATGGGCCAGAGGAGCGAGGTGAGCACAGCCCGGAGTCGCCCTCTGTGGGTGAGGGCCCCCAGGGGGTCACCAGCATGCCGTCCTCACTGTGGAGCGGCCAAGCCTCCGTCAACCCTCCCCTTCCAGGCCCGAAGCCAAGTATCCCTGAGGAGCACAGACAGGCGATCCCAGAGAGCGAGGCCGAAGACCAGGAGAGGGATCCCTCCAGTGCCACTGCCTCCCCGGGCCGGGCTCCAGAGAGTGAGCCCGCAGACCTGAGCCCCAGGGATGCCCCCCAAGGAGAAGACATGCTGAATGCCATCCGAAGGGGCGTGAAACTGAAGAAGACCATGACAAATGACCGCTCGGCCCCTCGCTTCTCGTAGGCTCACGAGAAATGCTGCCAGTGGGGAATGACTGTTTAATTAATAAAACCTAATTTGTCTTATCCATTCCAATCTATAATCCAACAAAAGATTTTGTAGGCAACTCAGAATACAGCTCTTTTGAAAGTACTCGACACCTTTAGATAAGAATTAAAAGCAACATATGTAACTGACATAATCTTGATCTTTTAATTTGTAAATATCGACAACTTACTTTCTGCACATTTAAAATTAGTTTCCCTTTTGATTTTTCTGAAGGTGCCAAATTCCACTTAACTTTTTTATAAGTCTTTGTAAAATTTTAAATGCATAAGGGGGGGGAGGGCTCAGGGCAGGGGAACCACGAAGTAGTTAATTTCAGAAAAAAAGGGGTATCTTTTTCTTTTCTTTTTTTTTTCCTGCAAGCTTTTGTAGATGCATTGTAGAAGTCTGGCTTAGAAGCAAATTCAAGTTATTTTAATGTACAAACAAAAAGGTAAGAGGTAAACTCTTCATTTAAATACATGATGTTCTGAATGAGCAAAGCAGTAGCAAGAGTTGATGAGCACTATTCGGAGTGAAATGAATCTGGAGGGTAGACTGTTGGGATTGGGGGGAGGGCCATGGGAGGGGCACTGTCAACATAGCCGACCTGTCACATTTAAGAGTAGCCTCGTAGGTTGAATTTCTAGTAGCTTCATGGTTAATGCATCCGAATAAGCCATACTGGATTGCGGTGTTTGTTTCTGTAAGGTGTTTAAGGACTTCCTTTCTCCGATTCCTCTTGACTGCACACAGCACCCACCTCCAATCCTGTGCATGCTGCCACCACCGGGTAGACATAGAATTTATCCCCCACTTAGTTACTCGTCTGTTATACCCATTTTCATCGAATCCAGATGCATCCAAAAGGGTAAGGCAGTTTCAAAATGTGAAAACATTTAAACATGATAGCAGGGAATTCTTAGATAAAGCAAATGCCTTTTACTTAACTGTGCCCAGCAGGCTGGGTGCATTGAAAAGCCCAAATATTTTGAAAAAACTTGAGCGGATTTAACAAGAGTAACCAGCTTAGCGTCCAGCAACTTGCCAATGTGTTTACCAATCCGGGGGCTTGTTTTTCTTAATTGGCTTCATGCTAAACAATGAAGAGAGGAGGATTTATTTATTGTCACTCGGAATCTGACCACTAGACTGTCCCTCTTTTTGTATTCTAGATAATGTTTTTTGGAATGGATTTATGTCTTTTCTTCAAGTGAAAATTAAATTTGTTACAATGCCCATCCCCTAAAGCCAACAGGTAATGTTTTTTGGAATGGATTTATGTCTTTTCTTCTTTAAGTGAAAGTTAAATTTGTTACAATGCCCATCCCCTAAAGCCAACAGGGACTTGTAGATTTAGAGGGTTCATGTTTGGAGAATGTAAACATGAAAAAGCAAGCAATTCCTAGTAGCTGGGTCAGCTGACAGTGCCCCTTTGTGACCAGACCTGTCAAGGGATGATAGGGGCGTGGTGGGTCCCACACACCCTGCAGGTTCCTGTTGGCTCCTATCTTCAATTACATAATCTTATGCTTTAATACATAACTGCATTGGATGTGAGAGTAACGTACCTGTATAGTCATTAATTCTATATATTAACATTTAACACTGCTGTGATTGCTCAAGGACATTTTATGTTATGGCTTTAAAGCAAAGGCATGATTATTAGAAATTAAGCTTTTTTTTCTTTGAAAAACAAGCTCCTTTTACAGAATATAAGCAACAGTAGTGCCTATGGTTTAGCCCACCAATCTCGAGGACTAACAAGTAGCTGATGCATTGTGCATATGATGCTTGAGATGGTTTTTGCAAAAGCAGAAATCACTGCAAGGTAATTACAATAGGTAAGAGTGGTATTTTAAACCTTTGAAATAAATGGATGTAACTGTACCTCGGTACAGCTTTTCACTTGTTTAGTTTTTAAACGTTAGTATAATCTGAAGAAATTTAATATAAAATGTTGCCAAATTTACTGTAGAAAGAATGTGACAAAACACCTTGGGTAGTCCTGTTTGTGTTTTTGCATATTGTAAAAGCAGTGTCACAGCTACAAATAAAGAAATCGTTTCTAAAGGTAAATTATTGTGGTTTAGTTGCTAGTTTGTACTGAGAGTTGACCTCTCCCTGTGCAGTTTTTGTTCTAAACTTGTATAAATAACAATTGTGTAATGTGTTTCCCTTCTATCTTGTAACAATTGCTTCAGCCTACATTATAAATAAAGAACCACTAGAAAAAAAAAAAAGTCCTGTATTTCAACTCTTATTAAAATTCACTTGGTCTTCGCTAAATGTTAGAAGATGCACTGAGACTCATACTTAGCTTACTTAGAAAACTGACAGAACATTATTTTTGTGATGATTTTGATCCTTAAGAACAGTAGTTGCCTGAACTAATTATTTGAATGCAGTTCCAACGAGTTGTCAAGAACGAAAGGTAGCTGGGTTCAGTTGACCTTTTATTTTTGTGAATCCTCACCTAAGGATATTTTTTCCATTGCTTTTTCAGAGTGTGGAAGGAAGGGAGGGAGGGAGAGAGAGACAGAGACAGACACATCGCCTGGTTGCCTCCTGCATGTGCCCAACTGGAGGTAGGGGTAGGGGTTGGGGGATGGGGACAAACTCGAAACCTAGGTACCTGCTCTTGACTGGGGATCGAACCCTCGACCCTTCAGTGCACGGGCCCATGATCTAACCAGTGAGCACCATTGGCCATGGCTGGCTTTACCATTGAAAGAAACCTCTTCAAAGGGTTAGAGTTCTGCTGTACCCTTACCTTTGAGTCTGCAGGCAATCCAAGCTACAGTAGAGGAAGCAAAGCTGGAAAACTGCCTTCAAAGCAAGTGAGTTTCATCCCAAATTGGACCCTTTAACCCTACCCATCAAACTGCCACTCCTGAGACTCCAGGTTTATTTGCTGAATGTGTGCTTCTTAGAGAAAGGTGTTTAATCAAAACAAATTCCATCAGGAGAATCTTTAGAAAACCAAGACGGTAGCGTAAGTCCTTAACATTAGCATACCTTTTCTCAGCCTCCATTCCTTCCAGACACGAGTATTAATTAAGGCTTCAACTAGAGTCTCTTTGACTCAATCTTCAGAGTAAACCTTGTACCTGGTTCTGCTACAGTTGTCCCTTATTAAGAACATGTGCTCTCTATGTGACTTAATGGGGAAGAAAAGAACACATCTGACTGACGACACATCACATACGTTTCTTTCTATGCACAACTGCTATGGAACCTGTAAGACAGTGGCAGTCCCCTGGCACCCCGTTACTCCTCACACAGAAGAACACATCAGTCATACCTTTTATTTTTATTAGGGCAAGTGTGTATATTTTCTGTAACTTATTTCACTTGCAAGCAGGACTGGTGGTGTGTCTTCCTCTCTCTGTCTCTATGCGGGCCGCTCCCGGGGCCTGGTCACAATATGCCACCACAGTGGGGGCAAATCACCTTCCTTTCGGGCAGGGGGCAAAGCTTCAGTGATGGGACCACCAACTGGGGTTTCCGCCTGCAGCTGCTTAACCTGGAAGGGGTCAAGGAGGGACCAGTTAGAAAAGGAGCTGAACGGACGGTCCCGGCTGTACAGTTAGTGTCACCTTTGTTCCTGCTGTCACATCACATGCTAGCTGATCCTCACTACTGAAGTGTTGTTTGTTCATACCTGCATTATTTGATCCCACACTTGAACTCAGAAAAGATGTCCTCAAAGCTTTTCCCGTTCTTAAAACAGCAAAGTTGAGAAAAACTCTCCCGCCCACCTCATTCATTAACCCAAACCATGACAACTACTACTCCAATTCCCCTGGTTATGGTCTCCCCACCTACACTCTCCCCCAACAAAAATGGATTTTTGTGTCTCAGCTAAGTCTTCTCCAAAAGCACTAGTAAGAAATCTCAAAAAAAGAAATCTCAATTCATGTATATTAGGGATGTTAACTTTAAAGCCCCTCTCCTCCAACAGCAACCAGGACAAGAAGCAACACACAATCACATGAAAAATATGCCATTATGCCTGATATTGACCAACTACCCCAGTTCAGGGATCTCCAAGACGATCACGGCCCTGACAGAGGGGGAAGCCCAGAGACCCGCTTTCCAGATCAGTGACTTTATGAAGCTCCTCCAGAAAAATCCATCCTGGAATGTGGTTAACCTGAGCCTCCAGCACATGTGCTGTTTAACAATGTGGCAGAGACAACAGCAAGAGGAGGAAGGTTTGTGCGGGGGAGAGAGGGTTACAGTGATCACCTGCAGTGTGCACCTCCTGCTCTCCCTGAATCACCGCACCTCCAGTTCCCCAATGCAGAGACAGGCCTCCGTGCATGCTCGGGGTCCCACGCCTCTTCTCGAAACTCCCTCCACCTTTCCATCCCTCATCAGCATTAACAACTTCTCCCTCCTTCCAAATTACGCACCATCATTTCTCGTCTTAGAAAATAATCCCTTGGTCTCGTTACTATTCTCAGCAGAACTTCTCAAGAATCCTCTCTCCCTCCTGTCTTCTCTTCCTCACTCTGCTCACTACTGTCAGGTGACTAAACCCTCCAGAAAAGGCTCCGGTCACGCCCACTAATGCCCTTCCTGCAGCCAAACTCTGCACATTATTCCCAGTCCTCACTCTGTGAGAGGACGTGGCCTGGCCATTCCTGAAACACTTCCTCCGGGACCCGCGGCACACCCTCCGGGCTGTCCCTCCCTTGCCGGGTGCTCCTCGGTCTCCTTTTCCTGACCTCGACCAGTGGAGCTCCTGCCACTTTTATTTTTCTAGTCTCCCGTCAAGACTCATCTACCTCCCTGATGTTGAAAACAACTGTTAGCTCACAAGTGTCTTTCAAGCTCCTTTGACATCCAGATTCCCACATCCAGTCACCTTCTGACATCTGCACGTAATGTCTTAGGATTCTTAAATTTAACACACTTATAACTGAGCATTAGAATGCCCCGACACCCCACCTTTCCTATCTCAATAAACACCACCAGCAAACTCCAGATGTTAAAGCTTATAACCTGGAAACCATTCTTGATCCTCACTGTCCCTCACTCCCCCACATCCAATCTATCTCTATATCCCTCCAACTATCTCCTGAATCTACTTCCCTCCATATTCATTGCATGCACCTTAGTGCTGGCTGCCATAATCTTTTGAATAAACTGCAATAACCTCAAAGTGGTCTCTCCACTCGTCACCTTACCCTCTCCAATATATCTTTCACACTACAGCAAGATTAAGCTTTGAAAAATGTGAAGCAGACACGAAAAGGGTCCAAGGCACTGCTGGGGAGTAAGGTTCAGGGATAACAGGGCATAGCAGGAAGGAAAGGCAAAGGACTGAGGAGGAGGAGAAGGGGAAAAGCACAATTAGAGACCAGAAAACCCAGAAGGAAACTCAGTGTAACCAATTTGGAAGATGGGTGTAAGCGTCCCATGTAACTGAGAAATGTATATCTAAGAAGCAAGGGGCCAGAGTAACTCATAACTGGACTCCAGACCTCGTCAGTGGGACAAAACCTGAGCTCCTTCCAGGTGCTGACCCCGTGGGCTAAGCCACCCCGTAAAACGCAGGTAAGACTCACCTCTCGCTCCCAGCTCTCCCTCCGCAGTTTCTTCCATTGCTCTCTCTTGGCAAAGTAATCAGGATACATTGCCTTCTCAGAAGGATGCCAGTCATCTAAGCACCACTCAGGAACCTGTCAGGAGAGGAAATCATGGCGTCAGTACACAAGATACATTTACATTTACATGCCGCTGACAGGTCCTGCACAACAGACAAACTCCAGGTGCATTTTTATTCCACTGCAAGTGTCAGACGGTTTGACACCAAGCAAGCAATGAGCAGCAGAAGATAAGCAGGGAGAATGCCTTTGAGTAAAACAGCCTGGGGTTGAAAAACAGCATGGCCCGTTCAGAAAGAACTGGCATCACCCCTTCCCTACCTGTGCCTCCTAAACATCCAGTGGGTTTATGTTCTTTGGAAGTATTATCTAGAATTTCTCAGAAATTCTAAACACCAATCCAGACTGGTTCACCTTAAGGTCCAAAAATGGGTTATTTACCAAGTAATTTAGCATTCTGCTATGCCAAAAGGATACCACAAGCTGAATTTGGAAAGAAAAGTATTTTTTTAAAAAAATATATTTTATTGATTTTTTACAGAGAAGAAGGGAGAGGGATAGAGAGTTAAAAACATCGATGAGAGAGAAACATCGATCAGCTGCCTCCTGCACACCCCCTCCTGGGGATGTGCCTGCAACCAAGGTACATGCCCTTGACCGGAATCGAACCTGGGACCCTTCAGCCCGCAGGCTGACACTCTATCCACTGAGCCTAACCGGTTAGGGCAAGAAAAGTCTTAATGTCACCTGGAAGGAAATCTAGCTGCCCCGACAAGGGTAACTCTGGAACGGGAGGAGCCAGCCGCAGGCTGGCCGCACCCACCTTGTAACACTCGTATCTCTCGTAGGAGGTGCCCCCAGGAGAGTCGGGGAAGATGTATGGCTGAGGATGCTGGTTGTGCCAGAACTCTTCCTCCGCCTCCCTCAGCAGCCGGGTGGCCTTCACCATGTCCTTTTCATTCTTATGTTCGTCAAACCGAGCTCTCATCAAACAAGCGAAGTACCGGTATTTGTCCCTTAAACCAAAAGGATGTGGGAGGATTAGAAATGTTATCTCCTCGCCCAGACCTTTTCCAGTGTTTTGAGGTTTTCCCCAGAAGTTCTCCTCCTGGGTTGAGGTTTCCGGATTCTGATAAGGGAGTGGAGGCACATTTGGGTTGTCACCTCACCTTGTACTGCACCTGGGCCACGAAAATAATCTATGTCTCAAGACTATGCTCGAAGGCTAGTCTCGGAGGGAGGTGGGGGCAGTAAAGGGCTGGAGGAAGCTACAAGGAGGAAGCTCACGGGAAGCTGGGAGGATGAGATGCTTGGACTGGGGCACCTGAGCTGTAATCCTGGCCGGGCCACTTACCAGCTATAATACCTTGAGCAAGTTACTCTCTCTGTCTCTAGTTCCTCACCTGCAAAATAAGGCTAAATAGTCCCTAACTCTCAGCGTTGCTGTGAAGACCTAAGAAAGTAATGCACATAACAGTATGAAGAATGCACATATTAACATCAGGAAATAGGCCGTACAGACGGCTATTGTTCAGCGAGCGCTGGAAGCCTAACTGCAGCTTTAGGCACCGGGCAGCCTGTGACCCTCCCTGCCGAGTGCTGCGTTCTTAGCAGAAAGCCGAGGCCCGGGCCAGAGAGCAGCTCTCCCAGGTCTCGCAGCCCAGGGGCGACGATGCGGGGCCTCGAACCCGGGTCTGCGGGGCCGAGGGGACGCCTTCCCCCTCCGTCCCCTAAGTCCTTGAGACGTCGGCTCCCTGGGGACTCGCGGCCTCCGTCGGCTTCCCCGGAGTCACCCCCCGCGCGCCGGGCCCTCGCCCACCTGTGGACGCAGAAGGACTCCAGGTGGCGCAGCGCCCGCTTGTAAAGCCGCAGCACCTTCTGCTGGTGCGTCAGGTAGGCCGCCGGCGCCGAGAACGCCATGACGGCCGCTCACCTTCAGCGGCCGCGGAGGCTGCCGGGAAACGGAAGCCCGGCGGCTAGAGGGCGGGGAGGCCGGAAGGGCGGGGCGACCGCAGCCACTTCCGCTTCCGCCAAGGAGAGCCCGGCGCCGCGGTCATGAGTCGCTACAAGTTCGTGGGTAAGAAACTGATTTTCCCGGCCTTGGGCTCTTTGCCCCCGGGCGCCGCTCGCCGCGGCCACAGGCCCAGCATGAGCTCTGGCTTTTCTGAAGGTGCCAGGGCGCCTGAGGCCGATGGGCGCCGGTCCTGCCCGCTTCTCGGCGTAGGTGCTGCCTTCAAGGTGTGCTTGTTTGTGAAAGTTTTCGCGTGGCGCCGTTAGGATTTGTGTTCCTTATAACGTGTGTGTAATCAGTAAAAAGAAAAAAGGAAGCACAACTACTGAAAAACCAAAGAGGCGAGTCACTATAGTCTCCCCCTTCCCACGTGCACCTCCCGCCACTTCCCCGCTCCGTGGCTGCAGGAACCCGAGGGGTAAGAATATTTACTGCCCGGCACTTAGGAGACCCTGCGGGGCCCGGCGGGAGCGAGGATTGGGACTCCAGTGTCTTGCGGAGCTTAGTTTTCCTGTGTATAGAGGAGCTTCTTGGCTGGTTGCCTTGTGGATGTGTCTATTTCAGCGGTTCTCAACCTGTGGGTCGCTACCCCTTTGGGAGGTCGAACGACCCTTTCACAGGGGTCGCCTAAGACCATCTGAAAACATATATAATTACATATTGTTTTTGTGATTAATCACTATGCTTTAATTATGTTCAATTGGTAACAATGAAAATACATCCTGCATATCAGATATTTACATTACGATTCATAACAGTAGCAAAATTACAGTTATAAAGTAGCAACGAAAATAATTTTATGGTTGGGGGTCACCACAACATGAGGAACTGTATTAAAGGGTCGCGGCATTAGGGAGGTTGAGAACCACTGGTCTCTTTGGTATGTGGTGGTGTCTGGCTTGTTCTCTACTGTTCTGTATTTTCTGTGAGCGTGAAGTTCTATCTAAAGGCAAAGCAAGTCTAAAACAATTTTAAAATGCCCCATTTGCTGTCCCTCTCTATCCCTAGATTGTAGGTGACAGTGATAAGACATGATTCACTGAGCCTACACAGTGAGGAAATGTGGTTTTCTTGGGATTGCAAACTTTTTTTTTTTCACTCTTTGTGTTGAGGAATAAAACTCATTAATCCTGGGAGTAATTTTTAACAGTAAAGCTGGTACTGCTTTTAAAGCTAGCTAAAGAAAGAAAGAAATGGAAAAGAAACATGACTGATCAGTGTAAGGTGACATGCTACTAAACATGAGTCCCTCAATTGCCCTCCCTCCCCAAATCACAAGTAGTCCTTTTTCACTTTGCCTTTATTAAATTCTGGTCATTCTGTCTCAGTTCTATCTCTCACTTAGTTTTTCAAGATGTTTATTGTCTTTGGCTGGAGCTGGATAGAAATTGATTTTCATACAGTATTTCTTTTTTTAAAAATATATTTTATTGATTTTTTTACAGAGCGAAAGGGAGAGAGTTAGAAACATCGATCAGCTGCCTCCTGCACACCCCCCACTGGGGATGTGCCCGCAACCAAGGTACATGCCCTTGACCGGAATCGAACCTGGGACCTTTCAGTCCACAGGCCGACGCTCTATCCACTGAGCCAAACCGGTTAGGGCCATACAGTATTTCTTTACTTTTTTTTTTAGTTTATCAATACCAGACATACTTCTGATAGGAACTTTTCAATTTAAAAGATTCTGACCAAGTTAAATAGCATTTTGACTGCCCCCCCCCCCATGAGTCTGAGTATAAACAGATTGACTTAAATCTGGCTGCTTAATGATGCAGTCTTGGATTGGGAGGTTAATCACTTAGGGTGGGATGACAGTGCAGGCATCGACCTAGCGGGTATTGTGGGTTCGGTTCCAGACCACCACAGTAAAGCGAGTCAGTCACTTTCTGGTGGAGGGTCTTGCCTTCCATTTGTAAAACACACAACATCTGTGACGTGCAATAAAATGAGGTATGCCTGAATAGGTAATGTTGACCAAAATTTCCATTTGTGGTTGGCGTGTTACAGAATCTGCACTGCACTCAGTAATAATAATAATAACAGTTACGTTTTATAACTCTTTCAGTTTGTAAAATGCTTCCAGGGTCATTTTCCAGTTTGAGCCTCAGTTCATCCTGGAAAGGAGGAATTCTATGCCTCCCTTACGAGAGTGCGGAAACAGGCCCAGAGGCCTGCTAATTTACCCACAGTCGTCCTGATGCCAGAATTCCGACTCCACAGCCCATTCTGTCCGAACTGCAGTTCCTGCTTGTATTTTATTTCTTGGGACTTGCTTGGAGATTGAATACTTTTAGAGGATAATTTTGAACATTCTGTGGTTCCCTTTATATTGACTTGTTAATTATTTTTATTTATTGATTTTATTGTTTTAAATAATTTTTATTGCCCTGCTGGTGTGGCTCAGTGTGTGGGTGTCGACCTCTAATTCAATTCCCAGTCAGAACACATGCCCAGGTTGTGGGCTCGATCCCCAGTAGGGGGTGTGTGGGAGGCAGCCAGCCAGTGATTCTCTCTTCTCCCTTCCTCTCTGAAATCAATAAAAATATGTTTAATAAATAAATAAATAAATAAAAAATTTATTTTTAGAGAGCAAAGGAGAGAGGGAGAGAGGAACATCACTGTGAGAGCCAAACATTGATCAGCTGCTTCCTGCATGCCCGCAACCTGAGCATGTCCCCTGACTGGGAATCGAACTGGCAACCAACTGAGCCACACCGGCCAGGGCTTTAGTTATTGATTGATTTTAGATACAAAGAGGAAGGGGGAGAGAGAGATAGGGAAGGTATGGATTTGTTGCTCCACTTATTTATGCTTTCATTGGTTGATTCTTGTATGTGCCCTGACGTGGGATCAAACCCGCAACCTTGGTGAATTGGGAGGATGCTCTAACCAACTGAGCTACCTGGCCAGGGCGACTTGTTAATTATCTGAATCACCTGCAGGTGTTTGCTTGCTGGTGAATAAGGTGAGTAGGTGGATGGGGAGTGGGAGGCACAGAGGCCATCCAATATCAAGGAGAACTTCTTACAGGAAACAGAAGTGAATCAGAGTCCAGAAAAAGAAGGCATTTGCCTCTGTAGGGGAGGAAAAACTTCCTTCTACCCTCTTAGGTTCAGTGGCTGGCCCTAAGAATTAAACAGACATAAGACAGATTAATAGGAGAAAACATACAAATTTTATTTTTTCGTGTGTATGGGAGTCTTCAAATGGAAAATGAAGACTCAAAGAAGCTGTTAGGCCCAAAAGCTTCAGTGAGGATGTGGTGAGACAGAGGGACTGAAATTGTGGAACAGTGACCAGGAAATATAAGGGGAAGCTAATAGAAGATAAGGGTTATTTTGGGTTTGTTTATATAGATACATTATGACTTTGACTTTCAGTCTCTGGTGGTAAGAATGTCCTCTGCCTGGTATAGGAAGGGCACCTTTTAGCTGGAAAGGGGGAGATGAGAGAAACTTTCCCGCACCTGCTACTTCTCAAGTGCCTTCAGCTCAAAGAACCCAATATGCCAAGCTGCATATTTTGGGGTGGCATGTTTTGAACACATTCATCAAACTTAACTAAGGTAATGGAGCCTATTCATCAAAGTATAGAAAGCAGCTCTAATTACAGGCTGAGGAATACACCTCAGACAAACCATGTCAGAAAGAAAAAAGCTTGGGGCTATAAGTCAAGAGATTTTTTTAATATTTTTTTTATTGATTTCAGAGAGGAAGTAAGTCAAGAGATTTTTTTAATATATTTTTTTATTGATTTCAGAGAGGAAGGGAGAGGGAGAGATAGAAACATCAATGATGAGAAAGACTATCGGCTGCCTCCTGCACGCCCCCAACTGGGACCAAGCCTGAAACCCGGGCAGGTGCCCTTGACTGAAATCGAACCTGGGACCCTTCAGTCCGCAGGCTGACGCTCTATCCACTGAGCCAAACCAGCTAGGGCTCACAAGAGATTCTTGCAGAAAAGGGAAGAAACTGGTGGCTGTGCAGTATATCCCTACAGCCCAATGCTCACTTGGTTCCAAAGCTGAATGTAGATCTTTGAAGTATGCTGAGACTTAGGGCCTGAAAGACTGACTCGTATTGGGAAGAGGTGGGTTGTAGGGGGAAGTGGGATCACCTGTAATTGGCCTCAGTGTAAGCATTGAAAAAGGATTTAGCATCCATTCCTATTAGGGTTGAGACAAGGACTTGGAAATTGGAAAGGTTTCATAATTGAGCCTCCAAGCTAATCTTTAATTCACTTTTGAAATTAGTATCAGAAAGTGTACTTGCTAAATTTGCTTGATTTGGGTTTCATTTGTTTTTTCACTTTGTTTCTAGGAAAAGATTGCTTTGGACAAATTCTAATTTCTTCGCTGCACAAAGGGAAAATGGGCTAGAGATGCAGATGGGCTCACTGCTCCTAATGATCACCTGGTGGATGACTAGACGGACTCCTGTGACGGGTCATTCTAGGCAGAAAGGCCCCTCCTCTCTTCGCAGGGTTTCCTTTCCCACTCTGCCCCTTCCCTATCTTATTTCCTGTCCTTATGAAAAGAAAATAGGTGCTGATTTCTGTGATCTGGGCATTCTCAATGAATTTGTATTTTATAGTATTTGATATTTGTGTGTTAACAGCCCTTTACTGTAATAGTACCTGTTGTGAATTCATCTCCCACCCTCCACTGACATATGCTTTTGCGTATCTTTGAAGTTTTCTGCATTGTGCTTTTCTCTCGTGGAATACTCTCTCCACGTCTCTTGAATTACCCAAACTCCTTTCATCTTGCAAGGTCTGTCTTAATGTTGAAGCAGCAGAGCACAGTGAGGGTCAGCTTGGCAGAAGCAGAGTGAGAATATACTGAAGAGAAGCTGGAGCTCGGCAACAATAATGTAGGGGTCTATTGATGGGCAGCTGTCTCTCCACAAACATGGAGATTGTCCTAGTGCTAAAAGCTAAAGGGCATGTATTTTAACTAAGGATGACATTGTTATTGGCCATGCCCATCACAACCTGACTTCATGTCTTATTCTTCCCCTTGTTCTCTTGTCCTCTGCAGCCGGGTTTATCAGGAACAGCACTTGATAGTTTGGGTCGGATAATTATTTGTTGTGAGAGGCTAGCCTGTCTGCCTTGTAGGATATTTAGCAGCATCCCGGGCCTGAAGCCTAGATGCTAGTAGCACTTTCCCGGTTGTGACAGCTAGAAATGAATATAGACGTTGCTAAATGCTATGGGCTGGGGGAGAGTCAGGAGAAGAGAGGTTCTGCAGAATCGCTCTCCATTGAGGACACTGCTCTACAGGCTCAGTGAATTTCTTCCAGGCTTGTACCTACACATGTGTGTGCAGAATGCCCTTTCCATTAGTTTTAGCTTCAAGATGACCTCTTTTGTGAAGCTTTTCTCATCATACTGCCAGAGCTGTTATTGCTTCCTTTTTGTGTTCCTATGCTAACAATGTGTGTTTAAATGAAAAGCCAAGATGAGAGGCAACAAGCACTTATTTGAGTTAAAAAAGAATTGCACTTCTGGGAAACACTGATTCAGGCAGAAACCTAAATAGTTTACAATTATGGGGTGAAGGCAAGGGATAATTGTGAGAAAGGTAAGGAGACAGAAGAAAGGAATTTCTGTTGGTGTTAATGAGCTAAGGAGGGAATTTCTATAGGTGCAAGTTATTCTTTAGCTACACATGGTGGTACTAATTCTAAAGAACTATCAGGATTTCTGCTTTCCTGTTAACTTTGTAATCAGTTAATTGGAATATACCATTGTTTGGCCCAGCCCAAAAGTTATTTTGTCCAGTTGAAACATCCCAAAGTTTGAGGAGTAAGGTGTGCAAGGCAATTCCTCTGGGTGGCTGCTCTGACTCCATTTTGAAGTGGCTCCATTTATATTATTTTCACACAACCATTGTGCTGGGTTCTAGGGCAGTGATGGTGAACCTTTTGAGCTCGGCGTGGCAGCATTTTGAAAAACCCTAACTTAACTCTGGTGCCGTGTCAGATATAGAAATTTTTTGATATTTGCAACCATAGTAAAACAAAGACTTATATTTTTGATATTTATTTTATATATTTAAATGCCATTTAACAAAGAAAAAACAACCAAAAAAATGAGTTCGCGTGTCACCTCTGACACGTGTGTCATATGTTCGCCATTACTGTTCTAGGGATACAGCAGTGAATATAAACATTTCTTGCCTTCTGTTGCTACAGTGTAGTTTATTATATCACAGTTATATTTGTAGTTCCCATATAAATTTCTGGAGGGCGGGACCAAGTCTTGGGTCTTATTCATTTCTGTGTTCCCTAACCCCTTACCATACTGTTTGGCACAGAGTTGGCCTTCATAAATATTTGATGAGTAAAGGAAATAAACAATTTATTCTTCTCTCTGCATCTTTGCTTGCATTACCCTAATCCAGGTCCTCTTCATGGTAAATGGGAGCTCTTACCCGTTTCAAGCAGCTATCCTGACTCCTTGCTCCCTTCAAATCCTTCCCTCCACAAAGACTCCAGAATGACATGTCCACAATGCAAACCTTACTCCTTTGCTTAAAAGCCATCAGTGCTTCTTGCTGCATCTGACACTTTAAAGACAAGTGTCTGTAACAGCTGAGTCTGGCCTTTTCTGGTCACTCCTTCCCTACACTTTTTTCCAGCAGCTAGAATGGCCTGTCGTTCTCCCTAATCATTGTGCTATTTCACACCCTGATGCTCTGCTCCTGCTGCTTCCTCTTGTCTGCAGTTTCCCCTCTTGTACTGGGTAACTCTAACTCAGCCTTTAAGATTCAGTTCAGGGACCGCTTCTTCTGGAAGCCTTTGGGCCAGCTCCCAGACTAGGTCGGGGTTCCTCGTCTGTGTCCCACAGTACCAGTGTCTGCTTGGAACATTTCTTACTGTCTGTCGGTGGGTCTGCCTTCCCAATTCCCAGTTTCTTCACAGTAGGCATTCTCTCTCTCATCTTTGTAGCCCAGGTGTCTAGCACAGTGACACAGTGACTGGCAAGCTGCAGGCACTCAGATTTTGTTGAAGTGAATGAATGTGAGGATGAAAAGTATGAGCTTTTATTTAAAGCAAAGGTTTCACATAGAGGCTCTTCATGATTAATCATTTATTTTTCTTTTGCTTTCCGCAGATATTGGTATCAACTTGACAGATCCTGTATTCAGAGGAATTTATAGGGGGGTTCAAAAGCATCAAGGTAAATGTTTTATTGAGGTAAACAGTTTCTCTATGAAGATAAATAGTCTGCCTCAAGGAGACCTAGAAAAGCATAATCCACTCTTACAACTGAAATATTACTATGCATCTTGGATAAACTGTAAACAAAGTGAAACACCTATAAGCTACATTGATAAACTGTGATAGTGAACACTTATAATGCACCTGTTGTAACAGTTAACCAAGCCCTTATCTGTAGAAGTTTATAATTTCGAATATAGAACTATACATAACCATATGCAGAAAAGCCAAACAGTAGTTGATGTTTAGTCTTTCAGGCAATCGAACAGTAAGGGCACATAATTTAAAAATAATGTCCAGTTGAACATTAGTATGTCTGGTTTTCCTAAAACATTTCAGTGGGGTGACTACGTGGGAATGTGGTTTAGGGGGTGGTGCACTGCAGTTCTCTGTCTTGCCTCTCCCCCTTTCCAGCCCAGTCCTGCTAGATCCTACACATCTGCAGTGCAGGTGGGAAGAGTAGTACCTCAAAGATTGATGGAAAGCTTAGCCAAAAACAAAATGGCTTCTATTTATCACATCAAGTTCATTTTTAAAAGGCTTATGTCAGCTACGTGACTAAGCAGGAAATGACGGTGACAAGTTTTTTAATTTCTCCAATAAACTAGCCTGTGCATATTGCCTCAGAAAATTACTGTATTTGTCATTATGTAAGTACAAATAGGAAACTTTGGTTTTGTGGGTCTGGATGGTATGGAATTGCACATTTCACATGCTCAGTCATAAGTTAATCTCACTTGATACTAAGTGAAAGCTTTAAATATAGGAAATGCTCGATGTCACTTGAACAGAGAAAGATAAATGTTAGTTTTCCTTAACCTTACCTCAAAACTTATTTTACCTACTGCATTTAGAAGTTTAAATGTTATTTACATAGTATAGTTAGAAAACTGAATCAATTACATTCTGCTTTTTTTTTTCGCCTCCTAGCACTCAGAGTTCATGCTTTGTGACTGGGTGTATATATTTGTATATGTGTGTGTATGAAATAAGTGTTATAGTGATCAATATCAGTATTATTCTAGTTTATAATAATTAGTAAAACTGCTCTACTTATATACGTTCACTAAGTTGATAATTCTTTGTCTAAATTATATTTTGTAGCTATTCTAGAAGTAATAGTAATTGAATTCCAATCACATTTATTTTGATGCTTAAATATGAAATTAAGAAATAGGTTTTTATGACATAATTGTTTAATTTTGCTACAGGCCTCTCGGAGCTTAGTAATTACTATTGATCTCCCCCAAAAGTTTGTTACTTAACAATCAATTTTAGGAAAAAAGCAAAAAACAACTGTCAGAGAAAATAAAAAATTAACCTTCCTCAGTGGGGATAGTAATTATAGAAATACGGCATTAACTAAAATTTTAAAATAGATGCTATATTTTGGGGTGCATTGCAGGTGTACTCTAAAAAGCCATAGTAAAAATAATCTTAATGATTTCTATTTTTAAAGATCTACCAACAAGTTTGAAATTCAAAGCAAATGGTTCAAATTGTAGTCAGTGAATTCATCTTTAGTTTGAACCTCTGAATTTTGTCACTTTATACTCTTTTGGCCAACAGAATAAAAATACAAATAAATGAATAACTTCACCTAGTTTGCCTTATACAGGTTTCTTTTTCTAAGATTATCACACTCTATTCTTATACGTTAAGTACTTGTTAAATAGTATTGATTTGATTTTGATTTAGTAAATGTGACTTATAGGTAAATGGAGTTTTATTTACCAGGCCCTCTTACTTTGGGGTTCATCTTTTACAGATGACTTACAGGATGTAATACAGAGAGCTGTCCAAATTGGTGTTAAAAAGGTAACATCTAGTTTTTATTACTATTGAGATTTTTCTTAAAAACTAAATTTTGGTTAAAATACTGCTGAATAGAAGGGAAAAAGCAAGTATCACACTTGCCTTTTTTGAGTATATACTGTTAATATGTAATATTATCAAGTTAATGAAATAAAGTATGTCCACATATTCTGTTCACAGCAGTTTAAATGACACAAGCTTCATGGATAGTTAGTTCTTCCATGTGATCAGAAATAGCAAAATCTCTTTGAAATTTTTTTCAAAGTCCGTCTGAAATTCCAGGCGTCTGAAGAGGCAACCTTAAATACATTCATTTTATGGCATACTTTAGTATTTATTGAGGTAAGCAGTCATAAAAAAGACATGTATCTGTCACTAAGCCTAGTTTTTATAGTATGTAGGTATACCATTTCAAGTAACTGAGAGGACAGTTTCATTTTTTAGTAATAATTTGATTAGGAAAATGCCTGCTATTTCAGAGAGTTCTGTAGTGGTGCGGTATCAGCACACTTGGTGGCTACTGCCTCTACATTGATTAACTTCCCAGAGATCTTTAGTTATTCAGTCTTTTGCAGTGTTTCACAACCTGATCTCTGCCTTCAAGGAACTCATGGTCTAATAGGAAAGACAGACATGTGAATGCATTTCAGTAGGTGGGAGTGATGAATTCTGTGTATTGTGTGTCTGTGCGTGGAGAGGAGTAGACAGGGACCACTCTACATATAGGAGATGATCCTTCAGCTGAATTTTAAAGGAATGGGAGGTGTGTGACAGTGATAGATAAAAGCATTCTGGAAAAAAGCAGTAATGGGAAGGCATGTTTGTGGAACAATTGCTGATACCTTGTTAAAGTGGGCTTATTTTATTTCTATTTCAGTTTATGATTACAGGTGGAAATCTACAAGACAGTAAAGATGCACTCCATTTGGCACAAACAAATGGTATCCTCATATTACTTTTACCAAAAGCAAATATGAATTAAGTTATTTTGAAGAAATCTTTCTGAGAACTGCTTCAGGTACAATACAATGGATCATGACTGTAGAAACAACAGGAAAATAGACTGATTTCAATGGGACATGATTATGATGAAAAGTTCGAAGTGCCCATTGGCATAGAGCTTAATAAGGATTGTACTTAATAAGGATTAAGATTTCAGTTAATGAGAATTAAGGTCACCAGGTATATAATTTAACCTCAAATATTCCTGATGTAGAATTTTTGTGTATATGTTGTAATGTGTTTAAGGTGAATTGCTTGCTATTTGCTCTTTTTTAACCTAAGCTGTGAAAAAACATTAAATATTTATTATGTAGACCACTGTGCAAGTAATACTGAACTACATAATCCATCCTGTACTTTATGTTCATACATTCTGCAATTATTTAAAATCTATGAAATTTTGGAATTGATTCCTAAAGAAATCTTAATTATATAAAATACCTCCTTTATCCAGCATTCATTTACTTATCAACCTTTTTTGGGGGGTGTGGTTTGCTTTATCTATTGGACACTGAAAAATTAGGCATTCTACGTTATTTTTCAAAATAACTGGCTTATTAAAAGCTATTGTTTATGGAAATCGCTTCAGGATCCACTGCTACTTTTTCATAATGATTAAGGTCATAAAAGTAGTCATCTTTCCAGAGCTTTTAGGTGATGAGAATATTGTCTTCCATACTTTTTATCCCCAGATACGTTTAAAAAAATCCTCAGATCTCCGATGTCAGCCCTTTTCCACTCCTCTCCGTGTACCTGTGTCCTCACTGCTTTCAAAGCTCTGCCTCCCTTTTTATGTAAACATCTGCTCAGAGTCACAGGAAGGCTCCACACCTTTCCCATGGTTCAGCTGCACCTTAAGCCACTCAAAAACCCTTTTGGCTTCATATTTGTGTACTATGCAATTAAAACTATCAAAAAGTATGGCCTCCAGATAAGTGAGCTTTATTTTTATTTAGAAAAACAAATTCCCCCTTCCACCTCTTTAAGTTACCCTTATTAATGGGAAGGAATATACATTTTAACTATTAAATACATGAAATAACACAACACATGAACAGTGACTATAAAAGATAAATTTAGTTATTGACATTTAATTCTACAATTGTTTTCATTTTCCGTTCTACAAGGCTCAGTATATACCAAGCTTTGTTTTTTGTTGTTAATCCTCACCTGAGGATATTTTTTCATTGATTTTTTTTAGGGAGAGTGGAAGAGAGAGGGAAAGGCACAAATGTTGATGTGAGAAAAATACATCGATTGGTTGCCTCCTCATGAGCCCCGACCAGGGCCTGGGCTGGGGAGGAGCCTGCAACCAGAGTATGTGCCCTTGACCAGAATTGAACCCAGGACCCTTTGGTCCGCAGGCCGATGCTCTATGCACTGAGCCAAACTGGCTAGGACTAAGCTTTGGGAAGAGTTGCATTAATTATTTTTATCAATATGTTAAGGCAATTTTCATCTTCATGCCCTACCTTGTTAAAGTATTCCAAAAAGTTTTATATGATTAAACTAATGCAATTCTGATAGTTTGAATAGTTTTTGGCTATTAAAAATTAACCAGTTGAAATTAATCTATAGTCTCATTTATGCATATTAAATATAAATATGAAAAATAGTTTAAAAATAATCCTAGGACATTATTTTGTGCTTAGATATGTTTTTCAGTACAGTTGGATGTCATCCTACAAGATGTGATGAATTTGAAAAGAATAACCCCGATATTTACTTAATGGAGTTGCTAAATCTTGCTGAAAACAACAAGGGGAAAGTTGTAGCAATAGGGGAATGTGGACTCGGTAAGTGCCAACCCAGCTCTGTGAGTGACCTTGAAAATATAATGATTTGTTCTGTACAAGTCATGAGTAATTATTCTTTTTTGTCTTGAAGATTTTGACCGACTACAGTTTTGTCCCAAAGATACTCAGCTCAAGTAAGGAAATTTGTTGACTTTAGAAATGATTGTAAAATCTTAATTTTTTTAAAAAAAATAGCTTTTATCATCCTGAATATATATCTTTAAGCATCAGGCTCTCTTTTTTTCCATTGTATATCAACAGTTAAGTGCAGCACATGCCATGCATACTTGCATGTAATTTCTAAGGGACCAAAGGTTAGATAGATCCCTGATTGATTAGCCATATAATCTGATTTTAATGGTAGAAATAAGTGATGAGTTTTATATAGTAGAGGCTTTGTGTTGCTTTTGACTTAATGCATTCATACATGAACCATTCCAATGAAATGAATCGTATTCATTTGTGGGGGATATGATTTAAGAGAAAGGATATGAAAAAGTGATCGGACCAAAGCCAGAAAACTTATTTTAGTCTTGCTGGGCTTTGGATAATGTCACTTTGGAGCAGAGGAATCCTTAAGAGCTATGTTGAGAGTGGTGTCTTCTTAGAAAACAACAAAGCTTACAAGCTTTGGGGACTTCCTATACCCTATTGCCTATAGCTTTTAGTTGGAGCTCCTGTCATACTGGTGGGTAGTGTTAGAGGCTGAAAAGAAAATTTAGGTCATAGGCTTAATTGAAGATGTGCATTTTGTTGAATTTCAAAAACAATTTTAATTGTCTAGATCAGTGGTTGGCAAACTGCGGCCCCTTGAGTGTGGCTCTTCCACAAAATACCACGTGTGGGCACGCACGTACAGTGCGATTGAAACTTCCTGGCCACACTCAAGGGGCCAAAGAGCCGCATGTGGCTCGAGAGCCGCAGTTTGCCGACCACTGGTCTAGATGATAAAATATTAGAATGAGCTTCTAAAGGAGGTTAATTTAGTTATTCCACCATTCAGCAAATATTTAGAGACTTATATGTGCCAGAAACTGCTAAGAACCCAATAGTCAAAAATGTGAATAAAGTATAATATCTGTCCCTACGGCCATTTAAGAATAAACAATCCTCTGCTTAGTTGCTTATACATGAGCAAGGAGTCTGGATCAAATTCTTTAAGATACCGTCTAGCTCTAGCATAATATTTTTTTTCTCTCTTAATATTTAATTAACCATTTTGTCATATGATCTTGATTAAGCCAGTGGCTTGAAGGGATTTTTCAAATTATATATGCCAAATTATATCTCCCCCTCCCTTCACTGCCCTACCACAAACAGCCCCATATGTCCAGCCCAGTTGAAAATGCCTATAGCAAGAATCAGATTGAGTAGCGATTCTGTCACACCCAGACTTCAAGCTCCAGAATTCCTGGAGCGTGAAGGTTCATAACCAAGTGACATAGGATGGATTACATTAATGTTCTTCGAAGTCTTTCAGTTCTCTAATCTTTATAACCATGTCAGAACTATTTAATTAGTGACATAATATTTGCTGTGTTTTTCAAGGATGCTCATGTGATTACCCACAGGATCACTAAATCCCTTTATCTCTCTTAAATATCATGTAGGTCAGTTCACTTAATCTTAAGTTCACAGATTCATATTTAAGTAGAAAAAACAGTTGTCTGTAGTGGTTTCTTAAGTTAAGCCCACAGATCATAATTCCTCCACTTTGGTGTCTTTTCAGCCAAGATAAGCCTCATGAGGCAAAGACTGTGGTGTGAGAATAATAAGACTTTAGAACTATTTAGAACTGTAAATTACAGGTGCTCTTTGAAGGAAAGAAGTAGCAATTCTAATGTTCAGAAGCTGACAGAGATGGATGAGCAGGACATCCGAGTAGAGCGTATGCTAAGTGTAATCAGGCAAATTCTATTTTCTTACCTGAGCAGCTATTTTATTGGGACTGCTTATGTATGTCCGAGGAGCCCACAACTTGGCTACATAACTTTTTTGTACTAAAAGAACTCAACTTTTTGTGGCTTTTAGTCCACATTTAATTTAAAGTAACTATAGCACTAAAATGCCTAGCGGAAGATTTTCCTCCAGACCCCTAAGGAAATTTTATGAAAAATGACCCTTCAGTGGTTAAACTTCTCATGTCATTGGTGCTTCTGGCCCCAATAGCACCACTAGACAACACAACAACCACATGGAAACATATTTTTGAAAGCAAAACTTTATGACACATTCTATGATGAGTGAAGATAATTTAAGAGCTATTTGTTTTTTTTCCTTAATAAAATGGAACCTACTGTGTTGAAGACTCATGTGATTCTCTAAGCGTTTTTTAATAAATTAGAATAAAATCTGATGTGATCCTGGTCATTGAATGAATTTGTATGGAAAGTTACATTTTATTCATGAATATTTTAAAAGAGGACATAAATAATTAACATAGGTTGGAAAATTGTTTTTGCCTGCTCTGTAATAGGAAGGCTAATTTCCAAGCTGAGCATTCGATTCTGTAAGTCTCCAGCTTGGTCATGTGGCTTAGTACATAGAATTCTGCTGAAAAATATTTTCAGTTTAGAGGGGAGAACACAAAGTGGAGAATATTGCCTGCTGTGCATAGCCAGAAGCCGCACACTAAGTTCACAGAATGACTGGAGCACACTTACTTGCTGACATTTGAATTAATTTAGAGGTTATGAAAATAATGACTAGTAGTAATGATTTAAATATTTTTTCCCCTCAAGTTTCCCACACTGAAATTTCAGCACTTTAAAAATATTTTTGTTTATACTAACCCAGCAGAATTTTAAAAGGTGATTTAAAAACCTAAACATTGGGTAATAAAGACATAGACCACCGATTTTAGGATGACTATGTCTTTTAAAAGTATATTTTTGTTTCTAATTTTGAAATTGAGCATTTTCGAAGATAGAGGGGTACTCAGTAAAATAGCTGCTCTGCACTTCAGGAGACAAGATATGGGAAAATATTACCAAAGAGATTTAAGTTAAACACAGAGAAATTGTTCCCCAAGATCAAGAGGTCTAGAAGAGCTAAGCCCCTTGGAAAATAATAAGACACCTCTTGTCTGTAACTCCTGGTTTCACCTAAAACTACTTGACCATTAAGGAAAATGAGAGGGAACACTGTGCTAAAATGAAGGGAAAAAACACCCCTCCACCCACCACCCCATTATATCCTCTGGATATTATACTGTGGGACCAGGAAGAGGCTTCTTTGATACACCATGACTTTTGGTTTTGGCTGGGACTTGGAATTGGAGCACTGAAGTTCGGGTTCTGGGTTTGCCATGTTGTGTGTTGTGATCTTGAACAAGGTCCTGCCCACCTCTGACACCAACCCTTGTGCTATGCTAGATGAGATAATGGTATGTGGCACTTGGAAAACCTTTCTATAAAATATTCTAAAATATTCAGAGCTGCTACTTTATGTAATTTTCATTTTTCTGAAAAATGGAGTATTTTAGTTTTTGTGCTCTTTAACAGCTCCTTGTATTTAGTTTATAAGGGAATCCTTTTGGTACAGTGGCAGTAATTTATTATACAACAGCACATAGAAAACACTGAGTATAAATAAAGCTCTGCCTGGCTTCTCACTGGAGTCAGCTGGCTCCTGCTGATGGTGCTCAGCCAGCTCTCAGAGCAAGGGGCCGGTCGTGTATTTTCCATCACCAAACACATTCTGCAGGGAAGGGATCCCACAGGTTATAGGATGGTGTCTGCTTCATTTGCTGAGATTTGGTTGGACAGCTAGTTAAAAGTAATTATTTGGGGAAATACCCTATACCTCTAAACTTAAACTCTATAGCTCTTTAGTTCTAGTGATCAATAGTAAAGTACTACTTAATTTACCCTGTAGTTAATAATCATTTCTGAAAATTTTGTAATCCCAGAAAATGAAGTACCCCTTTCCAGAAGATGTGTGTTGTAAAAGCCTTTGGCTAAGCCTGGCATATTTTAAATGTCTCAACTTAGTATCTTTGCCCGATAATTTCTAGGGAAATTCCTTTAACTAAAAAAGATAATTTAACAATTATTTTTCTCATGCTAAAATAAAATTTTTAACAAAACCTTTTGTATTATGCAGATATTTTGAAAAACAGTTTGAACTGTCAGATCAGACAAAATTACCCATGTTTCTTCACTGCCGAAACTCACATGCTGAATTTTTGGGTGAGTTAAAGCTATAATATTTAGAATTTAAGTTTTGCAGAAATCCAACTATTTGCTAAAAGTTCTCTGTTTTTAATTCACAGACATAATGAAAAGAAATAGAGATCGGTGTGTAGGGGGAGTAGTAAGTATGAGTTGTTTTTACTAGATGCTGCAAAAAGCTTCTTGGTTATTAAGATTGGTCTTTTAAAGTAATTCAGATGTCAGCAATAAACTTACTAAGATTCCTCTCATTATCTGAAGGACATGTAAATTTAGTTACTGTCTTCAAAGTACAAAAATGAGTATAGAATTCTGTTCACTCTGCCTTTTCTATCAGACACTCTTAAATTTGAGCAAAATTAATTTTAATAATACTTAAAAATAATTTAACACTTAGGCTTGCCTTCTTAACTTCTTTTCAACTGTATTCACTATTATTACTCTAACTTAGAGACTCATTCTCCTTTCTGTAATTTGCTTCTACTCTAAACACTTCTATATGGTCATCTTAGTCATTAATCTTGAGACATTTCCCATAAATATTGTCTACCCACCACTTAACGCGAGTATCCATGTGACTTTTAATATTCTGGGGACCATGGACTCCTTTGAAAATCTGCCTCAGAAAAATGCTCAGATATGTCAATTTTCATACATAATCGCAGGAGAGACTCACTGGGCTCCAATAAAAAAACCTGTTCTCTAGGCAGAGGAAATAGCATTTTGCACTAATTGAATACCCACATTGCACTGCTTTGACAATTTCATATTTATGCTCTTAAATTCTTAGCCTCATATTTTATGCATACTAGTGATATGCATGCTTTTTGCATTGCTGAGGTATTAAATATTACAGTGCACATTTTTATCTGTAATTTACTGACCCTATAACTTATCCTTTAGGAATAGTACTTGGAAATTGAGAGAGGCTTTCATTAATGCTCTTGGTATTACTGGTGGCACTTAAACCTTCAGGCTCTACTTCTCAGCCCATTTACTTTATTTCTAAATAAGAATTTACTTGGATGATTCTATAATAGTTAAAAAAAAGTAACAGCAACAGCAAATCCAACTTAAATTTTTGACTTTTATTAAAAATTTTCAAATAAAGAAATAATATTCTGAAATGGTTTATATGGAGTCACGTTTAAAATTATTTGATACTGTTGGAGGCTATGTTTTCTAGTCAGAGGATAAAAATAAACCCTTTTGGGCATCTAATAGTTTTGTTGTATAGAAACTTGTTACCCAGTGTATTCTGACTCTAGCCTCAGTATTAATTTGATATCACTGGCTAAGTATGTTTAAAGGAGTGTTATTGTTTTTACTGGTTTTGATTACATAAATACTATGAAAGCTATACCTTACCTCCTATATCTTTGAAGGAGAAAAACGCCCTCTCAATTTTTTTTGCCTATTGAGCTGATATTATTAACTATATAATATTGTTTTAGCAACGTTCTTACAACCTCTTTATGTCTTAAAACTTGCCTCTTAAAAGTAATTTCTAACCGAAAAATTGAACGTTTAAAAATATATTTTTAATAGTTTTATAATATTTCTAATTTTTTCTCATGCTTTTGCCTACGAATGTGGTTCCCTAGTCCAGTTTTCCTTCCTGGAGATGCATGCTGTAATGTATACATGCCCTAATGCCAGTGGAGATAGCCACAGGGGGCCACAAAGGCAGAGATTTTAGGCAGCCAACAAATTCCTTCTTATCTCATGTAATTGGAGATGATGACAGGTTATAATTGAAAATAAAAATTGTAGAGGCCACCACATTTGAAATCTTGTGGTCCAAAAATCCTAAATGCACCTATATTTTTGCTTAGAAAAATCTTATTAAAGGAAAAGTAATTATAATAATAGAATTATGCCTGTATGTCTTTAGGTACATTCATTTGATGGTACCAAGGAAATAGCAGCTGCTTTGGTTGACTTGGATCTCTATATAGGATTTAATGGTTGGTAGGTTCTGTTTTTGTTTTTTAACATATTAAGCGGATTCCTTAAATTGTTATAGTGAATTGCTGATGATAGAATTTGTTAATTTAGTTTGTATTTTGCATTGACCTTGGCCTGAAAATTTCAGTAATTATGTAGGAAATTAAACAGTACTATTACAAGTTAAAGCTGGAACATTAAAAACTACCATGTGTTCCAATAATGGAAAATAATTTTATGTTGAGCTCAGCAACTAGCTTTCTGTAGCAATGCAGTTTATTTTCAGGTTATTTTTGTCCCTTTAAAACATACCTGTTCATTGTGTGTGTGTGATGACTGACCACGGGGGAAAGGTTATACTATGACATAATCATCTATATCTCTGTAGGTCAATTAACTGGGGCTTAGAGAAGCTAAAAAACAGGTATAAAGTAACTCAAAAGTGTGAGGACCTGTGTCCTCTGGCTCCTCACTCAGTGACCTTTCTGCTGTTATGCCAAATTAAAACCTCACACACCCAATACAGGCTCATTTTCTTCCAGATTTGGTGAGCCTCCACCAGTGTCTTTTTACAGGATGTCAGTGTAGGTCATTAAATAAATTGCAAAGTAGTATAAGATTACTTTCCATCATTTGTGTTTAATTTCCTTAAAATTATTTTTCTGATTTTTTTTTTACTATAATCTTAGAAAATAGAAAAATGAAATTTACCTGTTTGCTATAGAGTTCAGACTTACTTAAATGTTCTAGTATTTTAAGTTATTTAATTACTATACAAAGGACTACATGCCTATGGAAGAGAAAGTCCAGTAGTACTAAGAGGCTTTAAACACTCTCCAGCATGTCCTGTACCCCTGAATCAATTTTTCCAGAGGCAATCACATTACTCTTTATCACCTTCTAATTTATATGCATTGTTATTCATTCCCTTTACCTGTTCTCATGAAGGTATATGAGCATTTAAGTCCATATTCCATACTGTTCCCCCACCTGCATTATCCTCCATAGTCCCCTTAGTTTAGAGTTTTCGGTTATATGCATATTCCATGTTTTCATTATGTTTGTATATTGTTGACTGCTGAACCATGTGGTGTACCACTTTTTTTATTCTCCTGGAGTAACTTTCCTCATACTTTTGTTTACTTGGCTTTCTTCAAAACTAAGCTTCTTACACTTTGCAACATCTCTATAAAATGCCTATGAGGAAACCTGTCTAGATAATCTGATTGTTCCATTCCTTCCAGACCCTTCCATCTTGCTGCTTGTTAGGACTAGTGTTTCTTCTTTGATAGAACTATTTTTAGATCCCATGTATTCCTTTTGTGTTGCTGGAACACATTTGAAAGTGAATTTATTCTACTTTTCCCTCTTGAAAGTTTGCCTAGATAGTGGATTTAAAAAAAACCCACACTTTCATTTGATATTTTTTCTGCAGCATCTTCTCATCTCTCCGAAGAATTACAGTTTTTTAAAGTTATTTTCTGTTTGCCAAAAAATGCTCCGTGTTCCTTTTCCCCCTTTTGTTGTTTTGGTCTCTATCACAATGGAGGCTTTCTTCAAATGTCAGGCTGTTCTTCCCTGTATACTGGAAAAGTTAAAAAAAGAAAAAAAAGCTGATTGGAAGCTCAGTGGTGAGATAGCCTATCAACTGGGCCAGTCAAGTGGCCAACTGACATTCTCAGCTGGGATTCCTAAATGTCAGCTTGTTGAGCTCTTCCTCCCAGTTGGTTCAGTGTCTCCAGAGAGGATCCTCTGCTCCCTGCTGGAAAAGTGGAATGGAGATTCATAAATGTGCCTGTGTTCTGAAGCAGGGAGGGGTTGGAGAGAGGATTTCACTGTGCAGTAAGCAGTCTCCATTTTCAGTTCCATGCCTGACCCTGCACTCCTCTGTGCTTGCTCTCCAGTCTAGTCTCTGGTTTAAATTCTCCAGACTGTACACATCTCTCTCCCTCCTATATCCTCCCTCTTTCTCCCTGGGTGGGGGCAAAAGTAATTAATCATCTCTGCACTAGTTCATGAGAAAGTAATCTAGGAGTCCCATCTTCTCTTTACTCTGACTTTTCACTTTTCAAACAATCCCCCCTTTCAGTCCCCTGCCTTATCCGTCTTTTCCTGGTTCTTCCAGTTCTTAGAACTTTCTTGGGTGAATTGGTTTGTCTTCAGTATTTCTCTCTATAGGCATATAACACTTAAGTTGCTTAGCAGGTAAATATGGGTTATCATTTCTCCATCCACTCTCTACTCTATGTATTTTGATTAGGGGTTAGAAATGCCTTCTAGTTTCATAAAAAACACGCTGTTTCTTTTTTTCCTTGTTATTTTGGGATGGCTTTCCAGAGACAGGGGTAGAAGGCTTTTATTCTACCCATTTGAACTGTCAAGTCTGTTTCAGATGTTTCTAAATTATCTCGAGTTTATAAAGACTTAGCTTTTTTCCTCCCTACATTAACTGAATTAATGGATTAGTCGTTTAGTCAGAGTCAGTATTTCTGGTCTTATTTTGAAATTTATTTTAGTCTTAATCTGAGTTTCTGCAGTATGGTAATTTATACTATCTATAACAAACTTTGGTTTCTAATGATTAAATTATAACCTTCTTCCCCCCGCCCTCACCCCCCTCCCCCCCAAGAAAATGGGCAAGGTTTAAACTTGAACACACAATCTCAGTTGTTCTTCCTTAGACCCCGTCATCCACCCTGCCTCCAAGGCCTTTTCCCTCACTACGTATATTGTCTACCCATGGGCTATGCATATATGCACATAAGTTCATTGGTTAATCTCTTCCTTCTCCCCGCACTCCCCATTTCTGTATTTTGATCAATTTTTACAAACATGGAATACATGTTGGAAAAGTCTTAAGTCAGACATGATTTCATGAGATCAAAAATATGTAAATTGTTAATTTGGTGACAAGTTTTAAATTTAGTATCCAAACTGTGGGAGCAGAAAATTTAATTTTCCTTCTACCCTTTAAGTTATTCTGCCTGGATTCTATAATCAAATTAATATGAGATAAATTAATAGGAGAAAATATTCAAACTTATTACGTAGGTATATATGGGAGTTCCATGAGAGTGAGACCAGAGGACAGAGGAAGCTGATATAGCCATCTTGAGCTAAGAAGGGAGGAGTTGTGGTTTGGGACTTCAAAGGGGAGAAAAGGAGTTCACATGGAGATGAAAAGCAAATGTTTGGTAAACAAATGTCTGCTGGGCCTTCTTTAACAATGGGACATAACAGGACTTTGATCAGATGGGCCTTGCTAGTTGGTTCCTCTGTTATACTTAGTTCATATTAAACTATTGTTGTTTATGATGATAGCTCCCTCACTGCACTGGAGCAGATCCTCTTTCTAAATTCTTAGGCCAGTGGTCGGCAAACTGCGGCTCGCGAGCCACATGCGGCTCTTTGGCCCCTTGAGTGTGGCCACAAAGTTTCAATCGCACTGTACATGCGCGCCTGCACATGGTATTTTGTGGAAGAGCCACACTCTTTTGTAGAAGGGGCCGGAGTTTGCCGACCACTGTCTTAGGCAGTTAGGGAGAAATGTCAAAGTTTTTCCTTAAAAATAACTAGCTTCAAATAATAGCCCAAAGGCATATTTGCAGTGGCAAACTCTGCTTCCCCTTAATACTGAGCATATCAATATATTTTAGAAAATATTTACATTGACCAAGTACTAATATGGCTGAAAATAATTCTGTTTTCTTCTAGAGAACACTAATTAAAAGACTGGTACTTATGGTAAACTAGACAAACATTTCACTCCCACCCCTCCTAAAACCCTACTAAAATTATATCCAAAAAGGGAAACGTATAAAAATGAAAGTGAGTTTTGCTAATGTAGATTTCTGGAAAACAGGTGAAACTGAAAGAGAAAGTTTAGACTATACCACTCTAAGTTGTGTCAATTTCTCAGAAAAGTGAAATATTCTAAAAAGTTTTACTTACTCATAGGAAGTTATTGTATCCTCCCCAAAGGCAGGATCTGGTTGGAATAGATCTTAATTTGGATTCAGTAAGGCTAGTTAGTGACAAGGAGAAAATTCTGAGATGTCCTGAATTAAACCACAACAGGCCAGAAGGTTGAAGGAAGAACAGGAGGGGGTTAATCAGTAAACAACTGCAAGGCCAGGTAACAAGACTGCTCACATTCCTGTATGTTGTCTGGTAGAATTTTGGATTAACTGCCTTGTGGCTATTTCCACAATTATCTAAAAAGAGACTAGCTAGGCGCCATCTGCTTGAACTTTCCAATCTATTACCCACAGCCAGTCCCAGAACAGACACCTTCCTGGAAGACCTTGAGCCTATCCCAGAGCTGACCCTGTTTCACCTCCTCCCACCCCTTATCTATCTATATACACTGTAAATTCTTTCAAAACAACTCGTATCCCCACCATGATGTGCAAGAATGCGCAACTCTAGGATGGCTGACAAGTTGCCTTTTCCATCTAGTACTAGTGCTGGTGGTTTAAACTCCATACCCCAGGACCTGGTCTTTTTCTTGCTGGCAATGGCCTAATAGCCCTTTAAAAAAACTTTCAGCCTTGGTGGTTAGAACTTTTATTTAATATGGATGGGCAAATACAATGGTATATTGCCTCTGTAGCCAACCAAAGTTTGTTTTGGGATTTTGAGTTAGTTTTGTGATCTGTTTAGACAAGTTTATAGTATGAAAAGTCATTAAATACACCTTTTTATTTTATACATTAATATCTTTTAAGCTCACTGAAAACTGAGGCTAATTTGGAAGTTTTGAAGTCAATACCTAGTGAAAAATTAATGATTGAGACTGGTAAGTTTGTTTTTAGAACTTTTTCATATTAACCCATTCCAAAAAAAGAACTAAAGAAAATTGAACATATGTTTTATTTTAAAACAGCACACAGCCTCAACAGTTACATTTTTTAGAAAACCTTTGGGGTTGTTATCAATTGGTGGAAAAATATTTATGCAGGTGATTTTTTCAATTTTAGAAATTTGACAAAAGCCTAAGCACTTACAAGGGGATGACTAAACAAGGAGTCTTAACTAAGCTAATTTTAGCTCAGGGTTTAAAAAACTATTCAGAACTTTTTACACAATGTCTTCTTTGCAATGACTTAATTCTACAATACTTTTAAGTGCAGAAATTTAAATCAAATTGGTTTAGTCTAAGAATTTCTGATAGTAATCTGTTGCATCTTAAAACAAGGTTAGAAGCTAACATTTTTATCTATACCCTGGAACACAAGGATTTTATACAAGAGGACTTTTTTTGTGAAGTCAAGGCTGAGCCATTCTGAAGAAATTAGGCTTATTTCCTTGGGGAGTAATGAAAACTTAATGAGGTCATTAAAAGTACATAGCTTATAGAATGTGTAAGCTATTACAATTCTTAATTAAGGAAATAGGTTATTGAATAACCCCAGTATGCAAAGCTACTATTTTTATATTCAGTTGAGGCAATACAGAAGTTTGTTTAACCTAAATGTTTTCATGTTACAATTGTATTTCTTTTAGCTTTAGATCTTTTTTTAAAAGCATATCATACATCAGCAATAATGGGGGTTGGGGGACAGAAGTGAGTCTTATAAAAACATTTAAGAATTTGTACAGTTTAAGATTTCTGTCTTGTGTGTTTCTTAGAACCTTTCTGTTGCTTTTTGCCATGTTTGAAGCTGAATCATAACTTATATTTTAGAGGTTATATATTAGCTTGGTAATGTTCATTTAAAAAAATAATTCAAAAAGTTAAACTTCTGAAGAGACTTCTATTTGCTAATTCTAGATGCACCTTGGTGTGGAGTCAAAAGTACACATGCTGGTTCAAAATATGTAAAAACGTCATTTCCTACCAAAAAGAAATGGGAAAATGGGCACTGTTTGAAAGACAGAAATGAACCTTGCCATATAATGTAAGTATTTTGTTTTCATGGTCTTCAAAACTATTAAAACCAACCACCAAATGCCACTTAACAAAATGAACTCAAGGGACATAAAGTTGGGTGAAGTCCAAATGAAGTTCAGATCAAATACAACCATTTTAATGCAGTGGTTTTTAGGAATTTGCACCTGAATTGCTCTATTTCAGCTCCTCTTTTTATATCCTCTCTACCCCAGTGGTTTTATTGCTGCAGTGAGAACTTCGTGTGATTTTGGTCACTTGTCATTTTGTAGAGAGGGAAAAGATCTTAATGCTTTCCATATAGGAACACCTTACCTGGTTTAAGTTCTGTTCTCATGCAGCTTCCTGTTGATGGTTATAAAAATGCAATCTTAAGACCTTTTTAATGGTATCTGTACTTTGAATGATTTAAAAACTTGAATAAACCTAAGAAATAACACATGAGAATTTCCTTTTTCCAAACAAAAAGAGGGGTAGAACTTTATAGATTTTTGTTTTCCTTAAATTCATAATCTTTTTGATTATAATGTACAGGCAGAAAAGTGAATTAATTTTACCAAAACATATTGGAAAGACTTTTTGCTTTATTAAACATGCTAGTGTTGGCAAATACTTTAGAACTTAACTCAGGGGTCCTCAAGCTACGGCCCGCGGGCCACATGCAAATACAAATATTATATTTGTTCCCGTTTTGTTTTTTTACTTCAAAATAAGGTATGTGCAGTGTGCATAGGAATTTGTTCATAGTTTTTTTTTTAAACTATAGTCCGGCCCTCCAACGGTCTGAGGGACAGTGAACTGGCCCCTTTTAAAAAGTTTGAGGACCCCTGACTTAACTGTTTTAAAACCCCTGGGTGAGGAATATATTCTGCTTAGTAAGGAATCACTTGTAATTTTTCTGAAATGTACATTCTTGCAAATTCAGAATATAACACCTTACCTGGTTTAAGTTCTGTTCTCATGAAGCTTCCTGTTGATGGTTATAAAAAGGCAATCTATACTCCATTTTCTATACTATCTTACTGTTAAGTATACCTGTTGACTTTAGCTATACATTTACAAGACGAAATTTAAACATGTTTCTAAATGCCGACAGTTAAGAGCTAAAAATGCATGATTCGCAACTACAATCATGAATACCAGTTCTGAATAGGCAGAGCTTGGGAAAATCAACATCTGCAAACTGAAAAGCTTAAGCCACATTTCAAAAACACACCTGCCACAGTCAAATTAACTAATTGGCAAGTTAAAATTCCTACTTACAAAGTCGTTTTAATCAAATTCCATCTATTAACAGTTCTTTATTTTAATTATTTGTATAGAGATCTCCCTTCTAAATAAATTCCTTGAAGCACATTTTGGAGGTCTTGCTATATGCCATTTTACTGAGGCTATATAGAAGAATCCAGGCAGTCCCTTCCCTCATCTATCCACCAATGAGTAGGTACATTGTGCCAGGCACTTTGGATAAGGCACTAATTGAGTCAGACGAGGATTCCTTCCCTCTGGAACAAACAAGCACATAAAAAGTATAATTCTAGCTGGTAGTGGTGTTATAGAAGTATGAATGTGTGACTGGGACCATAGGACATAGCAACTGCCCGCCTTGAGGGGAAATAAGAGAACTAAAGTGACATTTCAACTGTTTTACTAACTGGAAATTATGCCAGACCAAGATAAACACGCCGAGCAAAGGCAGACTGTTAGAGGACTTAGCTGCTCCAGGGGAACAGTGAGTTAGGGTGCCAGAAAGTAGGATGCACGAGTAAGTGATCAGTCTGGGAAGGTAGAGTGAGGCCAGATTGTGAGGGCTCTTCTGTGCCAACTTTAGTAGTTTAGATTTTATCAGGACCCAAAGGATTTTAAACGGGAAAATGGCAGCTTTTTTCTTAAGCTGTAACTGGTATCAGTGTGGAGAAAGGACTGGAAAGGAGAAGGGTATCAGGAATCTATTTTGCACAGTATTATGCAAGTTCCAATTCCAAATAGTTTAATAGAGGAAAATTCTGCAATTTACGAAGAAAATTGGATCTTTAGTGTCAATTTAAATGTTAACAGATTTACTTTCAGCATATTTTTGACTGTCAGATAACAAAAATTCAGTCAGTTCATTTAGTATACAAATTAAGCAAGCATTTTGTGCTACTTTTACAGAATAAAGTTCCAGTTAATCTTTAATCTCCATCCCTAATACCATTTGGTGTTTTATATTTAAGAAACTGATAAAAAGGAACAAAAAGCTTAAGATAAAGACTATTTAAATGTTTAATTTTTACTTTAAAACTTTATAATTCATGTATAAAAATATTCTATCTATATATAAGAATGCTAGAAAACATTACTGATAATTATTTTAGGGAGAAATTGAAAGAATAACACCTGGGCTATTCTCTGTATGGCAGGGGGAAAAGTACAGGAAAAGAAAGCCCAGTCTCCCCCCCTACCAAACACATTATTCCGAGTAAATAACTTCCTTGGCTTTCATTGTGCTAGTGATCATGCCACAGTTTCTTGCTATCCTTTACTACTAGTTCTCTAAGCAGTGGCTTTCAAATTTTGATGGCTGTCCCCACAATGACCTACATTGACGCATTACACATGTACATACATAAATGAAATAGTACTTGCCTACATGCACTGTACTTTTCCTTTTGTAACTTTCAATTTTTTAAAAGCTTACCATGACCCAGTAATGAGTATGTAATGACCCACAGTTTAAAAGGACTCATTTCTACCAGGTTAATTCCCTAATTGAGGTACACATAATATAGGCTGCCTTTATAATTTATTTGAAACTGGTTTTTGGCTCTAGTTATATGCAAAAACTACCACAGAAATCTCTAATTACTCTAATTAAAATATCCTAGCAGTTAAACTTTCTGATAGTGCTGAAAACTTTAATACCCGCTTAAGCTTATTAAAAGTGCTAGTATCATTCTTTATGTGGAAAAAGATAAATAGCTTTAAAACAGAATATGTAATTGGAAATTTAAACCATCTATTTTTGTTTTTAGTCAAATATTGGAGATAATGGCAGCAGTGAGAGATGAGGATCCACTGGAATTAGCCAATGAGCTATACAATAATACCATTAAAGTATTTTTTCCTGACATGTAATTGGTATGTATTTTCCATCATGTATGTGAAATTTCATGGTAAAACTTAGTTTCAATAAAGGAATTCTCTGGAATTTGTCTAAAGAGGTATTATATACATCACTGCACACCATCTCCCTTATTTCTATCTATAAAACCAGGATTTTTTTAATGTCACTTAATACCTCAGCTTAAAAGAATGAAAATCACCAAGTATTTAATTTTATAATCTCTTCAGAAGTCCAAAAGGACAATTTTATGTCAATGCTGCAAACACAGAATGGCTAACAAATATACTGATTTTCACATCAAAATTAAACACATTCTGGTTCATACCAGATATGTTGATACATACCTGATATACATACATACCTGATATATGCCTGTTTCTCAACTCACAATATCCAAATCTTGACTTTTGAACTCAGCTCAACTACAGTGCTACTCAAATTTCAAAAAAAGTCTCAATCACTTCTGGCAGCCTACTTTTTCCTTAGTTCATAAAAATATATCCTTTATCCTCTGGTCCAAATTATTTTATTTCCTTGATTTAATGTGGTTTCCTCTGATTTGCTTTTTCATTCTCCCACCTATCTTAAAGAAACACTAGGGGCCAGAATTATACACTTTCATTTAGGAATCTTTGGCACAGTTGGCGCACTGTATTATCGTTATATCTATTAAAAAGCTATTTGTTCAAATTTTGTCATAAAAACGTGAAAACATTTTATTCTATGTACAATAATGTACACAAATTTAAATAGGTCACCAAAGAGACCAGAAGTAATTAAAGAGGTATATTTACAGTAGCACATCACAGTAAACGGAAAACCATTCACAGATTCAACATTGACTGTTTTTGTGCTTGGTTACACAATGAAGTGAAGCATATTAACTCCATTTTGGATGAACTGAATTTTGAACAAATAACCTCAATGATTAGTAAATGCTGTTTAATCAGTCAGTGTCCTCATTAAATTCTTCAGCTGCTGTACCTGTATTCTGAATCACTCCATTTCTTTCTGTTTGAACATCATCCTCACAATCTGTACTGTCATCTTCATTCAATTCCCTGTCAGATTCGGCAGCAGCAGCCTCTCTTACAGCTTCCTCTGCATTTTCATTAGGTGCAATAAATCCGTTGTTGCTACGTATATTTGAATTAGCCTTGATATCATCTTCAGTGTATACTTTTTGATGGCACATTGGACAAGTATCTTGAATGTACAGCCATTTCCGAAGGCAAAGTGCATGGAAATAATGATTACATGGTGTCATACGAGCAGATGTAGTAAACTCATGATAGCAGATTGCACAGACATCATCTATTTCTTGTAAGCGGCTCCCTTTTATTTCAGGAAGTGAATTAATTTTCTTAACAGCAGTCCTACGATTCATGAATGTCTTCCAGCCATTTTTTGCTTGTAAGTAGATGTTAAAATACGCATGTAGACACATCATACAAGCCCGAATTTTACTTCCTGACTCAAACATCATAGTATAAGCCCCATTTCCAAACATTACTACTCCAAATATAAATTCAATAATATTGCCTGTTGAACGAACATAGTAGACATAATCATCAAGCTTTTCCCAGAGGACATTATAGTAGCCATCAATCATGAATAACGTATAAACAGTGAGAGAAACAATTACTTTTAAGCAGAGTTCCACACAGAAGGCTGTAACGGCAAACAACCATGTGTTTAGTGCATAGTGATGCCAAAGAACATAACTGAGTAAAACAGGAAGAATAAACAGGCAAGCAGAGACAAAGAGCACAGGAAAATGTCTACGAAAAGATGACACATGAGAGGCACTGAGAGACATTAATACGGGGTCTGTCATTCCATGGATGAAATGCAGGACTGCAGTTAATAAAAGGCACATGTTTCTACTTAAGCGAATAAGTCTCTCTTCTGGTCTTAGCCCACTTAAACCAGTCTGAAGAGCCAAAATAAAAAATAAAACAGGTGCTACAAAGCCAAGTCGCCTGTCGTCTTCTTCAGTTGATCCAATAAAGGCCAATATTCCAAGGCCCAAATAATGGGCTATTGAGGAAATTACAGCACTCATGCCCAGCACAGTTAGTGTAGAATCACATCCACTAATTATAAGATTGCAAATGAGGTCCCAGAAATCGTCCCAAGAAATAAAGAAGGAATCAGTTTCACTTGCCATCCTTAAAATGTACATTAACACTGTAGCCTGAGCTGTAATTCTTGTTAGCCAAAAGACTCTCAGTATATCTGGGAAACGGATCCTCTTCCATGTGTCCTCCATTAATAATTGTAATCCATAAATTCGATACATGTGCCTCACTAAAAGATAAACATACCGTGTGGAATAATAAAACCACCTAAGTTTCACTGCCAAGACAAACAGTGTGTTTAATATAAGAATCAAGGAAGAAGTAAAAACTAAAGTCTCCCGGACGTGTAATGGTAGCTCTGTGATTAAGCCTATTACAGGAACCAAGAGATCCAAAATAATTAATTGTGAATAGATGGAATGAATTTGGAGTAGTGTAATGTATCCAATTCCAAATGTTAGCTGTAGAACAATGAGTGCCATCCATTGTGAGGGCCCTTTCCGAGGAAGCAGTTCAATTCCAAAAGCTGACGTGTTGTAGGCACCATAGAAGTCAATGTGCAAAACAGCATAATAATTTACCAACACTGAAGTTGCAGCTAATAGAAAGGCTGCGCTGTACATGTAAAACTTGAAAAGTGATCGCTGTGACAATATCAGAACAATACTGGATACAAATATACCTGAAAAAAAAGAAAAAAAGGTCATGTGAAACGTTTTAAAGAATATTTTCCCACTAATAGTTATAGTCTACCTTTAGGAAATTAAATTATGAACATTAAGCCTCAAGGCAATTTAGGTTTAAAGGCCAAAAGAGTTTTGTAAAGTCAGTTCAACAGGACAGACAAAACATTTTTAAAAATCTTATTAGAATTACAATTTCCAAAGTAATTTAAATAGTACCATATACCCAGGCACTAAATTACCTTTGAGTTTGTAATGACATACATTTTAATAAGTTTTAAAATCTTTAAAGAACATGTCCTTTTAAATTTTATAATTAAAAATAATTAAAATAATTCCATGACAAAAACATTACAATTAAAAATAACCAAAATGGAAAACACTTGTTCCTATTAAATCTTAAAATTCTTTTTCTTAAAAGTATTCTTTAGGAAATTGAGTTTAAGTTTTATACTTACATCTAATTCCTCCTTTTCCTCAAGCTGAACTCCAGGTGGCTCTTATTTTTCCTGCTCCTTAAATTGAGCATTCTCCCCTGCGTCCAAATTCAGTTGCCCCCCCGCCCCCCCCAATTACCTTGCAAGTTTCAGAAATGTCTTTCAAGTTCCTTGTTTTCTATACATTACGGAATCTTTTTCTTCAAATAGTCTACCCTTTTTATTGTTCTTCAAATTACAAAAGTAGCATTACGAAAACCAAAACATTTAGAAAACAGTAATAAATCCTCCTCCCCACTCCATACTTAACCAATGTATGGTCTGAAGTGTATTTAGAAGCATCTTTCTTTGTGCTCTGACAAATTTTTAAGTGAGATTACAATAAACATTATCCAAGGTTTCAACTATGGAAACGATATCCAAATAGCCACCAAGTACCCTAGCCAGTGTGGCTCAGTAAATAGAGCATTAGCCTGTGGACTGAAGAAGGGTCATATAGCTGGTTCAAAACAGGTCAAGGGCACATACCTCGATTGCAGGGCTTGATCTCTGGCCCTGGTTGGGTCATGTGTGAGAGGCAACCAATCCATGTCTCTCTCTCTCTCTCTCACTCTCTGTCTCTCCCCCTCCCTTCCACTTTCTCTAAAAAATTAAATCAACAGAAAAATATCCTTGGGTGAGGATTGACAAAAAAATAAAAATAAATAGCCACCTACTAGCACTTCTACATTACAACTGTAACATTCAAAATTTCTAAAACTTAACTTACCTCAAATGGCTCTTGTGATTTCTAATTTCAGTGAAAGGTACCATTATTCTCTTAATGGTGCCTTCTAGCCCTGTACCCTCGAACTTGACAGTCTCCAAATTCTAACAACTATTATCTCTTCTTTTCACCAACCTATTAGTTTGTCTCTAACTAAAAACTCATCTTGTCCAAATCCATCTACAAGCCATCACCAATATGCCTTCATTTCTTTCTTCAAAATACTGTGGCAGCTCTGAAATAGTAATAATAACTAAAATCTGTATTTCTTATCCTAGAAATCAAGGATCCAGCTGGCCTTAGAATAATGCTCCTCTCAAAGCACACACCATAGCTCCAGACTTCTTCCCAAAAACACCCTTTCGTTGCCATAACTGCAACTGCGTTTACATTTTTATCTGCTTGTCATCTTGGTCCCACCCTGACTGCTCAAATCCTGTCCATCTTAAAGACCCACTTTCTCTGATAGTGACTGTTCCTCTCCAGCATATCTACAAAACCTGGTGAAACACCTAATACTCATATACTACCCGATATTGAAGTTTGTAGGTATCATCTACCCTGTTAGATAATGTCTTTGAGAGTAAGCAAGGATACTACCTTGTATATCTATGGATCACAAAATATTTTGTAGAAAATAAATGCAATTACTATTCATTGGGGAACTAAATGTTTCTGTTGAATTCTGGATTATGTTTTTAAAGGAAACTACAAAATACAGCTCACTTAGAAATTGATATATATGAGGTCAGACAAAGCTAAGAAACTAGAGCTTGGCCCTAACCGGTTTGGCTCAGTGGATAGAGCATCAGCCTGCGTTCTGAAAGGTCCCAGGTTCGATTCTGGTCAAGGGCATATACCTTGGTTGTGGGCACATCCCCAGTAGGAGGTGTGCAGGAGGCGGGTGATCGATGTTCCTCTCTCATCTATGTTTCTATCTCTCTATCCCTCTCCCTTCCTCTCTGTAAAAAAATCAATAAAATATATTTTTAAAAAAAGAAACTAGAGCTTAGAGTATAGAAAACGTGACACACTCCAAATAAAATATCTATCCATCCTCCTTATTTCAGCATGCAATCAAGAAAGACTGCATATTACATACAGTGGAGGCATTTCATAATCCATTGCATGTAAAAGTAAGGGCTAGCTAGTTCCTCTAAATCAGCCGTCGCCAACCGGCCGTCGCCAACCGGTGGTCTGTGAGGTCTGAAACGTTGGAGACTGCTACTCTAAATGATGACTTTGCCCATGAACTTAAAATTTATCCTACGCTAATGTGTCGGGTCATTTGTGAAAAAGAACAAAGGACACAATCATCTAGAAGATACATAAATTTCTGCATAAAAACCACCTGATTAATTTCCAGAGCAAGTGGGCCACTAGTAATCTCCCAGAGAGCTAATATCTGGGTAAAGGTCCTTTCAATATAAAATGAACTGCCCTGGTCAGTGTGGCCCAGGGTTGGGCATTGTCCCATGCACGTAAAGGCTGCCGGTTCGATTCCAGGTCAGGGCACATGCCTGGGTTGCAGGCTAGATCCCCAGTGGGGGGCATGCAGGAGGCAATAGACTGATGTTTGGTTCTCACATCGGTTTCTCTCTCTCGCCCTCTCCTTTCCTTTCTCTCTAAAAATATCGTGTTTTTTTTAAAAGGACTTTTTAAAAAGCTGGATTAGGAGTATTTTCCATGGAAGGTGAGAGGAAATGGAATTAATTCAACCACTATGTATATGTAATATTACTTTCTCTACATAGAAAAAGTCAGCAATTTTCCTGAGACAAAACTTAAACCAATCTCCTAAGATGAGTCAAATAACTTCAATTCTAGTTTATACCAATTAAAAGGAAGAAAGTCAAGCAGGGACTGTAAATTACTTTTGTCAACTTGCTATTCACAAAGTGGTAAATTAATCGTTGCTTATGAATATTCATGAACTTTGTTGTAACTTATAACCAGTCCCCTTTTACTTGAATAGCTTTACCCCGAAACTCATTTTTACACACAAATGAAGGAATGATTTGGGTTTTAGAAATATGTCTGGAGAAAAAGTGCCATTTTGCTTTATGCAAATACTAGAGGTCCGGTGCATGGTTGGGTCCCTCGGCCTGGTCTGCGTCCTCTGGCAATCTGGGACCCCTTGGGGGATGTCGGACTGCCAGTTTCGGTCCGATCCGCGCCAGTCAGGCCTCTAGTATGCATATAAGATCTTTGATTAATCTCTTCCTGCCCTCCCCTCTCCCCCCTTCCCTCTGAGACTCATTAGTCTGTTCCATGTTTCTGTGCCTGTGCATTGAGCATCTTCCCCCCTAGTGGTCAGTGCATGTCATAGCTACCAGTCGAACGGTCATTTAGACTTTTATATATACTAGAGACCTGGTGCACAAAATTCATGCTGGGGGGGGGGGTCCCCTCAGCCCGGCCTGCACCCTCTCGCAATCCGGGACCTTTCGGGGGATGTCCAACTGCCAGTTTAGGCCCGATCCTGCAGATCCGGATCGGTCCTAAACTGGCAGATGGACATCCCTCTCGCAATCTGGGACCACTGGCTCCTAACTGCTCACCTGCCTGCCTGATCGCCCCTAACCACTCACTGGGGGGTGGGGCTGGCCGGGCCAAGGGCCATGGTCGTTCTGCCATTTTAGTCACTGGGCTTTTATTATATAGGATAGATACCAAGGGAAAAGGGGGGAGGGTAGACAAATAATGTAGTGAGACTACAAATCACAAAGTTCAGATGTGTCCTAGCAAGTAACAATCTAATACTATATTCCTTTTTTTTTTTAAATCCTCACAAGGATATTTTTCAATTGATTTTAAAGAGAGTGGAAGTGAGAGGGAAAGACAGAGAAATACAGTGATTGGTTGCCTCCTGCAGGCACGCACACCAACCAGGGCCCAGGCAAGGGAGGAGCCTGTAACCGAGGTATGTGCCCTTGACTGGAACTGAACCCAGGACCTTTCAGTTCACAGGCCGATGCTCTATCCACTGAGCCAAACTGGCTAGGGCTGATACTACCCTTTCTTGACTAAAATAATACCCTCAAGATGTAATAACGACCAAACACTTCAATAGTATAAAACTATTTAATTCTTACCCAAAGTTTGCATGTACATGGGGTTCTTAAATTTTCTTTTATACTCAAGGTCCTATGTATGGAACATGGGAGGAATCAACACTCATTTTACAGAAGGAAAAAAGAAAGTCAAATTCCCAAATAATAACTCTCAACATTCCCTTTCCTGGCCTTGGCCTTTTGTGACTGTTACCAATAATATTAAAGTTTTGTTGTATTTTCACAACTTCAGACATAAAACTCTTGTTATTTACCCTGTACACCTAAGAAAATTAAGCCCAGGGATAGTGTTTCTTATTAGCATGTAAGGGTCACCTACATAAGTAATCAAGGCTATATATAAATGATACTTTATACTTGGGACACTGGAGAATAGAATTAACTGAAATCACAACTCAGGGACCCAATTTCCAGTGATTAGAGTTTCACCAAAGTTCTCGAGGTAGGAAAGAAGCAGGTATCTAAATCAATTCAGGATCTCTGAGGCTATATGTGAACTCAATTCATCAAGAGTTCAGGGCCTTTACAATTTGGATTACCCAAAATAAGCAAGCAGAAACAAACCATCACACGTTATACACCAATGTGTTTGGTTCTTTTGTGTGGAAAGTCCATTCATACCATAATCTTTTCTGGAAACTTAGGACTAAAAATTAGAAAGAAACAGGACAGAATATTTACAACTCTCCAGCTACCTTAAACCTTTAAAACATAACCTAAAGCAAGCTATGGAAAAACATTTCAATGCCAGACAGAATAAAGATGGAGCCCAGAAATAAATGTTATAACTACCTTATTCCCAAGGGAGCCCTAACCAATGAAATACAAGGTAAATAAAATATGTTGAAATAGCAATCTGTTGGTATACTTGATAAACTATACCATAAAGAAAATTTTTCTATCAAACTCACTTTAGGTTAAAAAAGGGTATTTTAAGTTTTTTAATAAGATAAAACTAAAATCTTGCTTCAAACTAAGATTTTATTAAACATGTTTTTATTTCTTAAATGTGAACATGATTTTTAAAGAATCAAACCACATTGGTATTAAGTGAAGAATAAACCAAGCTTTGCATAAAACAAGCACATATTTATAAACACACATACTCTTTTTTGCTTCTTACTCAGAGGATCTTACTAAATAATAGTGGGTTTTGTTATTTTAACCTTTGAAAATTTACATTTCTGATTATTTATCAAAGAGCATTTACTGATCATCATGTTTCTTGTCTGTGAATTGCCAATTTATTTTTGCTCATTTATCTATGGAATTTGTTTTCCTTAATGAATCACAGACATTTGAAAAAATACTCTGACTAAAAATTCTTTCTCAGTTATCTGTAATGCAAACATCTTCTCCAGGTATGTGGCTGTTCTTCACTTTTCTGATGCTTCCTTTTGATTAGTTGATGTTTTAAATTTTAATATTGTTGAACTTATCGATATTTTACACATTTGCTTTTATATATTTTAAAAGAATTTTTCCTTCTGTAAGGTTTAAAAAAAATGTTCTCCTTTGTTTTCTTTAAAGTTTGCTTTTCACATCTAAGCATTAATCCATTAGAACTGTTTGTTTATATATTGATATGAGGTAGTGATCCAGTGTAATTTTTCCCATATGGATAACTAAATGACCACAAATGAATAGTCTACATCTACCTCTACGTACCTCAATGAACCTCTGAAACACATTAAGTTTCTATATACCAGTATGCCTGGGTAGTCTATTTCTGGGCTTTCTATTCTGTGCTATTGGTCTATTTGTTTATCCCAGTGGTTCTCAACCAGAATCTTTTTTCCCCTCTCCCCCCAGGAGTCATCTGACAATATCTAGAGACATGTTTTGGCAATCTCAAATGAGGTGCTACTGGTATCTAATGGGCAGTGGGCAGGGATGCTGTTAAAAATCCTACAAATTCCTGAACAGCTCCACCCACCTCCCAACAAAGAATTATCTTGTCCAAAATGTCAATAGTGTCACAGCTTAGAATACCTAATCTATCCTTATGCAGTCCTGATTACTATTGTTTTACTTCATTTTTCACATCACAGGTTTTCTGAGTTCTTTCTAGAGCACCAAAAATAACTATATCTCATTCTTTTCATCAACTTTATTGTATGGCTGAACCTAATACAATGAACAGATTCCCTTTTAATAGACATTGAGATGAACAATTTGTTGTTTGTCATTACCAACAATTCTGCAATGAATATCCTTGCCCATAGTCTTTGTACAACTATATTTTTAGGTCAAATTCTTAGAAACAAAATCGTGTGTCAAAAGGAATATGATGAATTTCAGCTGATAGTGCCAAATGGCTTTACACAGAAACGTCAGCCTACAAAAATTGTATCACTTTACCTATTTTACAGAAAGGGAAAAAAAGTTTTGCCTTACCAGTTTCTATTCAAACTTTAAACTCTTCACTAATCTAATAAGTGAAGTTTTGTTTTAACTATATTTATTTAATTATAAATGAGGCTGAGTAATTTTTCTTTTGCTTATTGACCATGTGCATTTCATTTATTGTGAACTGCTTATCCTGGGCCCATTGTTCTCTGGAAGCAGAAGTTTTTCTTACTGACAAAGTAAAACTTTTAGGACTTCAATCTCATATGATACAGACATTTTTCCCTCAGTGTGCCATTTTTAAGAAATTAAAGTTTTGTCATAAAAGCTTTTCATTTTAATTTCCCTTGTAATTTCTAGATTTTCTTTTATGTTCAGAAAAGCTTTTCCACTTCAGTGAATTATCATTATATGAGTAATACTATTAAAACAAAGTCCTATGCTTTCATTTTCTGCCTTGGATTTAGATTTGCCAATTCAGCATTATGCTGCACTGGGTTGCATTTCATTTAGCATATAACAGCTCCTAAGAATAGCTTAACATTCTTAAATATTCTATATATTGTGATAAGATTTTATTTGGATCTCCAAAATGAGATGCTTTATTTTCTAATCTCCTGAAACTCTCAGTTTTAGTGCTTTATTATAGGGAAGGAAAGTAAATTCTTCAGATGCTATATATAAAAATTGGTACTACATTGATTGGTCGCCTCCTGCAGGCACGCACACCAACCAGGGCCTGGGCCAGGGAAAAGCTGGTTTGCTCAGTGGATAGCACATCGGCCTTCAGATAGAAGGGTCCCAGGTTCGATTCCAGTCAAGGGCACATGCCAGGGTTTTGGGCTTAATCCTCAGTGGGGGGTGTGCAGGAGGCAATCAATCAATGATTCTCTCTCATAATTGATGTTTCTATCTCTCTCCCTCTCCCTTCCTCTCTGAAATCAATAAAAATATATTTTAAAAAATAAAATAAAATTGGTACTGCTTTTTTTTTACTTAGAAAATAGATTTCCATTTTTACAATTTTATTTTAAAGAAAAAGGTCAGACTGCCAAGGTTTAAGATTTATATACAGCAGTATATAAATTATTTTTAAAAGGTTCTACAATTACTAAAAAACACACACACACAAAAACACAGGTAGAACAATTAATTTTAACTATCCTTTGGTATCTTTTACACACAAACCTGCCACTCTCAAAAAACAACAGATGCCTCATTGAATGCGCCTTACTTGCTTTTATTCAGAATGTTTTGGGGTTGTTGTTTTTTAGCACCAAAGCCACTTTTTAAAAAACGTTATCACTTACAAATGTGAAAAATTAGCATAATTACATTGGCACAATTTAAGGAACAGCCAGGTGATGGATCTGAAAAATATTTTGTATTTCTCATAAAGTCTGACCCAGAGTATATTTTGAGATAAAAATTTTCAAATAAACAGTGTCAACATTTCTCTGATGCCCTCAAAAGACCAAAATATCTGTAACACAGTATGGTTGTTTTAAAGAAATATGTTCTTACTGATTTTCAGATAGGAAGAGAGAGGTAGAGATAGAAACACTAATGAGAGAGAGACATCAATTGGCTGCCTCCTGCATGCCTCCTCCTGGGGATGGAGCCTGCAACCAGGGCATGTGCCCTGATCCGGAATCCAACCCAGGACCTCCTGGTCCATGGGATGACGCTCAATCCACTAAGCCACACCAGCTGGGCAACACAGTATGGTTTTAATTTAAGTATTAAAAAAAATTTTTTTAAACTATCAAGCTTACTATTAGCTAACGCTTACTAGGTCCCAAGTACTGTTCTAGGGCTTACATCCTATCTCATTTATTGTCCTTAACACCCAACGAGAGAAATACCATTACTGTCCATCTTTAAAAAGATACAGATAAGAACAGGGAGGCATGACACAACCAAGTAACCTGCCTGACGTCTTATTCTTATGATTTATCAAATACAAACTTCCATGATTCACTACAAAAATAAGAAGCAGGATAGGGTACAAAGAAAATACTATTACTTTTGTTCAATGTTCTTAAACCACAAATTATTCACTTAAGGAGAATACTCCTTTTCCTTAAAGTTCCCTAGCTCAACTCTGAGAGCACTGCATTTAAAATTCTCGGCACCTAGTCCCAAAAGGGTTTTCAGAGACTCTGCAGTCACCTGCTGTAAGAACAAGGCAGCAGCTACACTATTTGGGCAATGGACATGTGAATCCTCTCAAACAAAGTTCCTTTTTTTCCTCCTCCACCACGGACTCTTCTCAAATCAGAAATGGGGATAGCCATCCTCCTACCCTCAGAGAGTCCTGCTATATGTGATTACTTAGTTTCCAAAGCTGCACTTGGTTATCCCATTGATCCCAAATCTGATCAAGTGCCCTAGAAGTCTGTTATCTTCTGCTCTCTTCTGGGGAGGGTGAAGGCAGGGTTGGCAGTCAGACTCAGCTGGGACCACCTTACTACATAAGTAACTGCACGTTAATTTATGGTACGATGAGTGGCTTCTTACTGGCAGGAATAAAATGCCTTCCCAACAGCCCCACTTCTTATTAATTTCATTTTAACATTAACTGCACTTCACCCATAACTGTCAGAATTCAATAAAATGTTAAGTATGAAATATTAAAGCTAGCGAATGCTTTTTAAATTTAAGTATAATTGACATTATTACATTAGTTTCAAGTGCATAACGTATTAGTTTCAGGTGATATTTGTATACATTACGAAATCGCACAGCTCCGCTTTTGCCACAGATAACGAGGGCACTACACTTTTGCAGTAGGAATAGCTGGTGTCAGCAGCTGGTGCGTTCCCGATAAGTCTTGTGCTAAAGAACAGCACGTTCACATCTGTGAGTTTTAAGATCTAGCGTGTGATCATCACTATACCATTCTGTATCTGGATTGCAGCTGGGCTGCGGAGAAAAGTCAACCACTATTGATGTCAGAAGATTTTTAAGCCTAGGCTCTGGCAACCACTTATTTGCTGTGTATCTAAAGCAAAACACAACCTCTGACCCCGTTTTCTCATTTGTAAAATGAGAATACCACCTCCCACCTCAGGGATTTTTGAAGGTTAGATAGACATTAGGTTAGATAATACCAGTGAAAATGCTTTGCAAAAGTAAAGTATCATCTGTAAAACACTGCTACTTATTGCTAAGAACAAAACTCGACATTACCACTCTCCTTTTGTCCGAATAAAGAAGCAACAGATGGCTCATCGTTCGGAGAGGTTTGGTGAGGACCCACTATCAGCAACACTTCAAAGCACTCGCCTCCTGAGAGCGCATCGCAAGAATTACCTCACCCACCAAACGTGCCAAGGTGCAAGGACTTAAATTCTTTCACGCATAAGTGCTTTTCACTTTGATGATGCAAGTGGAGACGGGGAGTCAAACATGAGGCTTTTCAGCACTTCCTGCAAATGCCACCAAAACTCCTTTTCAGAAGTCTCTCTTGGAAAAGCCTCATCACTTTCTAGCCACGTTTTTTCTTTAAATACCTCTACTTTATTCATGGAACATTTAGGACTCCTGATAAACATCGCCTTCTCCATAAGGGGTTTTGGTCAGGGTTGCAGGGTCGGACATTCAAAACCCTGCCCCTCTCGTCTGGATGTCATTTACCGCGGACACTTCCCCGTCACGGGACACCCCGTCGATACAGAAGCGACCACAGACGAGCACCCCGCATTTCGGAAAGAAGGAAACGGAGGCCCAGGCCTTCGCACAAGTCCAAGGTTACCCGCGGCGGGGCAGGGGCAGGGCGAGCGGAGGTGCGGTTTCCCGGGCGGTCGCACAGGAAGCGGCCGTCGGC
>NW_005368860.1:2369602-2369811 GCF_000412655.1 Myotis brandtii
CTGCACGCGGCTGCCGGCTCCCGGCAGCACGTCCCGTCCCGGGAGGCAGGCCGCCCCTCCCCCTTACCGAGGAGCCGGAGGAAGATCTGGAGCCCGATGCAGAACCGGCTTTGGCTGGAATCGTAGTAAGAGTTGAAGATGGCGTCGATGATGTAGAGGCAGGGCACCCGGAGCGCCACTTCGAGCGCCGCCCAGGCCTGCTGATGGGC
>NW_005368860.1:2370036-2385481 GCF_000412655.1 Myotis brandtii
TGTTGGGAGGCTGAGGCGGTGCCCCAGGTCACGCGAGACCGCGGAGACCGCGCTGCCATCGCGTCACAAGCGGACGCCAGGGTCGCCCCACGTCGTCATCACGTACGGCGTAGCCAACGTCTGTAAGCGTTACCATGGTTTCCGCTGACCACCGCGACCCAAGCTGTCTTTGCTGTTTTGGAGCCTCGCCGTGGCGCAGGCGCTGTGTGGCAGCCGCGCTCTCCAGCCTCAGAGCGGCCGCCACACCCACGGCGGCGTGGGCTCAGGAAGGGATCCCCCTGCTTCCACGGGCGGGACTTCCTTGTTGTTTTATTAGAGCCCATTAAGTGTCCCATAAACGTGGTTCAAAGATGCTGGAGAGGAGGAAAGGCAAAGGGCGCCGCCCGCCCCACCTACTCACCCGACCTGGCGGCGGCTCTGAGACGGGCCGGTTGGCCGACATTCCAGGGAAAGACCTCCTGGGGGCGTGTCTGCGTGCCTTTCATGGAGCCGCCGCGGACTGTGGCTCTGGGCTAGGTGTTGTAGGCGCCATACCAACAACAACATCCCTCATCTCTTGGCACATCCCTAACCACCTCCTCCCAAGTTGGACAGAACTGAGGACACTTCTCGGCCACATTTTACAGATATCAAGGGTCACTGTGAAGGAAGGGCAGGAACCCAGGCCTCCGACTTTGATGTCCCGTTTTCTTTAAGGAAAGCGTACCCAGGCAGTCCCTTCATTCCTCCCAGGCTGAAGAGATCACAGTTTTCTTGGTTTTTTTTGTAGGGGATTAGAACATGCCACCCCAAAGTATGCCACTTTGACATAGGATTACTTTTAGCTAAAACAAGAAAGAGCTGAAGCCCCCCTATCCCAAGAAAAGCTCTCTGCTTCCACGCCCCCCAAAACACATTTGCTTAGAAATCAGGACATAAATGTCCATTTGTAAAGGTGTCCCTCTCCCTTACGTATAAGAGGACTCTCAGACTCTGAATCACCCACTAACGTTACTAATTATCTTCCACTAGTTTCCCCCATATATTTACCTTCCCAGTTAACACCCCCTAGAAGCCTATACTAATCTGACCATACTTATTTTTCTCTTACTTCACCAGAAAACAGGAATGTAAATTAGCTATTAACAAATGTCACCCCAATAAGTTTAATTGTAAAAATAATAAAAAAAGGAAAATAAGAATGTAAGTCAGGTCAGAGTCTGCACTGTAGACCCAGCCATCTCAAACTAAGGAGGGTAAAATAGTAAGCAAGAACCTGGTTTACCTAGGGCAGTGGTCGGCAAACTGCGGCTCGCGAGCCACATGCGGCTCTTTGGCCCCTTGAGTGTGGCTCTTCCTAAGCCTTAGGAGTACCCTAATTAATTAATAACAATGTACCTACCTATATAGTTTAAGTTTTAAAAATTTGGCTCTCAATAGAAATTTCAATCGTTGTACTGTTGATATTTGGCTCTGTTGACTAATGAGTTTGCCGACCACTGACCTAGGGTCCTAGCCCAAACTGCACTCTGCAATCCACTTTATCAGGGCTCTAAATGGGTGATTAATAAAACTCCAAGACCCCTTTCTCTGGGTGGAGGTAAGTGTGGTAGAATGATTGAACCCACACCCAAACTCCTTACTACAGTCTCATGTTTTTAAACTTCTATTGTCATCCCCTAACTAATAATGACTGCCATCTGTGTTTCCCATATACTAGGCACTGAGCTAAGGGTGTTACATTTTACTTAAATCTTTGTATCATCATTATTTTGGTAGGTATCATTTTCTCTGTTTTAGAGAGGAGGAAATGAGGCTTAGATAAGTTACCAAGAACAAAAAGTTAAGTGGCCAGTATGGCCATAGCTACTGGAGAGCAAACCCAGGATTTGAACCCAAGGCTACCTGGAACTTAGAACTTCAGACATCTTTAACTCCTTCCTCTTTTCACCCACAGCCAATCTGCAACCAAATCTTACTCATTTTTTCCAGACAGTCTCTTGTATTTGTTTCCTTACTGTTGTCACTGTCAGTATTCTAACCCAAGATCCTACTGTAGCTTGCCTATTTACTGCAATATCATTTTGATCACCATTTTTCTAATCCAGTCTGTTTACTTCTGCTGGGTTAATTCTCCTAAACTGCACACCTGGGGAATAATCTTGTGGTTTTGACAAAATTCCCAAAGGAAAGCAAACTTGGTAAGAGGAGACAGCTATGAAGGCTTATATGGAAACTTCAGAGATGTAAATTAGCTACTCAGTCCATCTGTTATTCTGCCCTAATTGCAATTTAAAGGAAAAAGAGAGAGGCTATTATGGAGAAAAGGGCCCATAAGGAATAATCGAAAAGAGTAGTGTGGTAAGGAGACAGGAGGTTAAGTACCACTATATTATGATCATGCAAAATGGAAAATAAAATAGTTCATGGGTTTTCTCCAATTTTTATTTTAAAAGTTAAGTGTAGTAAATATTAAAAGGTTTTAAAAATGAGCAAATGTCACAGTTCATGTTAATGTTTTAACAGTTTCCAATCTTAATTTGATGCATAAATTTTATAAGAATTTTTAATTCGCTCAGTGATCACAGGAAGTCACAGGTTCAATTCCTGGTAGGTTGGGGCACATGCCTGGGTTGCTGACTCAATCCCCCTGTAGGAGCATGCAGGAGGCAGCCCATCAATGATTCTCTCTCATCATTTATGTTTCTATCTCTCTCTCTCCCTCTCTCTTCCTCTCTGAAATCAATAAAAAAAATATTTTTAAAAGAATTTCTGATTCAAACTAAATTCCATCTTAGGCCAAGAACATTCAGGATTGGTGGCATAGTCATTCTTATCTTTTTCACATATAACTTCAAGCCAAGCCAAGTTTCTTTAAACTCTCTAGGTCTCACTTTCCTCACCCATAAAGTGAAGGTTTGACTAAGATCCTGGCAAATACTTTAAAATACTACTTTAAAACTAAATTTATAGCCCTAGCCGGTTTGGCTCGGTGGATAGAGCATCGGCCTGCGGACTGAAAGGTCCCAGGTTCGATTCCGGTCAAGGGCATGTACCTTGGTTGCGGTCACATTCCCAGTGGTGGGTGTGCAGGAGGCAGCTGATCGATGTTTCTCTCTCATCGATGTTTCTGGCTCTCTATCTCTCTCCCTTCCTCTCTGTAAAAAAATCAATAAAATATATTTAAAAAACAAAACAAAAAAACTAAATTTATATCAATGAGGTAGTATTTTGATGCTTAGGAATCTTTTAAATAAAAGCAAAGCTTTCAAAGAAATAGCTATAATTCACTGAATTTAATCTTTGGTTTCTACATTGATTTGAATGTTGCACAACTCAGGTATATATTTATATTGAGTGTATCCAGAACAGTATAAACACACACACACACACACACACACACACACACTTTATATACATAAATTACCCGTGGTCAAAAATAATCGGTTCATTCAGCTTTAATGATTCAAATGCCTCTTAGTAGCTCTAAAAAGCCTTTAGATAATATGATGTGTAAAAACTAGGTAAGACATGCATTTCTGTCGACATTTTCATCAGCCAAGACTTTGTTCCAAGCAACAGAAACTGATTCTGGACTATCATTATTCCTCAAGCTTTCAAGTTCCAAGAATGACCGTGCAATTGGTGGAGCTTATTGGACCATGTATCTGTACCCGAGCTGTACCTAGGACAAGTACTAGCAGCTTCCTGGGAAGCGCAGGGGGAACGAAGCAGTAGGAAACAGGCACTTAGAATTACCCATCCCAACTCCCCAACAAAGTACTATGTGTTTCCTTTAAATGGAATATAAGGACGCTGGTAGGAAGGGTAGGGAGTAATGGCCCCAAAAGGGACAAATACATATCTTAGCTTGATTTCAGACCTCAGGAAGTATTTAAAAAATAATCTCCGGTCCTAAATTACTTTTGGGGAGCTCCAGTTTTCCTTATCATTAAATTTCAGATATACTCATCAAAATTCAACTATTTGAATTTTCTGGTTTTGTAAGTGCCAAATGAACAGGAACAGTCTATTGTTGTTTAATAACAAAGAATATAGTGGCATATGGAATCAATGTTGGGTTTACATTACCTGACTTTCGGTTCATTCATTTATTCATTCAACAGACATTTACTGAGCACTGTAAGCTTGGCAGTATGTTTGCCCACTTCTGTCTCTTACTACTTCTCTGTCTCTAGACAGAGTACTTAAACTCTCTAGTCTTCAGTATCCTCATCTTGTAAAAAGAAATAAAGTTTAATATAAAACAAAATACATGACATGCATTATCCAATTAATCTTCAACAAACTTGTCCAAGGACACAGACAGTCACACTGGCAGAGTCAGGTTTCTAACTCTTATTTTTCTGATTCCAGAGCTTAAGGTCTAATCCTCCGCAAGTAATTTCTCATGCTTGTTACACAAATTATAACAATATATTTTAATACTTGGTATGGTATATAGTACACAAATGTTAAGAGAAATACTCGCCCCAACCGGTTTGGCTCAGTGGATAGAGCATCAGCCTGCGGACTCAAGGGTCCCAGGTTCGATTCCGGTCAAGGGCATGTACCTTGGTTGCGGGCACATCCCCGGTAGGGGGCATGCAGGAGGCAGCTGATTGATGTTTCTCTCTCATTGATGTTTCTAACTCTCTATCCCTCTCCCTTCCTCTCTGTAAAAAATCAATAAAATATATATATTTTTTAAAAAAGAGAAATACTCAGTGGAAGCTTTATGTAACACTTAGCAATGGCTCCATTTATGGCTCAGTAATAATGTGAAGATGTTTATTAGTTTGGGTTGTTATATGTGATAATTATTCAGTAATCTTACCTAATAATAGACAAACATGCAAACTGACCATACCTTTGCTACACCCACCAGCCAATCGGATGAGCATGCAAATTAACCAAAGATGGTGGTTAATTTGCATACATAGGTGCCCAGTGGCAATCGGAGCCTGCAATCAGAGCTGAGGGGTCTCCTGCCCAGGCCTCACGCCTTGAGGAGTTAGGCCTGGGCAGGGACAGAGCCAGCGATGGCGGGGAGCAGAGAGGGAGCCGGCGATGGCGGGGAGATGGGGTTCCCCTGCCCAGGTCTAATGCCTTGGCCACAGGCTTAGGCCTGGGCAGGGGTGGAGCCAGCAATCACGGGGAGCTGGGGCGGAGCTGGAGATGGCGGGGAGCAGGGAGGGAGCTGGCGATGGCGGGGAGCAGGGAGGGAGCCAGCAATGGCGGGGAGCAGGGGCGGAGCTGGCAATCACAGGGAGCTGGTGGTCCCCGGCCCAAGCCTAACGTCTGGGCCACAGGCGTTAGGCCTGGGCAGGGGCAGAGCTGGTGATCACAGGGAGGAGGGGCGGAGCCGGTGATGGTGGGGAGCAGGGGTGGAGCCGGCAATCACGGGGAGCTGGGGGTCCCCGGCCCAGGCCTAACGCCTTAGCCAGAGGCGTTAGGCCTGGGCAGGGGTGGAGCCAGTGATGGCAGGGAGCAGGGAGGGAGCCGGCGATGGCGAGGAACAGGGGTAGAGCCAGCAATCACGGGGAACAGGGGCAGAGCCGGCGATGGGGGGAGTCCTGCTCCCCACCATCGCCGGCTCCGCCCTTGCCCAGGCCAAAGCCTGTGGCCGAGGCATTAGGCCTGGGCAGGGGAACCCCCAAGGGGAGCAGGGAGCGGGCCTAAGCCATCAGTAGGACATCCCTGAGGGCTCCCAGTATGTAATAGGGGGCAGGCTGGGCTGAGGGACGCCCCCCTCCAGTGCACAAATTTTTGTGCACCGAGCCTCTAGTTTAATTTATATTAGACTATAAATAGATGACAGGTTCAAATATGTTAATCTTCTAGGGTGATGGTCAAGAATAATCTGAGGGCTGAGATACTGCTGACAGGAAGAGTAAAGTAATACTAAATTAAAAACATCTATCTATCAAGGCAGGGAGTCCAAAGAAGATGGATATAGTATCACACTGACATGGGAAGTATAGGACCCTTCACCTTAGATGGGATACTGTAGTCCCAGCTTCTGATAATCACCTTTCATTTAAAAAAAAAAATCATTTCTCATTTCATAGCTACACCCAAATGAGTAGAATAAAAGCTTCAAAACAGAAAATTCAATATTGTAACAATGCCAATTTTACCCTGTAGGTTCAATGTAATCCCAACAAAAAAATCTCAGCAGGTTATTTTTTCCAAAAATTGACAAGCTGATTTTAACATCATAAGAAAATGCAAAAGATCAAGAATAAATAATGCAATCTTGAACAAAGTTGAAGGACTTATAGTATCAGTTACCAGGACCTGTTTTAAAGCTATAATAATTCAGACAAGATGGTGTTGGTGCACGAATAGAAAAACTCACCCGTGGAACAGAAGAGAAAGTCTAGAAACAGCCCCACACTATGAGTTTATGATGAAAGTGACAGTACAGGAGAGACCAAGATGGCGGCATAGGTAAACACCGGAGATTGCTGCCGCAAACAACCACTTCAAAAATACAACTAAAAGACGGAACGGACATCACCCAGAACCACAGGAAGGCTGGCTGAGGAGAGACTCTTCAACTAGAAGGAAAAATAACAGCACACCGAGGCTCAGAGGAGGCGCAGTGTGGAAAAAACTCAGGTGCGGAGGTGCGCGCGCAAAGCGGGCTGGTGGCTGAGAGCGCGGTTGTCGTTTTCGGTCAGGGGGGAGTCTCAGACTCTGAGCTCCAGATACGGGCGAATCGCTGGGGACTCGGACCCAAACGGGAGAAGCGGGAGTGTCTGGCATCAGTTGGAAGGCAGCTTTCCCTCCGAGGTTTGCAGCGGTTCCGGGGGTTCTGAGAAGCAGAGCCTCTGGGAACAGGACTGAGGGCACCATAACGGCTCCCTCCGCCCGCCCTGTTGAGCCCGCCCCGCCCAAGCCCTGCGCAGAGCCATTTGCCGGATCGCCTCAGGCAAAGGCTAGATTAGCACCTCCCCAGAGGACAGAAGTTTTCCGCGGCAGACACAGCTGATTCACACAGCCAGTCGGCCTGGTGGTCAAATCCCTCTAGTATTAACTACAACAATCAAGGCTCAACTAGAACAAGACTGCGCACAAAGACCACTAGGGGGTGCACCAAGAAAGCATAAAAAATGCGGAGACAAAAAAACATGACAGAAATGGAGGATATAGAGCTAAAAATCGCAATTTTGAGGGCTTGCAAAAATGTGCTAGAAGCTGTCAATAAACTTGAGGAGAGAGTCACGAAAACTAATGAGACCCTCGATGCTATGATAAAGAACCAACTAGAAATTAAGCATACACGGACTGAAATAAAGAATATTATACAGACACCCAATAGCAGACCAGAGGAGCGCAAGAATCAAGCCAAAGATTTGAAATGCGAAGAAGCAAAAAACACCCAACCGGAAAAGCAAAATGAAAAAAGAATCCGAAAATACGAAGATAGTGTAAGGAGCCTCTGGGACAGCTTCAAGCGTACAAACATCAGAATAATTGGGGTGCCAGAAGATGAGAGACAGCAAGATATTGAAAACCTATTTGAAGAAATAATGGCAGAAAACTTCCCCCACCTGGTGAAAGAAATGGACTTACAGGTCCAAGAAGCGCAGAGAACCCCAAACAAAAGGAATCCAAAGAGGACCACACCAAGACACATCATAATTAAAATGCCAAGAGCAAAAGACAAAGAGAGAATCTTAAAAGCAGCAAGAGAAAGAGACTCAATTACCTACAAGGGAATACCCATACGACTGTCAGCTGATTTCTCAACAGAAACTTTGCAGGCCAGAAGGGAATGGCAAGAAATATTCAAAGTGATGAATACCAAGAACCTACAACCAAGAATACTTTATCCAGCAAAGCTATCATTCAGAATTGAAGGTCAGATAAAGAGCTTCACAGATAAGGAAAAGCTAAAGGAGTTCATCACCACTAAACCAGTATTAGACGAAATGCTGAAAGGTATCCTTTAAGAAGAGGAAGAAGAAAAAGGTAAAGATACAAATTGTGAACAACAAACATGCATCTATCAACAAGTGAATCTAAGAATCAAGTGAATAAATAATCTGATGTACAGAATGAACTGGTGATTATAATGAATCAGGGACATAGAAAGGGAATGGACTGACTATTCTTGGGGGGGAAAGGGAAATGGGAGATGCAGGAAAAAAAAAAAAAGTGACAGTACAGAGAGAAGAGGATGATAAAAAAAACACACAAAAAAGCAGCAATATAATGGGACTCTATGAATACTGCCTAACAAAGGACAGCATATCACTTAATGGTGATACACACTGGAGGCATTCTCTCTGAAATTAGGAACAATTTAACACTGTATTAGAGGTGGGGCGGGGGGTGGGACTAGAGCAAGTTAGACTGCCAGAAGCTTCCCTTTCCAGTCAAGATTTAGCTATTTATTTTGAACTTTTTTCCCTCACCTTAGCACTCTTGCAATGTTCTATCACTCATATGGCACTTATTTCATCGTCTTCAAATTCTGAGTATTTGTGTTATTTCAGCTGCTAGGGTGTGAGCTCCTCCAAGACAGGAACTGTGTCTAGTGAATATATTTCCTGTGGCTCATGTATATCATAGACACTTAATATTTACGGAATAACATAAACAGCACCAATCCTGTCTGGTTTACCGCCACTGTTGCAAAAAGGACCAGCAGCCCAGCCCAACCCCAGCTAACCAAATGCCAGGTACAATCATAATCCTGATAAAGCCACATGCTTTTATCTATTTCCTCTATCAGATAAACAAACCCAGAAGGCTTCAAAGTGCACCAAAATAAGGCTCGGAGAAGTGATTCTCCACAACTAGTCATCCTAAAGGTAAACAGAGTGATTCCCCACAGTCAGTCATCCAAAGGGTAAACCATGGTGATGGCAGACAGCCATAAAGTGAGGCTTGAAAAACCCCAGAACACCTCACATTCCCTATAGCTCCTTCCGCTGGTCCTGATGTTGTTGGCCAGGGAAGGAAGATGAAAAGAGAATCGGAGCCCTTTAAAAATTTAAGGTTTTAATTCGAACTTTTAAAATAGCTAGTAAGCCCTGGTTGGTATGGCTCAGTTGGTTGGAGCGTCATCCATATACGAGGTTTTGGGTTTGATTCCAGGTAAGGGTACATACTTAGGATGCTGGTTCGATCCCTGGTCAAGGGACATATGGAAGGCAGCCAATCAATGTTCTCTCTCGCATCCATGTTTCTCTCATGCTCTCTCTTCCTTCCCCTCTCTCTAGCCCAGTGGTTCTCAACCTTCCTAATGCCGCGACCCTTTAATACAGCTCCTCATGTTGTGGTGACCCCTAACCATAAAATTATTTTCGTTGCTACTTCATAAGTGTAATTTTGCTACTGTTATGAATCGTAATGTAAATATCTGATATGCAGGATGTATTTTCATTGTTACAAATTGGACATAATTAAAGCATAGTGATTAATCACAAAAACAATATGCAATTATATATGTGTTTTCCGATGGTCTCAGGCGACCCCTGTGAAAGGGTCGTTCGACCCCCAAAGGGGTTGCGACCCACAGGTTGAGAACCGCTGCTCTAGTCAATAAGCATATCCTCAAGTAAGGATTAAGAAAAAAAAAAAAGCTAGTAATTGGCAGCTATTGCACAGCTTAAGACTGAAAATCTAGTTTCCCTATGATTAAAGCAGTCATTTTATCCATTTTTCTACCACAATAAACCCAATATTTAAGACATCACCTTCCTCCCAACACTCATTTAGGAATGCCTAAGTAGAGGAACAGAGTTAATACACTAAAGTAATTTTTGTCCTCTTCCCTCCCTATTTTGTCAGTGATAATCATAAAGCAGCACCACTTTAATGTCTTGATATAGACTCCATTGTTTAGTCACATTGATTTTATTTCTCAAATTCATCCACCTCCCACTGCCACCAACTAGAGGCCACCATCACCTCATGCCTGGACAACTACAGAGACCTTCTCACTGGTCTGCTTCCCTCCTGGACACCTTCTGGTTGATTTTTCATATGGTAACCAGAATGATTTTGGAAACAGCACTGCCTTTCACTCTGATAACCAACATCCTGTGTGCAACCGCTCATTAAATAAAAGCCATGTAAGATAATTCAGAGAAACCCTTATTTTGTAAATACGGAAATCCAACGCCAAAAGAATACTGAAACCAGGTACCCACGGTCAGACAGAACCGAGGTCAGGATTCGGAATGCATGACTGCACAGATGGGCCTCATTTCAGTGAGCCATACTGCTTCTCCCAGGATGGACTGGTCCAGAGCCTGCTTGCAGGGCCACAAAATACTGTATTTAAATGGATTACCGGAGGCAAGAGGGGTGAGAACCTGGCCTGAGCTGATGCATGAAGGTTCACTCACAGGTAGATCCTCATGTCTCTGGATCCACCATCTCTAGCCAACCAGAGGACAGGGCCGGCATTCTAGATCCAGGACTATGTGATCCACGTGGGGTGCATAGGATTTCACTGGTTGGATGTGCAAGATGTGTGTCTTCCACGGTTTCCCGTGCACCTGCTGAAGCAGACTGACAATTCGAGTTTCTGCAGACTCCGCCCACCTGTGCCACTCTGGCTTGAAGGCTGCGGACAGCACTTTCCTCCTAGAATCCCCAGTAGCTCCATTTTCCCGTTGGTTACTGATAATTTGCTGAGGACAAGGCCAATCCTCCTTCCCCATTTCACTGTTTCCCGAAGGCTGGAGATTCCTCCCTGGGAAAGATTCCACATTTTGGTGGATATGCAAAATGCCCCCGGCATCCTTTCGTAGCACTCGGCAGGCAATCGGCCAGCCTTCTTCAGAGCTGGGAATCAGCCCCAGGTTCACCCGGTCTGCAATGTTTGAGAGGTTCAACTTTCTGTTGTCTCCAAAGTGTATTTGGCACCGACCTGCTACTCCATTGATCTCAAGGTTACGTTTCAGAGCCGCTACCGCGTGGGGGTTCCACTCACAGGCATGGACGAAGGCAGCACCAGCATGAACGAGGAATGGCAACGTAAAATAACCAATCCCTGCATAGAGATCCACCAGCACTTGTCCAGCACAGGGCAGCGATGCCACTCGGAGCTTCTCAGTGATGTTTCCGAAGGAGAACATGCACTGGGTCATGTCAAACGTATACCGGATCCCGTTATCCACATGCTCAACCCAGCCATCGTCGCCCAGCAGCAGAGTCACTGCTGGCGTTCGGGTGCCATCTGGTGAGACCCGCCCTCGTTTGGCCAAACGCTGGACGCCGAGTGCCGAGGCCACTACCCCCCAGAGTTCTGGTTCCAGATGTTTCCACTGCTTGGCTTGGAAACAGTTCTCACTCAGCAACAAGAGGTTACCATGTCGCTGCCAAGATCGGGGCAAATCAGCCTCCAACTCAGCTGACCATGTCACTCCCCGGCCCTCTGCCCAGCGACTCACCTCAAGGCACAGCCGCTGGGCAGGCGAACAACCCTGGGCCTTCCTGGAAGGCACAGGATCCAGGAGCTGCGTCAGTGCACAGGTGCCGCCTGGAGCCACACGACTCCTCAGCTCCCGCAGGTGCTGCTCGGGGAGCGCGTCTCCCAGCACGGGCAGCGCCACGGTGCCGTCCGGCATCTTCTCCACGCGGTGCTGTCTGTCCAGGAGTTTCTCCTTCTCGAGATACTCCCTGCATCGCTGGGTAAACCGCGGCTCAGTCACCACTGCGACCACGGCCGCGGGCTTCCCACCTTCCTTTTCCATGTCGCCGGCCCCACATTCTCGTGGATTCCCTCCACCTCGGCTCAGAGTCCACTCCGCCGCAGCAGGAAGAGAGGCGTGCACGCCGCTGTGCCGGGGACGGAAGTGACGTCACCAGCAAGCCGGAACTAAAGGGTGTCGGTACGCCTCCCGCCGATTGGCGTCATCGTTGCCATGGTGAAGCCGCTACTGCCATCTGTATTGTGATCGCTGGCTACTTGCTTCACCCCAACAGAAAATTAATAACAACAAGGACCTGTGTGGGCTGAAACACTTCAAAATGGTGGGCATCCTCCAGAACCCTCATGCCCTCTCGTCAGGGCTGCTCACGAATCCAAAGCGGGAAGTGAGCCTGGAATGATGGGCCGACTTTGGAGAAAGGCTTCCCATAGCCTCACGCTGCTCTCTCAGGTCAGCACCAGCAGCCGCCTTATCTGCTAGTGAAGAATCAGATGTGGATTCCTCATTCCTTTTCTTGGCAAAAGATAGTCGTCACCATCTCACGGTCCTGCAGTATAAGAAACGAATGTCTGGAAGTCAGGAGGATCTCAGTTTGGATAAATCGTTATCACCTCTCAGAACCAGAATCTTCACCTGTAGAATGGAATAATTTTAACATCTTCAGATGATTGCTATAGTAGTTGGAGATACATACAATGCTTTGAACCGTGACCAGTAAAGAGTAAATACTCAAAAGAGATATAACGTAACACATTGAATTGGTTAAATGGCAGATATATACCGCTTGAAATGCTTTGATATATCTAATGAGGACAAAGGGGAATTATCCAAGCGATAAAATAATTGAAAATAAGAATTGCAAAGAAGCCCTATCCTTTTTACTTACCTCCCACCATTCTACAGATTAGGTAATTAAGACCCAAAGAGATTAACAACTGAGGTCCCCAACTCAGGTGTGTCTGTATGGAAGGCACAAGCTATGGCTAAAACACTTTCTTGTCTCTTCACAGCTATTCATTATCGATCAGAATTTTTTAAAATATATTTTATTGATTTTTTACAGAGAGGAAGGGAGAGGGATAGAGTTAGAAACATTGATGAGAGAGAAACATCGATCAGCTGCCTCCTGCACACCTCCTACTGGGGATTTGCCCACAACCAAGGTACATGCCCTTGACCGGAATCAAACCTGGGACCTTTCAGTCCACAGGCTGATGCTCTATTCACTGAGCCGCCAAAGTCAGGGCCAGAATTGTTTTGTTCAGTTTTTTCTCTATGTTAGAGACTCAGAAATGGAGAAAACATCGACCACGACAGAGTAGAAGACCCTCTTGGGGCCCCATATGCCCTGGGGACTCACCATTCCTGTACATGCCAATGTAATGGCTTCTAGCTGCAAGCATTTGGGAATCTTGGCCTGATGGCTTTCTCTGCTCACCAGAATTATTTTAGCCCAAGTCCAGGGCAGACCAGAAATGCTGGGGAATTCGTGCCCTCCCAGCATTCCACAACCAGTGAGTGATGTGAGTTGGTAAATAAATTTCCCAACTTCCACATACCTTAGTTGCAATACATCTGAGGCATATTCTCTACTGTCTCCCAGAGTTCTCTCAGGACTCTAATTTTTCAGTATCCTCTCTATGAACTGTGCTTTCAATTTTTCTTTCTCCCCCTCTCCTGGATTATTCCTATCAGTATATAATCATGCTGCCATTTGCCAGTATAACCACCTCTCCCGTGACTCTTCATTCCTACTGAAAGAGCTGCAGGAAAAACAGCTCTTGGCCAGAAAGTGTTTTAGTTCTACAACATTGCCACTAGATGGCAGCAATTACCAACACCAAAGTAGTGCAAGCTTTGGAGGAAAGTTACTGGGTTTGGATGTCCAGGGCAAATCAAGGGCCTACTGTTCCCCAGGGGCCTTTCGTCTTTCATCTATTAGACAGCCCTTACTGACAAACTAATTCAGACGTGTGAATGTGTTTGGTAGCAAGTAATGGAAACTCCAACAAACAGCAGCTCAACAATGGGTAGGGAGGTATATATCCCATATCCTACATAATAAAACCCTAATATGCAAATCAACTGAACAGCGGAACGACGATCGCTATGACATGCACTGACCACCAGAGGGTAGACACTCAATGCAGGAGTGACCAGTTTCTATGACAGTGCACTGACCACCAGAGGGGAGATGCTTAATGCAGGAGCTGCCCCCTTGTGGTCAGTGTGCTCCCAGAAGAGGAGCGCCGCTCAGCCAGAAGCCAGGCTCATGACTGGCGAGCACAGCGGCAGTGGCGGGAGCCTCTCCCGCCTCCGCTGCAGATGGGCAATGGGCAATAAGGAGCGAGGGGCCCAGGACTGCAAGAGGGATGTCCGCCTGCCGGCTTAGGCCCGCTCCTAAGCCAGCAGGCAGACATCCCCCAAGGGGTCCCAGCTTCGAGAGGGTGAGGCCGGGCTGAGGGTCCCACCCCCGCCCCCAGTGCAAGAAATTTTGTGCACCGGGCCTCCAGTATTTAATATAAAAATCCAGAGCTGGAATAGCTGTTCAGGGAAATCCTCAGTAAACCAGGCCTCTTCTCAGCCTCTGAACCACTTTCATCCTTGTGGTTGCAAGGTGGCCACTAACTACAGCTCTAGGCTCCGTGAACATATTGAGGCAGGAAGACTAGAGCAGAGCAAAAGAAACAAGAAGGGCCTACCCCAAGGACTTCTGCCTATTCCTCCCGCACAGAAAAGGGTCCCCTCACCACCCATGACTGGGGGAAGTGGGTTGGTCTTACTTTTTGGTTGATTTCACATTTGATTATGGGGATAATTGAAGACACATAAGGGAGGGTATGCAAACATCACCTATTAAGTGACATTCCTCTAGACCAGCAATTTTCAGCCAGTGTGCCTCACGAATTTTTAAAACATGCAATACCTGACTAGTCAGGGGCACCAATCTGTTTTTCCTTAGATTGTCAAATTAAAAAAAAAAAAAAGACAGCAAACATAACAATAGCTGTCCAGTGCAAATGAGTCAAAATTATACCTATTTTTTGGTCAGAGCAGCAAAAATATATATTTTGGATGTGCTGTTGAATTTTAGTAATTACTTTATGTGTGCCATGAGATTAAAAGAAAAAGGTTGAAAAATTGCTGCTCTAGGCTATAGACAGAAAAGCCCCTGGAGTCAACACAGAGACTCTGGAGAGGAGTTAGATGCAGACAGAAAAGAGACATAAGAGCAAAGAGCAGCATCTATGAAAAAGTTTTACTAATTTAAGAAAAGGCTGAGCTGACTCATTGCCATGACCTTCACCCACAAACTCGTATGCATTGCTGGGAAATGTGAATTCAGATTGGGGATCATCTTTTTTAGGACATCCCTCCAGGCGTCTTTCCTTTTCCTCCCATCTGTTGTTTTTGTTTTGTTTTGTGTGTGTGTGTATTTTAAGATTTTACATTATTTTTAATAGTGGCACTGAGGAAAACATAACATTTATCAAGTTCATTGATAAATGGCATTTACTTCAATGTTTTATATTAATTAATCTTTCTAAGAACTCTGTGAGATGTGCACTCTTACTATTCATGTCTTTTACATTATTTTTGATAGTGGCACTGAGGAAAATATAACATTTATCAAGTTCATTGATAAATGGCATTTACTTCAATGTTTTATATTAATTAATCTTTCTAAGAACTCTGTGAGATGTGCACTCTTACTATTCATGTCGTTTTTTTATTTTATTGATTTTTTACAGAGAGGAAGGGAGAAGGGATAGAGAGTTAGAAACATC
>NW_005368860.1:2386624-2407093 GCF_000412655.1 Myotis brandtii
TATGTTAAAGGCAGCTGGGGCCCAGGAGGACCACAGGACCTAGCTCAGCAACTGCAGAGCAGGAAAAGGTCTACCAGCCTCCAGTTTTACTATCCAATGTTAACTATGATTCTCCTTATTACTTAGCCAACACTCTCTTCTTTCTTTTACAGGGAATGCATTTAAAAACCTTAAATCTACACTCAGACAGTCACCTAACTCTCAACAAAGGCACCAAGAATACACAATGGGGAAAGGATAGTCCCTTCAATAGTGGTATTGGGGAAATTGGACATCTATATTCAAAAAAATAAAATTGGACTTTTATCTTACACCAAACACAAAAACAACTCAAGTGGATTAAAGTCTTAAATGTAAGACCTAAAACCATAAAAATCCTAGAAAAAAAAAAACACGGGGAGAAAAGCTCCTTGACATTGGTTGCGGTAAAGATCTTTTGGATATAACACCAAGAGCACAGGCAACAAAAGTGAGACTACAATGAACTAAAGAGCTTCTACAAAGCAAACAATCAGCAAAATGAAAAGGCAACCTATGGAATGAGAGAAAATATTTGCAAACTATATATCCAAAATATCAACTCTTATATACAACAAAGTAAAAAAAAAAAGGCAAAGGACCTGAAGAGACATTTTTCCAAAGAAGACATCCAAATGGCCAACAGATATATGAAAGATGCTCAACATTACTAGTTATCAGGAAAATGCAAATCAAAACCACAACAACATAACACCTCACACTGTTAGGATGTCTATTATAAAAAGGACAAGAGAGAAAAGCTGGCAAAGATGTGGAGAAAAGGGAACCCTTGTGCATTGTTGGTAACAAAAGTGAGACTACAATGAACTAAAGAGCTTCTACAAAGCAAACAATCAGCAAAATGAAAAGGCAACCTATGGAATGAGAGAAAATATTTGCAAACTATATATCTGATCGGGAACTTGAGTTCAGAGTACATTAAAAACAACAACAGCAACCCTCTCACAACTCAACAGTAAAAAGGCAAATAGCCCAATTTAAAAAAAACAAAAACACACACACACAAAAAAAAACAACAACAAGGCAAGCCCTGGCTGGGTGCTCAGTGGTTAGAGCATCAGACCATGCAGTGAAGGGTCTCGGGTTCAATTCCCGGTCAAGGGCAGGTACCTGGGTTGCAGGTTTGATTCCAGCTGGGTTGGGGCGTGTGAGGGAGGCAAGCAATCAATGTGTTTCTCTCACATTGATGTTTCACTCTCTCCCTTCTTCCCTTCCACTCGCTCTAAAAAAAAAAAACAAAAATCAACAGGGAAAAATATATCCTTGGGTGAGGATTAACAACAAACAAAAAACAAGGAAATAATTAGAATAGACATTTCTCCAAAGAAAATATACAAATGGCCAGTAAGCACATGAAAAGGTGTTCAACATCACTAGCCATCACGGAAATGCGACTCAGAACCACAGTGCGTTACAACATCACACCCACTAGGATTGAGTCAAAAGACAAATAATAACAAGTGATAGTGAGGAGGTAGAAAGATTGGAACTCATACGTTGCTGGTGGGAATGTAAAATTACGCAGCCGCTGTGGAATATAGTTTGGCAGTTCCTCACACAGTTAAACAAGTTTCTATAAGACCCCTGCTTTTAAATTTTTGAAGACATGCGACTGAATTTTATGCGTTCCAGGTAATCCATGATCCACAAATGGAAGGAATGGAAACACATAATCCCTGCCTTCAAGGAATTGATAGAAGAGTAGGAATCTGATAAGTAGAGTTATAAAGCACTGACCTTTGAGGCCCGGATCCCTTGCCTACCCAATGTCATGCCTTCCTGATATCCTATAGACACCTAAAGGGTAATGGTTTCAAAGGTACCTAATTAATAGAAAAAGACTACTTCAGAAGCTAGTGGAATATGGGGTTCCTTAAGTACAATTTAATAATTAAAACAACAATATTTTTGTGCATGCTTTCTAGAAAAATATCTTATTACTTTATTTTTGTCTTATTCACCTTCTCTATTATAAATTATATTTGAACTTATGCACCAAAGGTTACTAAAAAGGAAGGGAGCAATGTTATACACAGAAACAATAAATTACTTCCCCAAAGCTATTCAGAAAATACTAGTCAAAACTGGAATGAGGTTTCCAAACACACTGTCAGTATTTAAATATTTCAAGGTCAAAGTCACATTAAGCAACTGGTCTTAGATATTTTTAGCAATAGCAACAATTAAGATTTAACAACACTGTTCAGTTCTAGAAAATGTCATGCCATACATTGATTATTATCTTGAAATTCATTGAGAAATCCATAATCGTAAGGGCTTTTAAGCCACCCCAATAAATTCAATAATAATAATAAAGGAGCCAGCAATGTAAAGACCTAGGGGAAGAATATCCCTGCTAGTGGGAATAATATGTGCTCCATCCTGGTACAGCAACATGCCTGGACAGCCAAATAACTAGGAGTGGTTGAGAACAGGTAGAGAAGTAGGCAGGAACCAGATCACACAAGATATTTATACTAGGATAAGAAGTCCAGATTTTCTGGATTTTCTGTTGAGCACATAGGAAAGCAGTGTGAATTTCACAGGGAATAATATGTGAATGTTTATAAGCTTTTACAGTTTCTTAGAATCATGAATCTTTAGAACTTGAAGAGATTTTATTTCTTATTTATGTACTCTTAATACACTGAGTGGCCAGATTATTATGACCAGCCAGATTATTATGACCACCCCATCAGTAGAATGAAGTGAATTAGTTATGCAAATAATAATAATAATAAAACCTTGAGAGTATTTGCTTAGGAAGTTTTCAATATTCAGTATTTTTGGAAGTGTCAATGAAGTACTGATGGGGTGGTCATAATAATTTGTCCGGTCATAATAATCTGGCCACTCAGTGTATATGTTTTGATTTTAGAGAGAGAGGAAGGGAGAGGAGGAGGAGGAGAGAGAGAGAGACATCAATAGGTTGCTGACCAGGGATCAGACCCGAAATCTGGCCTTGTGTCCTGACCGGGAATCAAACCAGTGACCTTTTCATGCATGGGATGACACTCAACCAACTGAGCCATATGGGCTAGGGCAGAACTTGAAGAGATTTTAGAGTTTAACTGCTTTAGTTTTACTTACATATGAAAAACAATGAAATCTCAAAGACAGCAGGAGATATATCTAAGGCCATACATAGTGCAGATAGAGCTGGGACTTGGCCCAATTCAGGGACAAGAACCAGAGTTCTTTGTATTCCAGCACTTGGCCTTGCCATTGAGGAAGAATTTAGAGCCTTCTTTTGAGTCTCTTTGAAAAACTGTTCCTAAGCTACAAGACGATCTATTAACAGGAATGTGTAGTCATCCAGCTTGAAAACCAATTAGTGCAAAGTCCTTGCTAATGCTCTGGGGAAAGTTAATACTAAATTGGGGTGTCAACTGCACCAGTGTCCCATGAACACAATTACTTGTCAGGGAGCTCATGCACCTACTATTCTAAATGCCTCACATATAATCCTGGAATCAGAATTTTATAACTTCTAATTAAGGAAATTAATTAGAAGGTGGCCGGTGGGGTAGGACTGGGCAAGATGGGCCAGACACACCCTGGAGCCAACCTCCTGCGGTCTGTGGAGTGAGCAGGGTCCCTCCGGCATGTGGGGGTCCCTCAGCCTGGGGTGTGGAGATCGGGCTAAAACCCGCTCTCTGACATCCCCCAAGGGTTCACGGAGTGCGAGAGGGCACTCTGCAAAGTTGTACAGGGTGTGGAACGCAAATGCAAGTGTGCGGTAAACCAGATGCAGGGCCAACAGTGCCCCAGCAACAACATAACCCACGGCAGAAGGTGGAATCGCGTGGCCCCACAAGGAAGCCTGGGCTGTGGAGATCGGGCTAAAACCTGCTCTCTGACATCCCCCAAGGGTTCACGGAGTGCGAGAGGACACTCTGCAAAGTTGTACAGGGTGTGGAACACAAATGCAAGTGTGCGGTAAACCAGATGCAGGGCCAACAGTGCCCCAGCAACAACATAACCCACGGCAGAAGGTGGAATCGCGTGGCCCCACAAGGAATCGGGCTCCCTCTTCTCTGGTTTTGGGGTGGGTCACTGGAGAACCGCCGTTGTCAAGTCACTGCAGCTCGGCAGCTCCTGTGTTGAGTGTCTGCCCCTTGGTGGTCAGTGAATGTCATAGCAACTGGTCGGATGGTGGGACACTTAGCATATTAGCCTTTTATATATATAGATAGGACCTCTGGGTTCATTTAATCTAATCTTTTAACAACAAGGAAATCAATTTATCTGTGTTCCTCTTTGAGTACTTCTACAGTGGTGTTTTCTTTTTAATAAAATACCATCTATTTATTTACATGTTATTTACATTGCAATTTTGAGTTTGAGATGCTCAGAATATTTGCTGATGGTGGTAGGATGTTTTGTTTGAATGTTATTAACTTAACTGATTGATTCATTAGGAAAATATGGTAGGATGTTTGTTTGAATGTTATTAACTTAACTGATTGATTCATTAGGAAAATATTGAATGAGCATATGTGCTAACAGTCTAACAAGCCTAAAGGATACAGTGGTGAATGAGATAGAGAACATTCCTATCATCATAAAGCCTGTGTTCTGTTCCATTGCATTTATCAGTTAAAAAACCCAAGGATAAAGATAAGGAGAATATAAGTGTCAGAAGTTTTCACAGCCCTTTGAATTAACATCCAATTGTCAGGAACCCAAATATGCCACATAGTTGTAGCCAGTATGATGGTTGCTATGAGCTCAAAGCTAAATTCCTAATGTTGTAACTATGTGGCTGTAACAAAAAAGTTATCTTTGCTATTTTTATTGTCCATTTCTAATTTACAATAGGTTTGGACTTAATTTTACTATTCATTATTCTGACAAGCATTTATTGTACACCTATTATGTAAGAGTAGGTATAGCCTGAAGTAAGATACTAATCATGTAATTAAAATAATGATGAGAGGTGTGGATGGGTGAGAGAGAGAGAGAGATAGAAAGATAGATAGATAGATAGATAGATAGGTGGGTGAGAGAGAGAGAGAGATAGAAAGATAGAGAGAGAGAGAGAGAGATTTGAAGAAAGGGAGGTTGAGAAAGTGATGATATTTCAGCTGAGACCTGGAGGATGGGTAGAAATGAACTTCGTAGAAGGTGCACAAAGGTGGTCAGAGAAGGAGAGAGCTCCAGCAGAATTAAGATTATATGAGGGTGTCTAAGGCATGATGGAGGTTCCAGAAAGGACAAAAGACCATGTGCCTAGAGCTGATAGGTGAAGCTAGAGAGGAAGCCAGGGCCAGGCAATGCAGGACCCCATGAGTCCTTGCAAAGACTATGTACCTTATCCTAATAGCAATGGGAAGCCATTGATGAGTTTTCAGGAAGTAAATGAGATACTTAAATTTGCACTTTATCAATAATTGTGGCTGGTGGAGAACAGATCCAGTGTTTGGAGACCAGTTAGGATACTGTTCTATTCCAGGTGGGAGACGATTGTCTGGACCAAAATAATGTGAAATGGAAAGTGAACCTGAGTGAGGATTGTTTTGGCTTTGGAGCAGGAGGAAGTAGATTTGGAGAAATTGTAAGAAGGCCCTCCAGGTTTCTGGCTTGAGTGGCTAGTTGAGTGATAATAATGCTGTTCAATAAAACAGAAAACACTGAAACAGGAGTGAGAAAGAGGTGTAAAAAAGGACTTTTCCTTATTTATCATCTCAAGTACCCTGAGAGGTAGATATTGCTTTCTAGGTTTTAAAAGAAAGTATAAAAAATAATACAAACAGCCCTAACCCATTTGGCTCAGTGGATAGAGCTTCGGCCTGCGGACTGAAGGGTCTCAGGTTCGACTCCAGTCAAGGGCATGTACCTTGGTTGCAGGCACATCCCCAGTAGGGGGTGTACAGGAGGCAGCTAATCAATGTTTCTCTCTCATTGATGTTTCTAACTCTCTATCCCTCTCCCTTCCTCTCTGTAAAAAATTAATAAAATATATTTTTTTAAAAATTAGCATCACTATGTTAGCTTATCTGTAACTACAGAAATTCCTTTTTTAGTGTATTAACACCCATATAAATTCCTTCCTTCTACTGATATAATCAAACCCTTTCCTTTCTCATAAATGCCCTTTGCCTTCACCTCATCAGAACACTATTTGGGTTTCTGCCTGAATCCATGCTTCCCGATGGATCTCAAATAAACGCCTGTTGCCTCTCACTTTGCCTTTACTTTTAGGTTAACAGGAGGAAAGCAAAACTCAGAAATCTTAAGCAACTTGTTCCAGGGCACACAAAGAGTAAGTGGTGAGACTGTGATTTGAACTTTTCTTTTGACATCAAATCCCATGCTTTTTCCCACTATACCATGTCTTGGTTAACCTTGGCGTCAACTGTCTGAATCCCTGTGTGGTGGGGAGAGATTTCAGAGGTAATGGGAGGCATCCGGGAGACCAGACCTGAGGGAGGGAATACAATATATTAAAAAAAAAATTAGCATCACTATGTTAGCTTATCTGTAACTACAGAAATTCCTTTTTTAGTGTATTAACACCCATATAAATTCCTTCCTTCTACTGATATAATCAAACCCTTCCCTTTCTCATAAATGCCCTTTGCCTTCACCTCATCAGAACACTATTTGGGTTTCTGCCTGAATCCATGCTTCCCGATGGATCTCAAATAAACGCCTGTTGCCTCTCACTTTGCCTTTACTTTTAGGTTAACAGGAGGAAAGCAAAAGTCAGAAATCTCAAGCAACTTGCTCCAGGGCACACAAAGAGTAAGTGGTGAGGCTGTGATTTGAACTTTTCTTTTGACACCAAATCCCATGCTTTTTCCCACTATACCATGTCTTGGTTAACCTTGGCGTCAACTGTCTGAATCCCTGTGTGGTGGGGAGAGATTTCAGAGGTAATGGGAGGCATCCGGGAGACCAGACCTGAGGGAGGGAATATCTTACTCCAGGAGTCAGAGGATCCTTAGCTTAGTTGTGCAGAGGGCTGGACCAAGTCGGAGCGCCATTTCAACATATCACAAAGGCCAAGACTGTTGGGACAGAGGCATGCACACTGAACTTACAGTTCAGAGACTGGGATCTGGAAGCCAAGAAGGACAAGAACCAAGAACATGTGTTCTGAAGAGATGGGAATTGGCCCAGCTTTCTAAACTTGCTTTTGCATCCTAGCAGAGGTCATCAAAAGTCATGAGCACCTATAGCACTCATGGGTCTACTATCCCCTCAGTCATTCCAGCTGCCCGACCAGGGTAGGCTTGGAAAGAATGTGTTCCCCGGGACTTTCTCACTCTGGGATGGTCATCAAATTTGTTCTGGGTGAAGACTATTTTATTTCTGTATTGGCAGTTTTTATTATTGTTGACTCTTTTATGACTGTGCAAGTATGTCTTGGACCACCCATAGACAGTAAGCCCAACTTTTTAAGGGCAAAAGACTGCACATTATGATGTGTGTCCTACATGTATTTATATATGCAATAATTATTGCACATCTCTTTTGCCAAGCATGGTGGTAAGAGTGGGGATTGAGCAGTGAGCAAGACCTTGTCTAAGGTCCCCTTAGATAAGGTCTCTACTCTCAGAGAGCTTGTTTTCACTGGGGGGAAATAGACTATAGAAAAGTACATATTGATGTTCTTGGTGAAGGGAGATGCGGAGATGAGTCGGACGACAGGATACGGAGAAGCAGAGGACTACCGCTTGCTCAGGCGAGTAGCAAAGACCCTCTGCTGCCTTCTGGCTTTTATTGTAGTGAGCACAGCAAACAACAATGGAGTACAGCAAGTGACAATGATTAACAAGCATGCTTACACTATTAATTTCCTATGTTATACAAAGATTATTTCCACCTGCAGCAGAGCACCCTCCCTGGCTTTCCATGCCCTCATGGACTATTTATCACCTCAAGGAAAGTTCTGCCTCTGAACAATAAGTCTTGCGTGCAAGACTTTGTTCTGACGTGGCCCGCTTGGAGGCTCCCGCCTTTTCCTGGCAGAATGTCCTCTTCTAGTTAACTTCATTCCGCTTGACCGCTACAGTACACAACTTTATGAATGAGCCAGGTTATTTCACATAACAAAAAATTGCTAAATAGCAAAACAAAGTGACAATAGTAAGAGTAAATGGGAGAGAGGTAACTATCTAGGGCAGCGGATCTCAACCTGTGGGTCGAGACCCCTTTGGGGGTCAAACAACCCTTTCACAGGGGTCGCCTAAGACCATCAGAAAACACATATATAATTACATATTGTTTTGTGATTAATCACTATGCTTTAATTATGTTCAATTTGTAACAATGAAATTGGGGGTCACCACAACATGAAGAACTGTATTAAAGGGTCGCGGCATTAGGAAGGTTGAGAACCTTCTAGGGTGATCAGTAAATGTTTTGACTGTCTAGGTTTTGACAGCCACGGGGGAGAAGTTGAGAAGCACAGTACTACAGAAGGAACAGCAAGGGCCAAAGACCTGAGGCAGGGACAAGATAGGTCTGTCCCAGGATCCTAAGTCGGTGTGGCTGAAGTGTAGAGCAAAGGGCAGTGTGTGCCCGATGTGAATGGGGTCCAGATAGGCCATGTAAGGTCCTATGTGAGGGACTCAGTGAGGAGTTAGGATTCTATTCTAAGCCATGAGAACAGAAGGATAAGGGGTTAAGCAAGGCAGTGAAATGATCTGATTTACTATATTCTAAGATAACCATTTTGTCTGCTTTTAAGGATTATGGATGTGAATGAGGCTGTAGTAGAAGCAGGGAAACTATTTAGGCTATTGTGGTGTAGACCAGAGATTACGGGCCAGGACTAAGATGGTGGCCCTGAAGATGAACAGAAACCTTGAAACTCACACAGACAAGGTCACAGTAACGAACTGTCTCTTCACTCTAAGGCAGCAGTTCTCTACCTGTGGGTCACGACCATTGGAAAACACATATAGCATATCAGATATTTACATTACAATTCATAACAGTAGCAAAATTACAGTTAAGAAGTAGCAACAAAAATAATTTTATGGTTGGGGGTCACCACAACATGAGGAACTGTATTAAAGGGTCGCGGCATTAGGAAGGTTGAGAACCACTGCAGGCAACATGTCTGTGCCTGAGCTTGGCTGGACCTTAGAGATAAAAAAGCTTGAACCCTGGAGTCACAGAGACCAGAGGTTTGAATCCTGTCCATCATTTCTTAGCTGTGTAATCTTGGACAACGCAGCTAACCTGTCTGCACTGTTTCGTTAGTTTTCTTTTAAAAAATTGAGGGTTAAATATAGTTCCTACCTGATAAGGTTATTAATGAAAATAAAGAGAGCGAATCTATATTAAAGATATAGCACAGCACCTGCACCATAATAAGCACTCAAAAATGGTGAGCTATAATCAGCATCCTTATCATTCTTATCTATAAACTGGAGATAACAAAAGCTACTTTGGAAGCCTAAGAGGATTAAAGGAGATGAAGTATGCAAAGCACTTAGCACAGTGTCTTCCGTGTGGTGAATACTAAATGATTAGCTATGACTATGAAATTGATCAGCAGACCTAATCATTTAACTTTATAGCAACCTGGGAGTGATGGAGGGATAAATAACTTGTTTTGCTCACATTCATGAAATAAGATAGATTAAATTTCATTTACATGGCTTAAATGGTTCTGTCTGCCATTTTATTTTTGTTTTAATAATATACCACATTTTCTTTTCCCATTCATCGGTTGATGAATACTTAGGTTATTATATCTTGCTATTGTGAATAATGCTGCAGTGAATATTGGAGTGCAGATAGTTCTTTGAGATGCCAATAATATGGTAGTTTTATTTTTAATTTTTTGAGGAATCTCCATACCATTTTCCATAATGGCTATACCAATTTACATCCCCACCAGCAGTGTACAAGGGTTCCCTTTTCTCCACACCCTTGTCAACATTTCTTAGCTCTCGTCTTTTTGGTACTTGCCATCCTAACAGGTATGAGGTGATATCTTCTTATGGCTTTGATTTGCATTTCCTTGATGATTATTGGCATTGAGTGCCTTTTCATATACTTGTTCATCATTTGAGTGTCTTCCTTGGGAAAATGTCTCTTCAGGTCTTCTGTCCATTTTTTACCCAGTTATTTGTTTTTCCACTATTGAGTTGTAAGAGTTCCTTACATATTTTGGTTATTAACCCTTATCAGATATATAGTTTGCATATACTTTCTCTCATTCCAAAGGTTGCTTTTTCATTCTGTTGATGGTTTCTTTCACCATGCAGAAGCTTTTTAGTTTGACATAGTCCAACTGGTTTATTTTTGCTTTTGTTGCCTGTTCTTTTAGTGTTGTATCCAAAAAATCATTACCAAGACCAATGTAAAAAAGCTTACCCCTTCGTTTTCTTCTAAGAATTTTATGAATTCAGGTCTTACATTTAAGTCTTTAATACATTTTGAGTTGATTTTTGTGTGTTGTGTAAGGTAAGGGCCCAATTTCATTCTTTTGAATGTGGATATCCAGTTTTCCCAACACCATTTATTGAACATACTATCCTTTCCCCATTGTGTAGTCTTGGCATCCTTGTTAAACATTCATTGACTATACTCATGGGCTTATTTCTGGGCTCTTTATTCTGTTCAAATGTTTTTTTTTAATTTTTTTATTGCTTAAAGTATTACAAAGGGTATTACATATGTGTCCTTTTTTCCCCCGCCCTTGACAATCCCCTGGCCTCCCCTACCCCCCAGTGTCTTATGTCCATTGGTTATGCTTATATGCATGCATACAAGTCCTTCGGTTGATCTCTTACTCCCCTCCCTTCTGCCCCCCAACCCTCTCTGGCCTTCCCACTGCAGTTTGACAATCAGTTTGAGGCAGCTCTGCCTCTGTATCTATTATTGTTCAAAAGTTTGTAATGGTCTTTATTATCCATGAATGAGTGAGATCATGTGGTATTTTTCCTTCATTGACTGGCTTATTTCACTTAGCATAATGCTCTCCAGCTCCATCCATGCCGTTGCAAATTGTAAGAGTTCCTTCTTTTTTACAGCAGCATAGTATTCCATCGTGTAGATGTACCACAGTTTTCTAATCCATTCATCTACTGATGGGCACTTAGGCTGTTTCCAGATCTTAGCTATGGTGAATTGTGCTGCTATGAACATATGGGTGCACATATCCTTTCTGATTGGTGTTTCTGGTTTCTTGGGATATATTCCTAGAAGTGGGATCACAGGGTCAAATGGGAGTTCCATGTTTTGTTTTTTGAGGAAACTCCATACTGTCTTCCATAGTGGCTGCACCAGTCTGCATTCCCACCAGCAGTGCACAAGTGTTCCTTTTTCTCCACATCCTCTCCAGCACTTGTCGTTTGTTGATTTGTTGATGATAGCCATTCTGACAGGTGTGAGATGGTACCTCATTGTTGTTTTGATTTGCATCTCTCGGATGATTAGTGACTTTGAGCATGTTTTCATATGTCTCTTGGCTTTCTGAATGTCCTCTTTTGAAAGGTGTCTATTTAGATCCTTTGCCCATTTTTTGATTGGATTGTTTATCTTCTTTTTGTTAAGTTGTATGAGTTCCCTATAAATTTTGGAGATTAGGCCCTTATCAGATATGACGTTGGCAAATATGTTTTCCCACGCAGTGGGTTTTCTTGTTGTTTTGTTGATGGTTTCTTTTGCTGTGCAGAAGCTTTTTATTTTGATGTAGTCCCATTTGTTCATTTTCTCTTTAGTTTCAACTGCCCTAGGAGCTGTATCAGTGAAGAAATTGCTTTGGCATATGTCTGAGATTTTGTTGCCTTTGGATTCTTCTAGAATTTTTATGGTTTCCTGTCGTACATTTAAGTCCTTTATCCATTTTGAGTTTATTTTTGTGTATGGTGTAAGTTGGTGGTCTAGTTTCATTTTCTTGCATATATCTGTCCAATTTTCCCAACACCATTTATTGAAGAGACTATCTTGGCTCCATTGTATGTTCTTGCCTCCTTTGTCAAATATTAATTGAGCATATTGGTTCGGGCTAATTTCTGGACTCTCTATTCTATTCCACTGATCTATATGTCTGTTCTTGTGCCAGTACCAGGCAGTTTTGAGAACAGTGGCTTTGTAATACAGCTTGATATCTGGCATTGAGATCCCACCTACTTTGTTCTTTCTCAGGATCGCTGCAGCTATTCGGGGTCTTTTTTTATTCCAGATGAATTTTTGGAGAGTTCGTTCTAGATCTTTGAAGTAGGCCATTGGTATTTTAATGGGAAGTGCGTTGAATTTATAGATTGCTTTGGGTAGTATGGACATTTTAATGATGTTGATTCTACCAATCCAAGAACATGGTATGTTCTTCCATCTCTTTATGTCTTCCTCTATCTCTTTTTTCAACGTCCTGTAGTTTTCTGAGTAGAGGTCTTTTACCTCTTTAGTTAAGTTTATTCCTAGGTATCTTAATTTTTTTGGTGCGATGGTAAATGGGATTGTTTTTATAATCTCTCTTTCTGAAAGTTCACTATTGGTGTATAGAAATGCCTCAGATTTCTTGGGGTTAATTTTGTATCCTGCTACATTGCCAAATTCATGTATTAAGTCTAGTAGTTTTTTGATGGAGTCTCTAGGGTTTTGTATGTATAATATCATGTCGTCTGCAAATAAGGACAGTTTTACTTCCTCTTTTCCAATTTGGATGCCTTTTATTTCTTCTTCTTGTCTAATTGCAATGGCTAATACTTCCAGTACTATGTTGAACAGGAGTGGTGAGAGTGGGCATCCCTGTCTTGTTCCTGTTCTTAGGGGAAATGGTGTTAGTTTTTGTCCATTGAGTATGATGTTGGCTGTGGGCCTGTCATATATGGCTTTTATTATGTTGAGGTATGATCCTTCTATTCCCACCTTGCTGAGAGTTTTTATCAAAAATGGGTGTTGGATTTTGTCGAATGCTTTTTCTGCATCAATTGATATGACCATGTGGTTTTTTTCTTTCAATTTGTTTATGTGATGTATTACGTTTATTGATTTACGGATGTTGTACCATCCTTGCATTCCTGGGATAAATCCTACTTGGTCATGGTGTATGATCTTTCTGATGTACTGTTGGATCCGATTTGCTAAGATTTTGTTGAGGATTTTGGCATCTATGTTCATGAGGGATATTGGCCTGTAATTCTCTTTCATTGTGTTGTCTTTACCTGGTTTTGGTATTAGGGTGATGCTGGCTTCATAGAATGAGCTTGGAAGTGTTCCTTCCTCCTGAATTTTTTGTAGTAGTCTGAGGAGGATAGGTTTTAGTTCTTCCTTGAAAGTTTGGTAAAACTCCCCTGAGAAGCCATCTGGTCCTGGGCTTTTGTTTGCTGGGAGCTTTTTGATGACTGCTTCAATTTCTTCCATAGTTATTGGCCTATTGAGATTTTTAGATTCTTCCTGATTGAGTTTTGGAATGTTGTACTTTCCTAGGAATTTGTCCATTTCCTCCAGGTTGTCTAGTTTGTTGGAGTAGAGCTGTCCATAGTATTGTTTAACAATCATTTGTATTTCTGTGGGGTCTGTTGTTATTTCGCCTCTATCGTTTCTGATTTGGTTTATTTGGGTCCTCTCTCTTTGCTTCTTGGTGAGCCTGGCTAGAGGTTTGTCGATCTTGTTTATCCTTTCAAAGAACCAGCTCTTGGTTTCATTGATTTTCTGTATTGTTTTTTTGGTCTCTATGTCATTTATTTCTGCTCTAATCTTTATTATCTCCTTCCTTCTGCTCACTCTGGGGTTTTCTTGTTGCTCTCTTTCTAATTCTTTGAGTTGTAGAGTTAGATGATTTACTACCATTTTTTCTTGTTTTTTGAGGTAGGCCTGTAGAGCTATAAACTTCCCTCTCAGGACTGCTTTCATTGTGTCCCATAGGTTTTGGATTGTTGTGTTTTCATTGTCATTAGTGTCCAGGATGTTTTTAATTTCTTCTTTGATCTCATTGGTAACCCAATCAATATTTAATAACATGCTATTCAGCTTCCAAGTGTTTGAGTATTTTGGGTTGTTTTTATTGTAGTTTATTTCTAACATTATGCCATCGTGGTCTGAGAAGAAGCTTTTTATGATTTCAATCTTCTTGAATTTGTGGAGACTTTGCTTGTGACCCAATATGTGGTCTATTTTTGAATATGTCCCATGAGCACCTGAGAGGAATGTATATTCCATGGCTTTGGGGTGAAGTGTTCTGAAGATGTCAATTAAGTCCATCTGATCTAGTGAGTCATTTAGGATTGCTGTTTCTTTGCTGATTGTTTGTCTAGCGGGCTTATCCAGTGGTGTCAGTGGTGTATTAAAGTCCCCTACTATGATTGTATTGTTGTCGATCTCTCCTTTGATATCTTCCAGGAGTTTTTTTATGTATTTGGGTGCTCCTGCATTGGGTGCATATATGTTTACCAGGGTTATATCTTCTTGTTGTATTGATCCCTTTAGTATTATGAAGTGGCCTTCCTTATCTCTTGTTATGGCCTTCACTTTGAGGTCTATTTTGTCTGATATAAGTATTGCTACCCCAGCTTTCTTTTCCTTTCCATTTGCCTGAAAGATATTTTTCCATCCCTTCACTTTCAGTCTGTGTGAGTCCCTTCTAATGAGGTGGGTCTCTTGTAGACAGCAGATGTATGGGTCATGTTTTTTTATCCATTCAGCCACTCGATGTCTTTTGGTTGGAGCATTTAGTCCGTTTACGTTTAAAGTTATTATTGAAAGGTACTTGTTTATAGCCATTTCTTTTTGTGTGTGGCTGTTTTCTTTCTGAGCTTTTTATTCCTTCTTTTTACACCAGTCCCTTTAGCATTTCTTGCATTGCAGGCTTGGTGGTGATAAACTCCCTTAGCCTTTTTTTGTCTGTGAAGCTTCTTATTTCCCCTTCAATTTTGAATGATAGCCTTGCTGGATAGAGTATTCTTGGGTTCAGTCCTTTGCTTTGCATCACTTTGTAAATTTCTGTCCATTCTTTTCTGGCCTGATGTGTTTCTGTTGAGAAATCATTTGATAATCTAATGTGAGATCCCTTGTATGTAACTTTCCGTCTCTCTCTTGCAGCCTGTAAGATTCTCTCTTTGTCCTGAACATTTGCCATGGTAATTATGATGTGTCTTGGTGTGGGTCTTTTCGGGTTCACCTTGTTTGGGACTCTCTGTGCTTGTGTGACTTTTTTCTTCCCCACTTCAGGGAAGTTTTCTGATATTATTTCTTCGAGTAGGTTTTCTAATCCTTGTTCATCTTTCTGTTGTTCTGGCACCCCTATTATTCGTATGTTGTTTCGTTTCATGTTGTCCCAAAGCTCCCTTAGGCTCTCCTCCTGTCTTTTAATTTTTTTCTCCAATTGCAGTACAGTTTGGGTGTGTTTTGCTTCCTTGTCTTCTAATTCACTAATTCGGTCCTCCGCTTCTCCTAGTCTACTGTTGATGCTTTCAATGGTGTTTTTTATTGCAGCTATATCGCTCTTCATTTCTTCTTGGGTCTTGCATAAGTTATTGATTTTTTCATCTGTTTCTTCTTGCTTCTTGCATAAGTAGTTGATTTTTTCCTCCATCCGGTTTATGCACGCTAGGACCCTTATTCTGAATTCTTTTTCTGTCATGTTGCATGCCTCTGTCTCACTTAGCTGCTTTTCTGGCGAGTCCTCCTTTTCTTTCCTTTGGGGGTTTCTTTGCCTACCCATGTTTGATCTCACTGACATATCTAGATGTTGAGTCGTTCAGTGGCTGCTCCCTGGGTGGCAGTGGCTCCTTGGGCTGTGGTTGCTCCTTGGGTGGTTGCGGTAGCAGCTGCTCCTCAGTTGGCAGCAGCTCCTCTGGTGGGTGTTGTTCACAGCTGTGGTGGCTCTTCTGGCTGGTGGGGGGAGGCTTCACGTACAGCTGCTGTTCCTCAGACAGAGGGTGTGGTGATCAGGAGGCTGCTGTTGCTTGGATCTGCTTAGTCCTGCCAGGTATTTAGGAGAGTGTTGAATTTCCCTGTGATACACTGTTCCTCCGTGTTGTAAATCACAGTCCTGATTTTAAAGCAGGCTGTATTTGTGATCCAGACTGCCTTAATTTGTGTTCACCTAAGAGTCAGTTTGTGGCTCAGCCTCTGGGTGGCAGTGTTTTGGGGTTGGCCTCTGAGGCTATACGGCTTCTCTACTTAAAACTGGTTTGGGGCTGTTCAAATGTTTTATGCTAGCACCATACAATTTTGATTGCTATAGCTTTGTAATATAGTTTAAAATCAGACCATGTGATGACTCCAGTTTTGCTCTTGCTCAAGATTGCTTTGGCTATTCAGGGTTTTTTGTGGTTCCATTTGAATTTTAGGATTTTTTTTCTATTTCTGTGGAAAATGCCATTGGGATTTTGATAGGGATTGCATTAAATCTATAGATGTCATTGGGGAGTATGGACATTTTAATGATATAATCCTTCCAATCTATGAACATGGTATATCTTTTTACTTATTTTGTGTCTTGTTCAGTTTCTTTCATCACTGTTTTATAGTTTTCACTACATAGATCTTCCACCTCCTTGGTTAAATTTATCCTAAGTATTTTATTGTTTTTGATGCTATTATAAATTGAATTACTTTCTTAAGTTTTTTCAGATAGTTCATTGTGTACAGAAAAGTAACTGCTTTTTGTATATTGATTTTGTATCTTGCAATTTTACAGAATTTATTTATTCTAATAGTTTTTTTGGTGGAGTCTTTAGGATTTTCTAAATATAAAATCATATCATCTGCAAACAGACAATTTACCTTCGTTCTTTCTGATTTGGATGCCTTTTATTTCTTATTCTTGCCTAATTACTCTAACACTTCCAGTACTATGTTTAATAGAAGTGATTAGAGTGGGCAACCTTATCTTATTCCTGATCTTAAAGGAAAAACTTTCAGCTTTTCACTGTTGGGTATGATGTTAGCTGTGGGTTTGTCATATATGGCCTTTTTTTTATGTTGAGGTATAGTTCTACACTCAATTTGTTGAGGGTTTTTTTTTAATCATTAAAGAATATTAAATTTTGTCAAATTTTTTGCATCTATTGAGACTATTGTATGGTTTATGATAATGTTAATGTGGTGTATCATGTTTATTGATTTGTATATGTTGAACCACTTTTGATTCCCAAGGATAAATCTAGCTTGATCATGGTGTAAGATGCTTTTAATGTGTTGCTGAATTTGGTTTGCTAGTATTTGCTGAGGGTTTTTGCATCTATGTTCATCGAGGATATTGGCATGTAATTTTCTTTCTTGAAGTGTCCTTATCTTGCTTTGATATGAGTTGAATGCTGGCCAGTAAAATGAATTTGGAAGTGTTCTCTCATCATTTTTAAATAATAACTCCCCAATTCTGTCTGATTCCAAAGTTAATGAGTGCTGTTAGGTACCATTATTGTCTGATTTTTTCCTAGAAGGAAATTGAGGAAAAGAGGCCCAGGAAGTTAATTGGTCTAAAAATATGCAGCTGGTAAAGAGCAGTGTCAAGATTTCAGCCCAGGTTACTCTGCCTCCTATACCTCTGTTCTTAACCTTTACTTACATGATGGGTACAATATTGGGTTATGGCTTCTCAATTTTTAAAAAATATTTTTATTGATTTCAGAGAGGAAGGGAGAGGGAGAGAAAAATAGAAACATCAATGCTGGGAGAGAATCATTGATCGGCTGCTTACTGCACGCCACCTACTGGGGGTTGAGCCTGCAACCTGGGCATGTGCCCTTGACTAGAACTGAACCTGGGACCCTTCAATCTGCAGGCTGACACTCTATCCACTGAGCTAAACTAGCTAGGGCAGCTTCTCAATTTTAATAGGACTTTTCAGTCCCCGGATCTTTTCCTTAATAATCATATTTTTTTTAATCTTGCTGGCACCTGGGACAAAATTAGATAGTACTATGATGACAGTTCATTAAGGTTACTGCTCTTTTTTGTCTTTCAAATAACAGTATATTATAAAATCAAATATTGATGAGCAGAATGGTGGTTATTAGGGGGTTGGGAGAGAGAATTAGGAGAGTTGTTCAATGGTATAAAGTTATCCTATATAATAAAAGGCTAATATGCAAATTGTCCCCTCGGGAGTTCGATCGACCTGGAGTTCGACCGACCGGGAGTTCAACTGCTCACTATGACATGCGCTGACCACAAGGGGGCAGCATGGAATGAAGGAAGGCCCCAGCCAGCGGCCAGAAAACCCCAATGGGCCCTGATCACTGGCCAGGCATAGGGACCCTACCTGTCCACGAATTTTGTGCACTGGGTCTCTAATTAAATATAAGACAGGAAGAAAAAAAAAGAAAGCTTATAAGTTGGCTGGTTGGAAAGAAGAAAAGAGAGAAGGAAGAAAGAAAATATCAGATCATATCTGATTATAGCAATTTATAATCTAAAAGTAAAAATCTTAAAATACAATTCCTTCCAATCAAATCTAGCAGCATACTATTTTAAGACATATATATCAAGACTAAGAAAAATCTATTATAAAAATGTAAGGTTGGTTCAATACCCATTATTGACTTTTAAACTCCCTCTACAAGCAATGGGAGTACTTATCCTTAAAATGACAAAAACACTCTCTCAAACAACATGGAGAACTTTGAAAAAAGCAGAAGTATTTATATTCAAAATGAAGACATTAATCCCCATTATTTTTACTATTTTAAAATATTTTTATGTAACCTCTAACCTCACAATGCAAAATTGAAAATAATACACTGTAATAATTGAAAAATAAAGAATATACCCTTTTCATTTTTGTATTAAATACATTTATCTCCCTGGTAATTACTTGGTAATCTATTTAAGCTAGTTCTATTCAATAATGTTAATTGTTTAAAAATGTATAAAAATCACAGGGTTGGACCTGGAGATTATTGAGCTAAGTGAAATAAGCCAGTCAGAGAAAGACAAATACCATATGATCTCACATATGTGGAAAGAGTGGGAATCTTGAGGAGCACTTAGGGAGTCATGTCTCTCTAAAGAAAGGGGAAGTAATAAGAGATGTGGCTGGAAAAGCAGTTTCTAATAATATCATGAAGTTCATTAACTACTAAGGAGAGCTACTGGAGATAGAGTTCAGAGGCATGGAGAGGTAGTTACTCCATAGTGACAGCCAACAAATCCTGATGGCTTAAACTCTGTCAGGCTCAGCCGGGATGGAAGGAGGAAATAAAAATTAAAAACATTTAATGGACAGAAATGCATAGCATTTGGCAAGGACAAGAAGGAAGTAAAAGAGGAGGTCAGAGATGGTTCAAACTTTGATTTTCTGTTAGGAACGTATACAAAGGAAATACAGCAAGAGAAATGGGTGTCAGAGGCAAGATGATATTTTGGGGACAGGTTAAGAAATAACAGCCAGAAACCATTTTAATAATTACAAGCACAAAATGATGTTCTGAATCCTAAAACTGTGCACGAACATGGATAATACATGTGGAACCAAAGCAGCAGTATGCGGAGCTCCCATAGTGACAGCCAACAAATCCTGATGGCTTAAACTCTGTCAGGCTCAGCCGGGATGGAAGGAGGAAATAAAAATTAAAAACATTTAATGGACAGAATGCATAGCATTTGGCAAGGACAAGATGGAAGTAAAAGAGGAGGTCAGAGATGATTCAAACTTTGATTTTCAGTTAGGAAGGTATACAAAGGAAATACAGCAAGAGGAATGGGTATCAGAGGCAAGATGATATTTTGGGGACAGGTTAAGAAATAACAGCCAGAAACCATTTTAATAATTAAAAGCACAAAATGATGTTTTGAATCCTAAAACTGTGCATGAATATGGATAATACGTGTGGAACCAAAGCAGCAGTATGCGGAGCTCATTAAAACACAGTTCATATGAAACAACACCTCTGATCTATCTAAACCAAGTGACTTTAACTAAACATTTGAATAACAACAGCTGGCTGTCTTTTAAATTTCATCTCCCACTCAGCTTCTCTTCTCAACCCTCTATAATCTGACCTCCGCTCCCAGCACTTAACTGATATTGCATGTCAAAAGATTATAAATGATTTTCTCACTGCAAATCCAAAGAGCACTTAAAAATTATTTCCATCAACATTGTATCCTATATAATAAGCCTAATATGCAAATCGACCGAACGGCAGAACAACCACTATAATCTGACCTCCGCTCCCAGCACTTAACTGAAATTGCATGTCAAAAGATTATAAATAATTTTCTCATTGCAAATCCAAAGAGCACTTAAAAATTATTTCTATCAACATTGTATCCTATATAATAAAAAGCCTAATATGCAAATCGACCGAACGGCAGAACAACCAGTGGAACAACCAGTTGCTATGATGCACACTGACCATCAGGGGGCAGATGCTCAATGCAGGAGCTTCCCCCAGCCTGCAGACCACAGGCCAGCCAAGGCAGGGGCTAGCGTGGGCCCCCTGATTACCCCCCCAGTCACCCTGCAGAGGGAGGCGACTGGTGGCAATGGCGGGGGGGGGGGGTGGCGGGCGA
>NW_005368860.1:2407564-2408778 GCF_000412655.1 Myotis brandtii
TATCTCTCTCTCCCTCTCCCTTCCTCTCTGAAATCAATAAAAATATATTAAAAATAAATAAATAAAAGTCAAATAGTTCTCCAAAGCATATAACATAAAAAAGCAGTTCCCAACAGTGTTTTCCTATTTCCAATTGTTAGTTCAGAAAGGCAATTATTTTCAACTCTTTTAGAAGCTTCTTCTGAGTACATAATAGGATTATGCCTATTGTTTCTTCATTTTTGTGTGTGTTCTTATTGTGTTGGATATTTTCCATTTGTCCCTTGGAACTACTCTCTACCCTCTTCTGTGTTTTCTGTTCAGAGAAACTCACCTGTATGAACAACATCAATGGGTTTATGAATGGTCCCTTTGGCTTTCAATTGAGTTGTTCTCTAGTTGGGAGAACCTGGAGAGGAGAGGAGACAGAAGAGAGAAGAGAGAGGAGAGAAGAGAAGAGGAGACACAGACAGAAATGGGGGCGGAGAGAGAGAGAGCGGGGGGAGAGAGAGATTGATTAGAATATTTATTCCTGTGGCTTCCTCTTTGATGATCTACTCTAGCTGGCTGTGTCTTCAACTGGAAGTCCCTGATTCCCTCAAGAAGGGCTACTCTATTTGACTCTCATTCTAGATTGTGGTCCCCATGCACTCCACTTTTACCCCTTTGGGCCTAAGGTTGGTGACAGTGCAATTGCTATTAAGTCACGTTACTGTACTATCTCTTGTGGCTTCCCTACTTTCACACCTTTTGCACATTTCAGAGGGAAGTGGAGGGGCGGGGGGGAGCAAGGGGAGAGTAATAGGTGAATTTATATGCATACTAGAGGCCCAATGCATGAAATTCATGCACGGGTAGGGTCCCTAGGCCTGGCCGGCTGTAGGGAGCAGGCACGGCCATGGCATATTCAGCCCCAGGGCGCCTTATGTGCCATGCCAGCTCAGCCTGGTTCAGTGACCCTGAGTGAGGGGGTGAAAGGATTGAGAAAACAAAGACAAGAGAATGAAAGCTGGGTCTTGGTGGAACGCTGCTCCCTGATGAGGAGACAGTGCCGGCGCCCACAAGCTGTGTCTTTATTTTATAGCAGGTGCCACGAGGCAAAGTAGGGGCATGATCAAGTTGTTTACAGCATTCTTGTGAGTTTCAACCTCACTTAACTACATGCACCCGAACTCTATCACAAGGCACGTGGGGCTACGTGTTCGGACCATAGGTTCAAGCTTACAACCACAGCC
>NW_005368860.1:2409384-2415488 GCF_000412655.1 Myotis brandtii
AATTTAAAAATATATAAATAAAAAAGAGAAAAAAATTGTCCTTTTGTTAATGGATTTTTTTAATGTATTTTTGAAGTATTGAAAATATCCTCAAATTATCCCATTTAGAGTGTACTACCATCTGTGTCCTGTTGTGACCCTACTTGGCATGCTTACTATGAAAAACAAGAATGTAGCTTTCTTACTCCCACTTTCTTGCTCTACAACACTATATACATAAACACGCGCACACACACACACACACACGCGCGCGCGCGCTTCTTGCTATGGACTGAATGTCCCTCCTCCACAAATTGTGTCACTTTTTAGAGATAGGGTTTTGGGAAGGTAATTAGGTTTAGTTGAAGTCATGAGGGTATGGCCCTCATGATGGGATTTGTGCCCTTATAAAAGAAGAGACACCAGAAAGTTCTCTCTCTCTCTCTCTCTCTCTCTCTCTCTCTCTCTCTCCACTTATACAAAGAATAGGTCATGTGAGCACACAGAGAGATGGCAGCTGCCTACAAGCCAGGAGAAGAGGTCTCAGAATGAAATCTACCTTGAAATCTATCCTGGACTTCTAGCCTCCAGACCTGTGAGAAATACATTCCCGATGTTTAAGCCATGCAGTCTACGGTATTTTGATACGACAGCCCAAGTTGACTAAGACACTTCCCCTCCCCATCTGCCGAGTTTAGACATAGCATAATTTTTGGTTAATTCAGCATTCTGTATTATTATCATCTTGTAAATACTATTTACCTGTGACCTTTTAGTTTCGTATACTTCCCCCCTAATATAATTTTACTTACTAGAGTTAGTAATTGCCTTAGTTTTTGTTTGCTTAATTTTCAAAGTACCTACCACCAATCCATCCTCCAACTTTCCCTCAGAAGTGTAACCCTGCTTTCAATACTTCAAAAATACATCAAAAAAATCTATTAAACCCATCTCTGTATTAGAGGCACACCTCCCCAAACCTTCCGTCACCTTGCTCCCATTTGGATTGGACACTCTCTAGTTGTCCTGTGACTTCCCATTTCCTGGTTTAATCCTTCAATTTAATGGAATACATCTTACAGTTACTTCCTGATATGATATATGAAATGTAAATATTTTGAGACTTCAATATCTGAGGTTATAATCTACCCTCACACCAGATTGCTAGATATAGAATTCTAGATGGAATAGTTTTCCTCAGAATTTTAAAGCTGTTTCTCCATTGTCTTCTGGTGTCCAGTGTTGCTGTTGAGATGTCTGAAGCCATTGTGAAATGGGATTCTTTTTATTGAATGTCCCTTGAGAGCCATTGACTTTGCTGCTGGAGCAAATGACCTTCTTTTGGGGAACTTTCCTTCAGACATTTCTTTGACAATTTTCTCCCTTATATTGCAAAACTATTATATCTTCTTTAACTCTCTTGGACCTCCTGACCTGAGTCTTTAATTTTGTCATTTATCTTCTATTTTATATTTGTTATATTATTTACCATCTACTTTTAAATAAATTTTTTCTCAATGTTATCTTCTGATCCTTTTGAAACATTTTTTACTTTGTCATATTTTTAATTTTCAAGTAATATTATTTTTGTTTTCTGGATGTTCTTACTCTTGTAGATTCCTATTATTCCATAGATGCAGTATCTCTCCTTATTTTGCAAAGATATTGTGATGCCTTTTCAAACATTTATTTTGCTTCCTATATCCTCAGAGATCCCCCTATTAAAGAAACGCTAGCTATTTTGGTTCTGTCTTGCCATCTTGAAGGCTTTCTTCAACTTACTAGTGATTTTGGGCTCCTGGCTCATACTTTGTATTTAAGAGTGAGAAAACAAAAACCTGTTTGGAAATTGTGCATGGCAGAGCTAGTTAACAGATGATTTCATTGTAGTGTGGTCTGGCTGAGCTCTTTTAGTGGGTGCTCAGAAAGAAATCCCCCAATAGTATGGCTACCTGTGTTTTTGAGGCAAAGCAGAAGCGTGACAAGGGATCCATGAGTCAGAATGAGGCACTCCCTCCATCTCCTTGTTTTTGGTGCACCTCCCTTCCCTCCGGTGTTTCTCCTGCCTTTGAATCTAGTGTCTCCACTAGTAAACTTCTAGACTTCTGCTGGGACGCGGAGGTGGCAATCTCCCAGGTGCATCAGATGTACAAGGAAAGCTGGCTTTATAACTGCTCCCTTAAAGTTTTTTACCTAGGTCTTCTTTTTTTTTTTTTTTTTTTTAGCTCAATTATATTTCTACCTTCAGAAGTACCTGGAGTGTCCAATTCCTGTACTTTTTGGGGTTGTTGCTCAAATTTACCTTCTCCTAGGTTGTTCCATTCTAGCTGATTTAATAAGTCTCTCTGAAAATGTGTTCAGGAGGTCGGAATGGATTCCTTATTTTTCTTCCAAAACAAATAGGAACATTCAAAATCCTTCTACTGACCTTTCTGCTGGGCTCAAAGATAGTCATTTTTTAAAAGTAGATGAATGATTTGAAGGCCTCACTAAAAATCTGAGTTTAAAGTTTGAACAGAAGGCATTGGATAGCCCTATTATTTATATTTAGCTTGATCAATTTCCCTCCCAACCTCAAATATGATGGGAAGCCTGGAAGGGGAAAAAGTTACAAAATATTACCCTGAAAAAGTCATATAGGTGTGTGTTCATGCATGCAAGTGTGTGGGTATTATATGTGTATACGCACTTTTTATGTTGGTTGTGGGCAGTCACAGTTTTGTTGCCTATAGGTATGTTGATGGACAGATAAATACGAGCCCATGGAGTATGAAATTGAGCAGCTTTAAAACATGTCCCCTGCTGTAACTGGTTTGGCTCAGTGGATAGAGCGTCGGCCTGAGGACTCAAGGGCCCCAGGTTCGATTCCGGTCAAGGGCATGTACCTTGGTTGCAGGCACATCCCCATTAGGGGGTGTGCAGGAGGCAGCTGATCGATGTTTCTCTCTCATCGATGTTTCTAACTCTCTATCCCTCGATGTTTCCTCATCGATGTTTCTAACTCTCTATCCCTCTTCCTTCCTCTCTGTTAAAAAAATCAATAAAATATATTTTTAAAAAAAACAAAAACATGTCCCCAATTCGTTGGGGAGAGGCGAGGGCTCTACATTCCCTTCTTTTGAATCTGAGATGGCCTTTGTGGCTTGCCGGTAGCTAGTAGAATAAAGTGTAAGTGATGCAGCACGACTTCTTAGCATAAGTCTCAAAAGGCCATGAGTCTGGTACTTTCAGACACTCACTCTGAGGGAAGCCAGATGCCATGTGAGAAGTCTGCCATGCTGGAGGGATTGTGAAGGCTCTGGTTCATAGTCCCAGCTGAGCTTCCAGACAGCCAACAGCCAGCGTCAACTGTCAGCCACAGAGTGTGCCATCTTGGATGTCCAGCCCAGATAAGCCTTCAAATGACAGCAGCTGCAGCTGACATCTGATAAGAGACTCAAACAATAAACTGGCCAAGCAAGCCCTTCCCAATTTCTGAGCCACAAAATCAAGAGCAAAACAAATTGGCTACCTAAGCCACTAAGTCTGGCATAGCACATTCACCCAAAGAGCAGCAACGGCTATCTAGTTTATCAACCAGTTTAGAACAGAGTGAGAAGCAACAGGAAAGAGATGTGGTAGATAAACGTGCTTAGATGGGGTACAAGCAGACTGGAAGGACCATAGTACCTACATTTGGTTTTATGCAATGTTCGTATGTCCTAACCCTCTATGCCGTGCCAGTCTTCTCTGCAGATGGGGTAGTTCCAAGGACCAGTGCAAAGAGTGAGTGAGGGGGGTTAGCAGATTAAAGGAGCCAGGAACCAACATGCATCTCTTCTGTCAGAGAGATGTAGGACAAGTACGTCTGGTCATGACTGTGTCTGGTCATTAGCTGGCTGAGTAGCTAGGGGTTTATCTTTGAATCTGAGATGGCCTTTGTGGCTACCTGAGGCCATAATGGGGCTGTAATGGGTGTCACTACTAGGTGGCCAATTTAGGGATGACATTGTTGTCAGTCTAGAAGTAGTACAATTCATGCCTTATTAGTATTTAAAGTTCACTTGGTCCACCTCTTTCTATCTAAAATAGCACTTTCATTTTTTTCCATCCTTTTTAAACACATATCCATTTATTTTATGTGTAACATGTCTCATAAGCAAATTGTGTGTATATTTCAGTTTCTCCTATTTTCTACAGCAGAATGAAATATTCATAAGTCATACAGCAAACACATTACAGCAGACACATGATAGCAAGTCCCAACGAGCAAGCACTTATCAGATCAGGTTTGTGATGCCCCACTAATTGGCTAATAGCAAGTCATTTGGCCAAGCCCACAGTCAATGTGGGACAGGTCTACACAAGGGAGTGGATACCATAGGACAGGTCTACACATAAGGAGTGATTCATTGGGACCACTACTATAATCTACTACTAACACCCAGCTAGGCCATGGTTAATCCCGTTATCAAACTTTCAGCAATCTGTTGGGAATAGGTTCTTAGTGAGTAGTTTTTCCAAATCTCACTTCCCAGGACCCTACCCCAAGCCCAGTGAGTCAGAATTCCTTGGGGGTAAGAGATATAGAGGAAGGTGGTGGTAATACCAAGAATTCCAGACTGAAATAACTCTGCAGAGGATTCCAACACACACGGGGGGGAATAGAGGGTTTCAAAGACAAGAAAGACAGTCTGTGCACTCAAAGAACTTAGTTTTCACAGAGTGCATTCTTTAAAAAAAAATTTCCATTGATATCAGAAAGGGAGAGGGAGAGATAGAAACATCAATGCTGAGGGGTTCTGAGTGGGTAGTTTTGTCCAAATCTCACTTTCCAGGACCCAACCCCAAGCCCAGTGAGTCAGAATTTCTTGGGGGTAAGAGATATAGAGGAAGGTGGTGGTAATACCAAGAATTCCAGACTGAAATAACTCTGCAGAGGATTCCAACACACACGGGGGGAACAGAAGGTTTCAAAGACAAGAAAGACAGTCTGTGCACTCAAAGAACTTAGTTTTCACAGAGTGCATTCTTTAAAAAAAAATTTCCATTGATATCAGAAAGGGAGAGGGAGAGATAGAAACATCAATGCTGAGAATCATTGATCATTGATTGGCTGCCTCCTGCATGGAGCCCAAAACCTGGGCATGTGCACTGACTGGGAATGGAATCATGACCTCTTGGTTCAGAAGTCGATGCTCAACCATTGAGCCATACCGGCCAGGCCAGAGTGTATTAATTGTCATTACTACACCAGAGACCTTGAGACTTAAAAGAAAAATTGCTTTCCATGTTTAAGTTAGAGCAGTGGGTCTCAAACTTATGTGTGCATCAGTATTAAGTAGGGGGCCTGTTAAAACACAGACGACTGAGCCCAACTCCCAGTTTCTGATTCAGGAGGTCTGGGTGGAGCACATGAATTTGCAGGTCTAACAAGCTCTGCTGCCCAGGGACCATACTTTGAGAACCACTAGGCAGGGAGATTTAGTGAATCTATTGCACTTACATGCGTACAGCACATCTACTACAACCCAGGGCTTGGCCTGGCTGCAGCAGCAGCAGCGGATATGATAAGGAGAGGATTTAGATCTTGATTATACTTGAGTAGATTTAGTCTCTAAGTGGATCTATTCCCTTAATAAGGGAAGCCTAGGTGACAGTAAGACAGGTTCAGATGAAGAGAGAAAGGAAAGCGTGGAGCAGGCGAGTCTGAGCCGGGTCTTGAAAGATGCCTAGAACCTGGACATTGGGAAATAGTGGAGAATCGTGGAATTCTTCGTTTTGGTATAGACTCTATACTATAGAGAAATCACACAAACCTTGAGGGAACACCGGGGAAAGGTCTGTGACACTCGCCTCCAGCGCTCCAGCATCACCCATCTGCAGGCTGCTGGCATCAGGACTAGGACGGGTGTTCTCAGTGTCAAGATGTCAGGCTCAAACCCGTCTTGGGAAGGGGTAGAACGGGCCTCGCCCTCTCTTTGGAGCTCCCAGAGCCGGTGCCTTGGAGACCGAAGTGTCTGTCCAAGGCCACAGTGGGCGCTGACTTGGCAAAGAGCGCAACTTGGGCGCTTCCATCTCCAAAACCCTCATCAGCAGGAGGCTGTGCACCGCGAGGCTCGGAGCGGTAGCGCGGCTCTCGGGGC
>NW_005368860.1:2416736-2417640 GCF_000412655.1 Myotis brandtii
CCCGGCGCCTGGGACGTCCGAGGTGGGGGGAACTTTCCGCCTCTTGAGTGTCCCCGGGGCAGGTGGGACCGGAGCCCATCTAGCCAGGCAGCCAGGGCCAACGCTTTGCTGGCTGGTTCCTCCCCAGCCTCAGAAGCCCGAGCTTCAGCCCCAACGGCCAACCGATCCTGTTTTGATTTTGTTTTGATTTGCCGTGTGCCTCCCCTCCCCAGCCCTCTTGTCCCTCGATGCTTTCCTGTGAACTTGCAGCCGCGCAGGTGGCATGCCTGCTTCCCCCGAAAGTGCTACGAACCCGAGAGGAAGAAACTTTCTTGAATGGTTATGGAACGAAGGTGTCTGGGGGCCCATAAGAAGGGATGTTGCTTCATAAGGCAGAGATGCTCTCGGCTGCTAGTTTGCACACACGTCTAGTTGTATTCATTTGAGCAGCGGAAGGGAACATTTCCCCGGGAAATGGAAAGAATGGATCAAACCAGCAACTGCAGATACATACTTGCTAGTCCATATTAAGTTCGGTGCTTCGCGAGTTAAACTCCAGTTTTTGTTGTTTCCCCAGAGGTTGAAAGAATGAAGTAAACAAGAAGGTATTTTTTTCTGAGAATCTGTGGCTCTACAAGAAAGAGCCGACTTCTGCTCAAAAGTAATCTGCAATGGTGAAAGCAAAGCTATTTTTAAGCCAACATGTTAAAATAGGGTATTTTTACAATCAGTGCAGCATGCTGGTAGGTCAGAATTTGAGTCCAGCTGCAAAAGCTAACAATTCATAAAATCAAAGGGATGAAAGGAGCAAAAGATAAAATCATTCTGTCTTAAAATATTTGCCATTTAAATATGGTAATATAGACAAATTACATTGCTACTATTTTATATTACATTTTGATGTGTTTGAACATCAAAAGTTTAC
>NW_005368860.1:2417673-2457596 GCF_000412655.1 Myotis brandtii
GTACATAACCATTCTGTAGATTCCTTAAGTTTACAGCATATTGATTGGGAAGATGGCATTTGATTTGCCACAGGCACTTGAAGGTGTTTCTTTGGCCTATGCACAGGAATGGAAGAAAGATTTATCTACCTTTATATGACTTATCTAACTTATCTATACTACTTCTTCAAAAACTTTTTATTAGTTGTGTCTTTTTTAAAATATATATTTTTATTGATTTCAGAGAGGAAGGGAGAGAGAGAGAGAGAGAGAGAGAGAGAGAGAGAGAGAAACATCAGTGATGAGAGAGAATCATTGATAGCTGCCTCCTGCATACCCACGCTAGGGATCAAGCCTGCAACCCGACATATGCCCTGACCGGGAATCTAACCGTGACCTTTTGGTTCATAGGTCGACACTCAACCACTGAGCCATGCCGGCCAGGCTTAATTGTGTCTTTTAACCACGCCCCTCCCTCCCCACTACATTCAGGGAATTGTGGACCAATTTATCCTATTGGATAATTCAAGACAATGTCCACTCACAGTGCTTTTATAGGAAAAATGTCACATTGCAATCGATTCATTTTTTAAATGTGTAATCACATTCTATTAAATCATAATCAAATGCTAGCATATTTTGTAAGCTATGTGTGTACTCAGTATGTGGTTTTAAAATATTCAGTTCTGAAAATGAGCTCCTTGAAATACAATAGACACTCACATGCTGAAGTTCTCCATGAGCAAAGACTATTTGAACACACATTTGACCTTTCTAAGTAATTTCTTGGAAATTCTATATTACCACTGTTACAAGAGTGAAGGGCCCTATTAATATAATTTTATGGCAATTCTTGAAAAAGCATGTCCTGGGTAAATTTTACTTCATACCTATTGTACATTGCAATAGATATGCTGCATTTTACAATGAAGATGATATTTTGAAATTTAACATAGTTTTACAAATACTGGAAAGGACCTATAAACTTCAGTCAATGGAGATCAGTTAGATCAATTATGCTTAATAAGTATGTACATTATATGAGAAAGAATGCTTATCTCCTATTTATAAGCTAAAGAACTATAAAGTTTAAATAAACAATTTTTGCCAATGTTGATGACTAAATTATTGCTCTTTGACTCAAATGACACTTAAGTGATGCTACTGGTTTCATTTTTAGGACAGTGTTAATGTTCTTTATTGTTTTCAATATGAATACACATAGTTACTATGGAGATAACTGGAATTGAATCATCACTAATAAATTACCTTATTCATTATTATGTTGCAAATGAATGCAGCTCATTACATGGCTGAAATCAACATTTTTTCCCCAGACAAACAAAAAATTGCTGTTTTTCTTGTTGCTTTTTCAATACCCGATTCACGTATTAAATGTGTGTGTGTGTACTTAGTGGATTTTCTAGTGAAATAAATTTTTGGTAAAAGGGCTTTTTTTAATTGTAGGGAATCTTATGTGTTCCTGGGAAGGTTTCTTGTATGATGTTATGACATGTTTTGGATTTGGTGTGGACACATTACAAGAAAAAAATCATCCATGCTTTGATATGTCAGTGGAATCTACTGCTGAAATTTGGTACTTTTGCCCTTATCTTTCTTATGAGTTTATCAGTGGGCAAGTGATATAGTCTGTGACAAGATAAAGCGTTAGATTCTTAGAATCGATTTATAATAGATAACCCTTACTTTGTGGGATGTCTTATCATAGCTACTTAGGATACTGTGATTTTTAAACTGATTTCCTCCCCAATTTAAAAAAAGTTGATACCGTGTTCTCACTTCACCTGCTCAACCTGGTCTTTTTCCTGAAACAGTGCCTAGCCTCAGATAGTACATTGTTAGTTCATTGTTTTTACAAGTAGGGCTGACAAGCTGACATTATTACAGTTGCCCTTAATTTTAGCCAAGATTTTTCAAACAAATTTGTCTCCCACTTTTTGCAATTACAATTTCTATTTATAATTATTTTTAAAAACTGGTTCCAGGACCCTCGTGGGTACCAAAATCTATGGATGCTCAAGTCCCCTCTATAAAATGGCGTACTATTTGCATATGACCTATGCACATCATCCCTGTGTACTTTAAATCCTCTCTAGATTACTTCTCATGCAATGTAAATGCTATGTTAATAGTTGTATTGTTTAGGGAATAATAAGAAAAAAAAGTCTGTACATGTTCAGTACAGATGTAATCATCCTAGGCCTAACTACTTTGTACGTGACAGCAACGTGTAACTCCCTCCCCCCACCCCAATATTTTTTATCTTTGATTGGTTGAATCCCCAGATGCAGAGCCTGCAGATACTATGGGCCGAATATACAGTGGGGCCTTGACTTGCGAGTGTCCCGACTAACGAGTTTTTTAAGATGCCAGCTGTCTCTCGGCTGATTTTTTGCATTGAGTTGATAGAGTAATTTGAGTTAACGAGCTCCTTAACGAGCTCGGTCTCAGAATGAATTAAACTCGTAAGTCAAGGCCCCACTGTACAGCAATTTGGTTTTTGAAGGATGGGCAGTGGCATTGCTCATTGTATTAGTTCATTGCTGTATTACGAATACCCCTAAATATAATGGCTTAAAACAAACATGTATTGTCCCACAGCTTCTGGAGTCCTAGGACAGCTTAGTGAGATGTTTCTAACTCGGGTCTCATAAAGTTGTAATCAAGCTTTCAGCTGTGGCTGCATCGTTTGACACCTTGACTGGGGCTGGAAGATCCGTTCCCCAAAAGGCTCATTCACTCAGCTGTAGGCTGGAAGTCTCAGTTTCTTGCCATGCAGGCCACTCCCAGGGCCACCTAAGGGTTCTCAAGACGTGGCTGTTGGCTCCCTCCAGGACAAGTGATGACACAGTCTAAGTTGGCAGCCACAGTCTTTTATTACCCAGTCTTAGAAGAGATAGTCCATCCCTTCTGCCCTGGTACATCATAGGAGGGGACTGTACAGGGCGTAAAACCAGGAGGAGGAAATGATTGGGAGGATCTGAGAGGCTGCCTCCCACACTTATTTAAGGTATTGTAATTAATGTTTGCTGGAGAATTACATAGAGATAAGAGTTGGCTTTGGGGAAGGCGCAGCAAAAGATTTGATTTGAAAAAAAGGAGCTTCTTAGGGAATATTTCTGTTAAACATGTACTTAAGGATTTTAAAAATGAGATTCTTTTTACATATAACAAGAGATAGATTGCAGTGAACAGAGCAGTTTTTCTATCAATATTGGATCTTTTTAAGAAAATATATATTTTTTATTTATTTCAGAGGGGAAGAATGAGGGAGAGGTAGAAACATTAATGATGAGAGAGAATCATTGATGGGCTGCCTCCTGCACGCCCCACACTGGGGATGGAGCCCGCAACCTGGGCCTGTGCCCTGATGGGGAATCGAACCCTGACCTCCTGGTTCTTAGATCGACACCCCACCACTGAGCCAAGCGGGCTATCATTGTTAGATCTTAATTAGCTTGCTTTTTTTTTTCTTTTTCATCATATTAAGTGGTAATTGTGTACATTTAGGTTTTCTTTTTACCATTTATCTACATCCACATAGACACACCGTATAATTCTAAACTATGTATAACCTTGTAGTTCCTCACCTTTTGTGATTATTTAAGTAGATGAGGAGCTTCGTTTTGAGAACTTGCCATATAGCAGAAGGGCCTTTGTCAAATGAAAGGCTGGAAGATAAAAAGCTGATAGTAAAGTGGATGTCTAGAATACTCAAAAACAAGATCTTTCATGGAGTTATGACCCATTAGGGATTCTGGACTCTTAAGGAGAATATCTCCATTTCTCTCAGCCTATTGTTCAGGATTATTGGAGAAAATAGCCACTCTGTTAAGCTACTAACCCAGCCGTGGGCAAACTACGGCCCGCAGGCCGGATCCGGCCCGTTTGAAATGAATAAAACTAAAAAAAAAAAAAAAGACCGTACCCTTTTATGTAATGATGTTTACTTTGAATTTATATTAGTTCACACAAACACTCCATCCATGCTTTTGTTCCGGCCCTCCGATCCAGTTTAAGAACCCATTGTGGCCCTCGAGTCAAAAAGTTTGCCCACCCCTGTACTAACCTCTGGGATGAATTGGAGATAATTTCAGCTTTTGCTGAAAGAGAATGAGAACGAGGGTAAGGAAAACATCTCATACTCTAAATTAAGATGCGTGAATAAAGATATTTCAGTGCCTTCACTGAAATAGTAAAAGAGGAACAAGGGAAGTAGCCCCAACTAGACACAGCAAGCAGGGAAGAGCCAGGATGAGGATGTGAAGTGTGAATTGAGTCAGGAGGAGTGAGAGATATCTAAGAAGCTGAGAGCTTCTATATCTTGGGCCTAGATAAGTTAAAATGAAGCTTTGCCACAATCAATTATTTTACTAATATGGAAAGAACCTAATATCCTATATAATAAAGAAGTAATATGCAAATTGACCCTCACACCGTAATGCTGTCACAATATGGCTGCACCCACAGCGGAGGCGGGATTCCTGTAATGAGCCATAACGAGCGATCAGCAGGGACCTGAGGCTGCGTAGCGCCGAGCTGGGCGGGGGTGGGGGACCTGAGGCTGCGTCCCATGCCTGGCAGGGCTTGACAGGGGATCTCAGGCCACGCCCCCCACCCGGCAGGGCTTGACAGGCCGTAATGCTGTCACAATATGGCTGCACCCACAGCGGAGGCGGGATTCCTGTAATGAGCCATAACGAGCGATCAGCAGGGACCTGAGGCTGCGTAGCGCCGAGCTGGGCGGGGGTGGGGGACCTGAGGCTGCGTCCCATGCCTGGCAGGGCTTGACAGGGGATCTCAGGCCACGCCCCCCACCCGGCAGGGCTTGACAGGGGACATCAAGGCGCACCACCCGGGACCTCAGGCTTCGACCCCCACCCCGGTGCCAGGCCAGGGGACCTCAGGCTTCGACCCCCACCCCTGTGCCAGGCCAGGGGACCTCAGGCTGTGCCCTCTGCCAGAGCTGAGCTGGGGAACCTCAGGCCATGCCCCCCACCCAGCAGGGCTTGACAGGGGACCTCAGGCTGCACCTCCCCCACCCTGTGGGGCTTGATAGGGGACCCCAGGTCATGCCCCCCACCCCGACACCGGGCCAGGGGACTTGAGGGTGGGCCAGGGGACCTGAGGCTGTGACTCCCACCCAGTGCCGGGCCAGGGGACCTGAGGCCGTGCCCCCCGCCTGGCAGGGCTTGACAGGTATGGGGGCGGCTGGGTCTGGATCTCACCCAATGGAGGTGGGGCTGGCTGGGTCTGGGTCTCCCGTGATTTTGAGGAGTGCACAGGTGGGCGGGGACTTGACTCTGATATGAGGAAGATTTTCATATACATTTTACTAATTTTCTTTCATCTCTGACACATCTATTATAGAGAAAGGGCAAATAGCAATATTAAAATATGTCCTCTAATTAATTCCCTTTTAATGTGCATGAATTTCGTGCACCAGGCCACTAGTATCAATATATTCTAACAAGCTTAATTCTGAATACTTCAGAGTTATTGGGCATGTTGGAGTGGCCCCTGTTACTAGGGATTACTGCCAGTAAAGAACGGATAACACAAATAAGATTTTTTCCCATTATAAAATGGATATATGCTATTTAACAGTCTTTAATCATCACTTACATATAGCTTGATGTCTGGAGTTATATGTGATTTAAAACAACAACCATTCTATTATATCTTTTGATTTTTGTGGATCAGGAATATAATCAGGGCTCAGCTGGATAATTCACCTGGTTCATGTGGTATCTATAGAGGTCACTCCGTAGACTTCAGCTGGGAGATGGGCTGATTACAGAGTCCAAGGTGGTTTCACTCATGTCTGGCACTTTGGTGGAGAGGGCTGGAAGGCTGGGCTCAACTGCAGCGGTGACCAGAGTAGGTGCATGTGACCTCACCACCATATCAATCGCAGCTTGCTGTAATAGCTAGGTGATAAACCAAGTCCCAGAGAAAACGTTCCAAGAAAGCTAGATAGAAACTTTAAGACTTTGTATTAGTTTTATATTGCTGCTGTAACAAATTACCACAAATTTAGTGGTTTAAAACCATACAAATTTATTTTCTTAGCGTTCTGAGGGTTTGAAGTCCAAAAGGAGACTTAAGGGGCTAATAAAAGCATCAGCAAGGTTCTGTCCTGGAGGCTCCATAGGAGAAGCTCTTCCTTGTCTCTTCCAGCTTTTGCCATTCCTTGGTTCCTGTCCACATCACTCTGATCTCTGTTTTTGATCATTACATCATCTCCTTCATTGACCTTTTCTTGCCTCCCTATTATAGTGACCCCCGAGATCATATTTAGGCCCCAGATAATCTCATTCTCTCAAAATCCTAATTTAATCACATCTGCAAATCTCCTTTGCCATTCAAGGTAACATATTCAAAGGTTGGAGGATTGGGTATGGACATTCTTCAACCTTCCACCCGACTTGTTATGACCTAGCTTTGGAAGTCCTGGAATGTCACTTCTGCTGGTTGAGCAAGTCACTAAGACCAGTCTGGATTCAAGGGAAGGGAAATTAGGAAGTGGTATTCCATGTAGATGGCCATGCTTAATAGTAATTTATTACTTTCTATCAGTGCATTTAAAAAAAGAATAATTTCTGTTGGAAATCTTGTATTACGTCTTTCTCTATTAATGCATACCATTAACATATTAGGCTTTTGTTTATTTTAAGAAATTTGAACATTAGTTCTTATGCTGAGTGCTAGTGCAGTGATTTCTTTTATATATTGAGCTATGTGGGACTCCATCCTCCATATAGGATTTCTCAACATTGGCACTATTGACATTTGGGCTGGATACTTCCTTGTTGTGGGGACTGTCTTCCACAGGGGATTTTTAGCCGTGTCCCTGTTCTCTACCCACTAGATAACAGAGCACCCTCGGACCCACCTCACCCCAGTTCTGGCAACCAAAAATGTTTCCAAACATTGCCGAATGTTCCATGGAGAAGATGTGGGGTGGGGGGAAGAGGAGAGAGTAGCAAAATTGTCCTGGTCAAGAGCCATTGCTTTATATGAAATGCTGTAAGCTGCTGCTGCTTCAATCCTCTGCCTTATCTCTCCTTCTCTTCTATCATACATGGATACTTGCTGTTATCAGTGTATTCTCTTTGCTTCTAGCTCATTGCTTTATTTTACATTTATTTGTCTCTGGATAAGGTCAGAAGAGTAACTCCTTACCTTTCTATCAAACTCCTCACCCCTCTATTAAATAAATGAGTTTTGTGATAGCTGTTTTCCTTGATTGCGATGTCTCTTAATTTCTAAGTTCTTGACTAAATTCTAAATATTAGATACTTAGAAAATATGGCTTCAGGTGAGTTGAACACTGCTAGAGTGTTTGATTCACTAGTAATTAATTTGGTGTTCATCTCAGTAGTCACTTATTGCTAACTTAAGCAATCATGACAAGCAAGTTTTTATAAACAAATTAATGGATAGGAAAATTGAAATAATATGAAGCCTGCTACTTACAGGGGCATCCAGAAGGTCAGTTGCAACTAAAGATAATGGATGTTTTAGAATGTTGGGAATGATCTGATATTGAACCATTAATAGTTTCAGTTTTTCTAAAAATAGTGATGAGTTTGCATAACCACACTTTTGACTGGTTTTCTTTGGCACGTCAGTGTAAAGCTAACTAGAACAAATAAAGACCAATCCCTGAGTGAAAAATTTATTAGCATTTTTCTCAAGTCAGTTGAATTAATTAGTATGTAGATTTATAGGACTCTTCCCTTGTGTTTGACTCATAGGTTTATGTCTGCTTTAAGTTAATAAAAACAACCACATTTGAAACAAGAAGTTAGATGTTAAAATGTAATAACTTAGTTACCTCAGATCTTCTGGTAAATGAGAGATCTTCTAGACAAAGGACTTTAAGCTCTTAAGCATTTACTTGGATAGCTTTTGTTGGAAGCATATTTGAACATAGTGCTGCATTTTTCTCTGCCTTAATGAAAGCATAGTGAGCACAATTTAGCTTCTGCTAGATGTCAGAGTCCTTATATACTGTATTTTAATACAGTAATATTTTGGGGGACTACTTCTATTTGTAGATATACTACTAGTCATCACACCATGTGCCATTCCAGTTGGCAGGCTTTTTAAACTCTGTGATATAGTGGTAGTGAAATGTGCTGGACTTATAGTAACCCTCCCCCATCCCTCAGTGCCTGCAGACTATTCTACGCTATTCTCATTCATCCCTTGTGGTTGTGGTAAACTCTTTTCTGCTGTGTAAGGAGGTTTGCTTTTTGGCATCTTTTTTGTTATTTTTAATGTCAGCTCTTTGTCACTCTTCCATGTGTTTTTTCTTTCTTTTCTTTTTCTTTCATTCTCATGTTGTTTTTGATCCCCCTAGGCTTCTCAATAGGGTCTAATCCTGATATACGTTTCAAGGTCATAGACCACCACCCTTCTTTGTCTTTCCAGCTAGCCAATTGCTTCTATCACATTATTGACCTTTGACGCTCAGATCTCACATTGAAGATCTTGTGAGTGCTTTTGCTAATATCTGGATTTTGGCTGTTCAAAGGATCATTGTTTTAAGCACCTGATTAACTGAGCTATTACTATTTTTAGATCTTAAAGTTTCAGGGAAATTTATATTAGAATGGTTTTCTTATTTGGGTTAGTTTAGATTCTGTTTTCTTTCTGAGTTTTAGGGTAGATTACTTAGTACACTGTATGGTTTAAAACATTCGTACTTTGAAAAACAGCCTAGTATTTCATAAAACTACTTCTGAATTTCTATTGTAAAATGGTTCCTATATTTTATAGAAGACCTTCTGCAGCTACGACTGTTACTGCTGCTAACACCATCTTCACTATAATCACTTAGCAATTATTAAGTATTTGGTATGTGTCAAACATGCTGAACTAAGTGGGTTTTCATGTACTTATTTTATTTACTTCTCATGGGGAGAGAAGGAATGATCTTTATTCTATAGATTAAGAAACTGAGGCCAACAGGAGTTTGCCCAAGATCCTGCAACCTGTGTGGCAGAGTGGAGTTTTTAACTTAGCTTTGTTTGACTCTAAAACCCTATTCTAATTATCACCCCCTTCTGGATATTCATTCCTGGGTTTTTTAACGCATGATCGGGAAAAGGTTACACCTCAAATGCTCAATAAAAGTTACATATCTTAGTCTATCTTTTAACATGAAATGGTTCTTATGTTTTATAGAAGACCTTCTGTAGCCACAACTCTTGCTGCTGCTAACACCATCTTCACTACAATTACTTAGCAATTATTAAGCATTTGCTATGTGTCAAAGATGCTGAACTAAGTGAGTTTTCATGTCCTTGTTTTATTTACTTCTTATGGAGAGAGAAGGAATGATCTCTATTCTATAGATTAAGAAACTAAGGCCAAGAGGAGTTTGCCCAAGATCCTGCAACCTGTGTAGCAGAGTGGAGTTTTTAACTTAGCTTTATTTGACTCTAAAACTCTGTTCTAATTATTACACCCTTCTGGATATTCATTCCTGGGTTTTTTTAACACATGTTCGGGGAAAAGGTTACACCTTAAATGATCAATAAAAGTTACATATCTTAGTCTATCTTTTAACATTCAGTACAAAAGCAAATATGGCATTTGCATAAGCAAAATCAAAGTAAAATCAGTATGCAAAAAAGTTTATAAATTGTTTGAGGAATTTGGAAGAGTCAGAAAACTAGTATTTGTGACAGCATAACTGTCATATGTTTCTAACCTTTACTCTAATTTTTCTTTAGATTTTTGAATGAGTTTTATAAAAAATAAGTAACATACTATTCATTGGAAAGCTTTCCAAACTTTTGAAAGTTTATTTAACAAATATTTCTTATTCTCCCTACCATCTATAATAATAAAAGGGTAATATGCTAATTAAGAGCGGCTGGGGTGGCGTGGAACGCCTGTGTCATCGCCATGGCTGCTTGGTGTCTGCAAGTGTGCGCGCTGCCCACAGTCCCGCCATCTTTGTTGGGTTAATTTGCATACTCACTCCTGATTGGCTGTGGGTGTCACGAAGGGATGGCCAATTTACATATTTGTCTATTAATATAGATATCTAACATACTATTCATTTGAAAACTTTCCAAACTTTGAAAGTTTATTTAACAAATATTTGTTATTCTCCCTACCATCTATAATAATAAAAGGGTAATATGCTAATTAGACTGGACATCTTCCAGACATCCTTCCTGACAAAGCCGGGGTGGAGGGAAGCAGCCCGGGTCCCGGGTGCCGGAGGGAAACTGGTGCCAGCAGCCAGGGGAAGGAAGGCCTACTCTTGAATGAATTTTCGTGCATCGGGCCTCTAGTATAATAGAATTAATTAACTTGGCATAATACTCTCATGAGACTTACATTTTTTGAGAGAGGAAAGATATGAGTAATATAGTAAATAAATTAAATCATTATATATAAGCTCTGCTGTTAGAATAAACAGAATGACACTTATTTAGATAAGGCGATCTGCGAAGGCCTTTGTGTCGGTAATATTTAAACTGAAAAGAAAGGTTTGATGAGCTAGTCATTCAGACAGCGGGAGGAGAGCATTCTGGGGAGGAAAAGCAAATACCAAGACACTGAGATAAGAAGGGACTTGGCATAGCATAGGAACTGACAGAAAGTATTTATGGGTGGAATTTAATGAACAAAGTGGAGCGTGGAATGAGGTAGGCAGGTGGGCAGAAGCCAGATCAGTCAGGGCCTCTGTAGGTGAACCTTAGGAAAGCCGTTCGAAGGTTTAAGCCTGAGTGAAATAATGGGATGTAAAGAGCCCTGTGGCTGCTAATGGGCTAACTGAAGGCTGCAGTGCATAAGCCAGGAGAGCACTTAGGAAGCTGCGACAGTAGTCTAGGCCAGGGGTGGTGGTAGGTTATACTAAGTGGCCACGGAGATGAAGAAAATGAGGTGGACTCAAGATATTTATTTGAGCCCGGCCAGCGTGGCTCAGTGGTTGAGCATCGACCTATGAACCAGAAGGTCATGGTTTGATTCCTGGTCTGGGCACTTGCCCGGGTTGCAGGCTCGATCCCCAGTGTGGGACGTGCAGGAGGCAGCTGATCAATGATTCCCTCTCATCATTGATATGTCTATCTCTCTCTGCCACTGTGGCTGCTAATGGACTAACTGAAGCCTGCAAGTGCATAAGCTAGGAGAGCACTTAGGAAGCTGTTACAGTAGTCTAGGCCAGGGGTGGTGGTAGTTTAGACTAAGTGGCCACGGAGATGAAGAAAATGAGGTGGATTCAAGATATTTATTTGAGCCCGGCCAGCATGGCTCAGTGGTTGAGCGTCGACCTATGAACCAGAAGGTTATGGTTTGATTCCTGGTCAGGGCACTTGCCCGGGTTGCAGGCTCCATCCCCAGTGTGGGACGTGCAGGAGGCAGCTGATCAATGATTCCCTCTCATCATTGATGTTTCTATCTCTCCCTTCCTCTCTGAAATCAATTAAAAATTAAAAAAAAAAAACACATTTATTTGAGAGTGAACTGATGGAACTTGCTTATGGGTAGAAAGGGGCAGGTAATTAAGGGAAAGAAAATAGAAAGTGAGGACTTAGGGTTCTGACTAGTGATTGAGTAAAAGATGGTCCTAATAATTGTGAGGGAGAAGTCTGGGGGCAAATAGGTTTCGGAGGGATGGAAATTAAAGTCTTAAGTTTGGACATGTCAAGTTTAAGATACCTGTGTGAATGTGAAGGGAGATATCAAGCAGTTAGGTGTGTGTGTGTGTGTGTGTGTGTGTGGTATTTATATTACAAATCTAAACTCATAAGGGAAGATTAGGCTGAAGCCTCTCCCTTCCTCTCTAAAATCAATAAAAAATATATTTTAAAAAAAGATATTTATTTGAGAGTGAACTGATGGAACTTGCTGGTGGATAGAAAGGGACAGGTAATTAAAGGAAAGAAAATAGAAAGTGAGGACTTAGGGTTCTGACTAGTGATTGAGTAAAAGATGGTCCTAATAATTGTGAGGGAGAAGTCTGGGGGCAAATAGGTTTCGGAGGGATGGAAATTAAAGTCTTAAGTTTGGACATGTCAAGTTTAAGATACCTGTGTGAATGTGAAGGGAGATATCAAGCAGTTAGGTGTGTGTGTGTGTGTGTGTGTGTGTGGTATTTATATTACAAATCTAAACTCATAAGGGAAGATTAGGCTGAAGATGTAGTATGAGTGTCAACAATTGTATACAGACAGAAAAGAAGATCCAGGAGAGAACTCAAAAACACCAATGTGTATTGGAAGGGAAGAGGAAGAAGAACCAGAGCTAGAAGGAGACTGAGGAGGAGTGTCCACAAAGATAGGAAAAATACAAGAATAGTGTGTTCCAGAAGCTAAGTGAAAACGACAGTGGGGTTGATCTGATGCTTTGAATAAGTCACGTAAGGGAAAGGCTTGGGGGCAGGCGTGTCGGAAGAGGGTGCATAGAAATCAACACAAAAGAGACTGGTGTTTTTGTCAGAAGTAGTTTTTTTAAAATATATTTTTATTGATTTCACAGAAGGATGGAGAGGGAGAGAGAGATAGAAACATAACGATAAGAGTCATTGACCAGCTGCCTCCTGCCTCCCCCACATTGGGGATCGAGCCTGCAAACCCGGGGATGTGCCCTGACCGGGAATCAAACCCTGACCTCCTGGTTCATAGGTCCACACTCAACCACTGAGCCACACCGGCTGGGCTGTCAGAAGTAGTTTTATAAGAGCTATTTGGGAAGAAGCCAGATTGTAATCAGCTGAGGAGGGAGTATCAATAAAGAAGGATTCGGCTCTTACAGTTTAAAGGGGACCTTGGTTAGTACTACTATAGTAGCTTGAGTATTACTGAGAGTATTCCTTTACTCATTGGTCAGAAGTCTAAACTTATTTTAACTACTTATTACTAGTATGCTCATTTTTTTTACAGACAGTCCTGTGTAGAATTCTAGTTCATCAGAGAAAAATAAAATATCACAGGTAAGCAAATCACACCCCCTTTTAGCAGCATTTTGTAAAAATATGCAGGCCATTTAGCAGGTAAGATCTTTTCATTTTCTTTGGTAAGAAGCTTATGAAGTCAAGAAGATGATTTGAACTTCGTTTTTCAAGTTAAAATACCCAAGAGCTAGGGATACATTTTTTTCCTGGGCTATAGGATTTTCAGCGCTAAAACTGAGCTAGTCCCTGGCAAACTGGAGGATTGGTCACCTTCCCTGACAATATGTTTGCCCTTCTGACAGACTAAAGCCTTTGACTCATAGGAGAGATTGAAAAAAGGATCCAGGTAGAATTTCATGTCCCTTCTGCACGACTGCTTTTCCACTCCTGGAGGCCTGCACCAAATTGGACACTCTCTCAACATTCTCTCTCTTATCACTTTTCGTGTCTGGTGGGATTTCTGGTGAAAGAATCTGCAAGGAGGTGCGGACTCCCCCAATTTATCTGTATGCCGGTGCCTTCCCACTGTCCCCCCAGCCCGCAGGCTGCCTTCACCTGCGCCCTTACTATTCTAGCTGTACCCTCCTTAAGGTGTCCGGTTGCATCGATCCCAAGTAAGCAAGTGCTACCGTCCCCTGTCCCCTCTGTCCTTGCAGGTGCCTGCCTCTCTCTTAGTTCAGGCCAAGTTGTTTGCGCTGTGACTTCAGCTCTCTTATGGGTTTGGTTCGAAATAAGTCATGCGTTTGAATTTAGTCTGACTTTGTTTCACTGTAAGGGTGGTGACAGTGCTTCTTGTAGCTCTCTACACCCCACAGTAGAAACTAGAACCTTGCTTCACAGAATCTAAAGTACATGGAAAATCACCTGGGAATCTTACGGAAACCCAGATTCTGTTTCCGTACGTGTGAGACAGGGCCCCAGATTCTGCATTTCCAACAAGTGTCTAGTGGTTTCAGTGTTGCAGGTCCAGGGATCCTGTCCTGAGTAGCAAGGTGAGAGCAGGTGGTCTTGCTTTTTGTTTTAAGGTGGGAAAGAGGCGAGGTCACGTAGATAAACGTAGGCCTGCTTGACGTGCGACAGGGAACAGGCAAACAGATGTGAGCGTGATAATGTGGGATGTGGCACCTTTGGTGAGCTGGCAGAATTTTATGTTTCTGTGTGAGAAAGATCTTAATGGTTTAAAAAACATGATCCTAGCTTTTTTCTTCTTCTTCTCAAAGGGCCTTCTTAAAGACATTAGAAAAAATGTGAATTGTTAATACTGATTTTATAGGTATACAATGGGAACTTTTTAGTGTAATTGTGCTTTCCCCACTTCACATTACTTCTTAAGTTTTGAAACAATCTCAAATTTATAGAAAAAGGTTTAAGTATAGTGCAGTAAGCTTCCCCTCCACTCCCTATCTCCCCTCCTCCCCCCACGAATCACTTGAGAATATGTTGCTGACAAGAAGCCTTACCATCCCTGTCACAGGTTAAGTTCTTGGGAAGCAGTCTCTGAGACAAAGATGAGCATAAGGCATTTGTTAGGGAATACAGTGTCCATGGAAGCCTTAGCTGACCCGATGGAGGCTTCTAGAGATAGGATGACCCCTCCGTGCTGTCCTGAGTTGGGTGAGAAGTCTCTCTGCCTGTGAAATTGAGCTCTTGGGTGTGGACTGCCCTGGGCAGGGTGCAGGGCTGCGGGTGCGGCGGCATTCTTCAGCGGAGGCGGTCCTCCAAGATGAGGGGGTGTTGACATCGCTGTTGAACTGCTGCCATTTGAGACACTCCAGACACGCAGAGGGGCCTGGAGAAGGCGCACTTATTCTGGACGTAAGTGAGGAGGTTGTGATGAAAAGGATGCAGATGTTCCAGAGGAAGTGACTCTGGTTCCAACTTCACACTAAAGGAGCTCTCAGAGCTATTTTATGACATTGAGACTACAAAGGATAAAGTGTATAAGCTAATCCAGACTCACAAAGGAGTGTGGCAACTCACCGAGGCAGAGAGAAGATGCTAGCTCCACATTGTGAGATGTGATGAGTGCTAGCACGGTTCAAGCTGCCTTGGATCATCTTCTTTACAAAGAGATAATAAAACACGTTAATTCAGTGTTTCTAATATTTTAAAGGATGGCATACTACATAAATTTTGGTTTTATTATTTCCAAATTTTCCTTTCTAATTGTCAGTAGACGAGTTGTTAAATTTTTTTATTGTGCTATAATTGACATACACTGTATTAGTTTCAGATATACAAGATATTTGTATATATTGCAAAATGATCACTACAATAAATCTAGTTAACATCCGCCACCATACGTAATTCCAAACTATTTTTTCCTTGTGAGAGAGATTGCAATGTTTGGAAATTTTTTTTTTAAAGATCACAGAACAATTGTGATTTTCTCCATTGCTTATTAAGATTTTGCAGTTTCAGCCTGCACTGTCATTTTAATGGTCCCACACAACTGTGCAAAGTGAGAACTGCCTATATTCAAGCATGCCTCACTTCAAAATTTCATATACCCTTTTATTTATACATATTTTATTGACTTTATTGCTTGAATACATTTTGATTTTTAAATATTTTTAGCATGCAGATTTCCCAAACCTGAGGTAGCCATTATGAAGACGGTGAAGAAGTTATCATCAGCAGAGACCCCTGATAGTTTTGGTACAGTACATCTTAACAGTATCGGTTGTTCACTAGATGTCTATTGCAGATAGCAAACATCTATTTAACAGAACTTCTTGACTTCTTGCTGGTTTGAAATAGCATGCTTTAGTTATAATGATAATTTTTTTGCATCATTGTTTTGGACTACCTACAAGATATTTTTTATTATCTAATCCTAGATTTTGTGGATATGATAGAATAATAATTGCATGTTTAATTAACTGAAGGATTAAACTTATGACCTTAACAAAAGACAAAATTACTTATATTTAATTATATTTAAATAGTGTATTTTAAAAATTGTTGCAGTAACCCCGGCAAGGGACACATAACGAGCAACGAAGATGAATGAGTAGGGAAAAAGGGCCACACAGGGAAACCTTCAGAATATTGTAAAGAGAAACTGTATTTAAGTAACTAAACTTCACAAAAATGTATTTTAAAAATAAAATAATTTGAAAGGCTTATATAATTGCATTTTAAGGCCATTCATGAACATTTTTTTTTAAGATTCAGGCTCTATACAGCTTGATATCTAATTTATGTTGCATTTTGTAGTGGTGGTGGTACTGGGAGAATTGTATTTTGTGTGTGTGTGTGTGTGTGTGTGTGTGTGTGTGTGTGAGAGAGAGAGGGAGAGAGAGAGAAGAGAGAGAGAGAGAGAGAGGAACAGAGAGAGGGATAGGTGTATATATAGAGAGAGATGGGGGAGGGAGGCAGGTATACAAATAAATATCTGTTCCTATTTTATTTTTTATTACTATTTAATATAGATACATTGCCTAAGAAGTATACTAGTAACACAGTATATAAAAAGGAATCAGAAATATTTTGTGGACCAATTGAAATTTTAAAAGGATAAAGGGTAAATACAACTTAGTTTTCTTAGGCTTTATAGGGGTGTGGGCAAATGTAGGCTTACAGTTGTTTGTATGGGAAAATACATGCAGGTTAAATCAATGATTTAATACAATAAACTGTTTCACATCCTGACAGTGTTTCACATATTCATACACAATTGATTGTTGGTTCTTCTATATTTTTATTGAGAGTTTACTTTTGAAAGGAAAATAGAAGAGGAGAATGAGAATATAGGTTTTGGACTTGGCTATGTGTCTTTGAGTAAGTCATTAACATCTCTGGGCTTAAGTGGCTGCATCTTCAAAGTGGAGAATTAAGTCAGTATTTCTCAGTGGGCATACTGCTGGCATTTGGGCTGGATAATTCTTCATTATAAAGGACTTTCTTGTGCATTATAGGATATTTAGAATTCCTAATGCCAGTAGCATTTCACAGTCATTATCACATCCAAAATATCCCTGCATTTCTGAGCATCTTGTAAGGTGATGACGAACCACCCCAAGTTGAGAACCACTGGCAGGTGGGTTCTAAGAATCCTTTTACTACTCACATTCTATAAAAGATTTTTATTTGGGGAATGATTTAAAGAGGAAAAGGTAATGTATTGACTGAAAAATCTCTGCTCATTCCTAGTATAAAACAATTATTTATTTATTTATTTATTTATTTATTTATTTATTTATTTTTGTTAATCCTCCCCCAAGGATATTTTTCCATTAATTTTTAGGGAGAGTAGAAGAGAGAGGGAAAGACAGAGGGAAACATCGATGTGAGAGAAACACATTGGGTGGTTGCCTCCTGCACTAGCCCACACCAGGGCCCCGGGCTGGGGAGGAGCCTGCAACCAAGGTACATGCCCTTGACCAGAATCGAACCCAGAATCCTTTGGTCCGCAGGCCAACGCTCTATCCACTGATCCAAACCGGCTGCAGTGGTCGGCAAACTCATTAGTCAACAGAGCCAAATATCAACAGTACAACGACTGAAATTTCTTTTGAGAGCCAAATTTTTTAAACTTAAACTATATAGGTAGGTACATTGTTATTAACTTAATTAGGGTACTCCTAAGGCTTAGGAAGAGCCACACTCAAGGGGCCAAAGAGCCGCATGCGGCTCGCGAGCTGCAGTTTGCCGACCACAGGTAGGGCAAAGCAATTTTATTTTTAAATGAATATCTTCTGGGACTCTATGTAACTATACCCACAGATATATCTACCATTTATAATATTCCAAGACAAATTTTTAATTTGTCCTAACTCACTTTAAGTTGTACATCTATAATATAATACAACATCCATAATTAAATGATTTTCTAAACTTATTATAGTGCTAGCTCTATACCTAATAAGTTATAAGATCTGTTTTTTAAAAGTTGTACTGTTTTAATATCTTAGTCTTTTTTAAAAGGAATATCATTGTACATAGTAATCATTCTTTTTGTCTTCCTTTGGCATGAAGGAAGGGAAGGAGTATAGCCTCTGTGTATTAAGTAGTGTATATAATTATCCCAAGTACACAAGTTAGACACATAAAAGCAACCACTAATCAATAGTATGTTTGATTATCTTTAAAAACTTTATGAAATGACAGCTATAAGAGAAATAAATTGTTATACCCCTAGTATTTACTATTTCTTAAGCCAGAGGTAAACAATTAACAGGTGAGTGTATTAATGAGGTTAGTAAAGATGATGATTCATTGGGCATTATCACCTCATCATTACTACTGGGCAACTCCTGTTCTCTCAACTGTTACACCCGGGGCCTGCCTCAGCCCAGGAACTGGTTAGTTGCCCTTAAGTAAACTGGATTGCAATGAAGACCCAGGTCGCATGATACGTACCCCAGACGGTTAATGAAATGACAGTATTATGTGATCTACATAGAAATTTTTTTACTCCATAATGTGCATGAAACTTTTAAATGCTAAGTAAAATTACAAAATCACACTCAAATTCTTTTTTGGGGGATGGGGGGGGGATCTTAGCTAAAGCATATATATTTTAAAAAATAATTTTAAAATCCTTTTATAATTATAGTCTTAATTTTAAAAGACAAAACCTGTTGATTGAAATTTACTAAGTTAAAAAGTTAAGTTCCTTGCTGTTTCTAAAGAGTATTTTCAGTTTTGAATGTCAGTTTTTATATTTCTGAGCCATATTAACTTATTTTAAAATGCTGCTGTGTAGCTTCATAAACCTCCTTTGGGTGCATGTCTTCTTTTTGGCATTTAGTATGATTTGCTTAAATTGTTTTGCATACAGCATGGTTTGTACTTCAAGTTTGTGTTTTTTTAATGTTATATATTTATTATAAATTTTACCTTATCCATTGGAACTTTTGGTTCTATTAAAAGTCTAAGCAGTTATTTATAATGTTCAGGAATATAGCCCCCAAATTGTTTCTTAAACATGGTAGCTTCATCTCTGTCTTTTTAATAAACCTCTCATTAGGCCAAATAGTGATTGGTGTGGCCAAGTCTACGCCTATACTTTATTGAGAAAATGGTAGGGTGGGGCCCGGAGCAGATATTATTAGGTGGTCAAAAGGTCAGAAAGTAGATAATTGCCACTTAAAGAGTATTTGTTTTTTTGTAATTAAAGGACTAGTGTGTGCATTAAACTGTTCCTTTTATGTCATTCAGGGTGAAGTTGCTTTGGTATTTACTACGTCTATTATAAATGATTTTGAATTTTTCCCTGGATTTGTGATCTTATATTGATGTTCACTAACTTTTTCTTCTGTCACCTCCCTTTTGATTTTAAGCCTTTTCAATTAATTTTAAGAGTTCAGAAAGTGTATTTTTCAGTTCTCAAACTTTAATTGGGTTCTGTTTTTTATAATTTCTATTCGAGCATATTTTCATTTACGCCTTCAGTATAATTTTGAGTGTAATTTCGTCTGCTACTTCTAATACTTGAATTACTTTCGATTGGTCTCCATCTATTGTTTTTCCTGAGACTGAGTCATGTTTTCCTGTTTCTTCGTGAAGTAATTTTGAACTGTACCCTAGTCATTGCTGTGATTATTATGTTAACAGAGACTCTGGATTCTATTTTATTTTTTAAAATATAGATTTTTAACATTTGTTGTAGCAGGCCATTAATGGTTAGGCTTAAACTACAAACCCTTGGGCTGCAGCTTAAATCTTTAGTTATTTTACCCTTAGCTAGGATTTTGGGGGTTTTCCCTGCCACATGTGTGTGGCTCATGGATCAGCCATATATTTGAACTGAATGTACTGGTATATAGAATTTATGACTCCTCCATTCTGACTCTGTTTTTTCCAGGATTCTCCTCTTATTTTCTGGTGGCTTTTGTTACTTTGTACCCTGTTCACTGCTTCTTCAGACCAGAAAGTCTGAACATATTATTAGCATTTGAGTTGTCCTATAGGTTGTGGATTGAGGTGTGCCCTTTAGGCCCAAAGCTGCAACAAACAGGCAACTCATTTAATACCATTCCTCCAGAATTCCAAGTGTTGATTCCTTTCCAGAATCAACCTATTTTTGGTCATTTTTTTAATGCTTTTGGTTGGTTATTTGTTTATATTGTATTTTAGTCTATACTTTAGAGTTGTTCTAGGCAGAAGGATTGGTTTGATAGAAGGTTATTCAGCCAGTGTTAGAAATAGGACCAGAATTTCTTAGGTAAAAATAGTTGGAAAATATGGTGTGTGGTGAAGTACAATCTTAATGTCATATTATTTAAAAATATTCAGGAAAAGAATAGAGAAATTATGATGTATATAATACACACACCGTAATGGAAAGAATTGTTTTTTCTGAACGCAAAGTCTGCTGCTGACTTTAGATTAGAATACATTTCCAGTGTAAGTGTAGATAGTTTACCTATGTCAGAAGGAAATTCCTAAGGTTAAGATACCTATGTAGGGAAATAAAGCTTCTAGCGTTTATTGTGACTATTTTCAGGGAGGTTGTATTAGCAGCCATTGCATTTTAAAACCGGTATATTTTGATGGCACCTTGGGTTCATTTTCAAGATTGAGTTCCGTTGTTACATCTAATGTTTTTTACTTATGATATATATTTTGTTTTGATTCAGTTAATATAGTAAAGAAGATAACTTACAGTGTCAAAGTCCTCAAAATGATCAAATTATAATTAAAAATTTTTGATGGCTACTTTCCATAAAGTTTATATTTTGCAGAAAATTTCCACTTTCTAGGAAATGTTCCTTTCATGTTTCCTCTTATTATTCCTTTGGTTCTTTGTGAAGCAGGAGGCAGAATCTGTGATTTGATTTTACACTCAACTCCGTGCCAGTGGTTTTCTTTCTGCTCTATCTCCTTTACTTTATATTTCTTAAAAAAGATTATTTTTTATTACCTTTAATTTTTTAATCCTTCTGTGTAGTCAGAAAGACTAGGATACTATATACATTATTTGCTTTTTTTTCTTTCTACTGCTGCACATTATACATTCACCTGGTCCTAAACCCCAGGAGTTGTAAAATATTTTAAATATTTTGGTCAGTATGTAGGGAATTTGAAGAAGTAAAAGCAAGGACACTATATACTTTTAGCTACTGGGAAGGTCCTGCTGGATGAATTGTTAGATGTTTCAAGATGTTCTAGTTCACTGACAAGGACCTCGCGCAGTGTCCGACCTGGAGTGATGGGTAGAGTAATGCAGCCAGCAAATAGTTCTATCTACTTCACCAGAAAACTCTGTGGACTACAGTGGTAGTCTACATTCCTTTTTAAAAATTGGAAAACTATTTGCATACCTTAAAGGTAAATTTTGAGATAATAGCGCAAGTCAAAGTATAGAGAAAATATTTTAATCAAATGTAAAACTCTACAAAGATTAGTATATCTTTATTTCTTAACCCTTCTAAAAGAGAAACAACCCTAAAGTTGAATTCTTAGAACTTTATGAATAATACAATAATTGATTAAACTCTAGGTTTTAGTGTATTTCTTATTATAAAGCCAGATGGTATTATATGATTTTTAAATAAAATAGCATTCACAAATATGAACCATACATTTTTTATATAGCTTATATATAAAGATTTATTTAGTTCTCACATTGTCATAGATTATAAATAAATATTTTAGAAAATGTATATCCAGTTTGTAATGTGTTTCATTGGAAAATCTGGTTGTATTAAATCGTAGAGCAGAGTAATCCATGGTGTGGGTTCTTCTCTATAGGTTATCGATTAATTCTGTGGGATTGGATGAGGATGAAGAAGGTAGACTTCTCTGCCATTTTACCATAGCCTATTCTTGTGCTTATATAAATGGTGAGGTGGTTATTATTATTATTATTTTTTAAATATATATTTTTACTGATTTCAGAGAGGAAGGGAGAGGGAGAGAGAAATAGAAACATCAATGATGAGAGAGAATCATTGATCGACTACCTCCTGCATGTCCCCCACTGGGGATCGAGTCTGACTGGGAATTGAACCATGGACCTCCTGGTTCATAGGTCGACACTCAACCACTGAGCCACACCAGCTGGGCGTAAGATGGTTATTATTACAAGATTTGATAGCTTGCTTTTTTTGTAATTATTGTTAATTTTTAGATTTAATGATGTCACTTGAAGATATTTACTTTGACATATACTTGGGAAAACCTTGTGTGTTTATTATGACATATATTATAAATAGTATATTGTTACTTGTTGAATAACACCCTCCTTTTTTTATTGTGTAGGATATTCTATATTACCTGGTAGTATAGGTTTCAAAACTCAAAATATTTAGTATATCATCAAGGGAGATTAATTAAAGAACAGAACACAATCATTGTTGTAATATATTGCTTTAAAAATATTATTTTACTATTTTTAAAGGATATTTAGGCCTATTTGAACATTCTTTTTCTTTAATATTTTTATTTTTATTGATTTCAGGGAGGAAGGGAGAGGATAGAGAGAGAGACAGAAACATCAATGATGAGAGAGTCGTTGATCGGCTGCCTCCTGCACGCCCCCTAATAGGGATGGAGCCTGAAACCCAGGCATGTGCCCTTGACCAGAATCGAACCCCGGGGCCCTTCAGTCTGCAGGCCATGCTCTATCCACTGAGCCAAACCCGCTAGGGCTGAACATTCTTTTTTCCAGTATCAGTGCTCACTTGCATGTAAATTTCTTAAGTTACCTAGGATTACCATCTTTAAGAAGGGTAGCTATATTTTTGAAATTTTAAAAAAATGTTTTTATTGATTTTTAGAGAAAGGGAGAGGGAGAGAGGGAAACATTGATGTGAGAGAGAAACATCAATCTGCTGTCTCTCACACGCACCCCTACTGGGGACCCTATCTGGATTGAGCCCGCAACCTGGGCATGTGCTCTGACCAGAGCTGAACCTTTTGGTGCACAGGACAACGCTCAACCAACTGAGCCACATGGGCCAGGGCTATTTTTGAAATTTTGAAAACTGCAATTAATGTAAATAGGCTTGTTACATAGATGCAAGGACTTAAAAAACAAACAAACAAAAAGCAAATGATTTATTCAGGGTTATAGACTCCATGACAGGCTTGTAACTAACTATTTTTGAAATATTGAAAACTGCAATTAATGTAAACAGGCTTGTTACATAGATGCAAGGACTTAAAAAACAACAACAACAACAACAAAAAACAACAAAAAGCAAATGATTTATTCAGGGTTATAGACTCCATGACAGGCTTGTAACTAATGCTCAGTTTTGTTTTCCAACCTTGTATTTAATCCATACCAAGTAACATCTTCTGTATGGCTAATTTAGGTCCATTAACCGAAAGATAATTTATGAATAAACTCTGATATTTTCCTAGCTTTGTAAATCTGCTGGTGTTTTCTTCATTGTAATAAAAAAAGAGACCATGCCATCGTAACTAATTCTTGCCCCACACCCTTTTCTTCCCCTTTAGAAAAATTGGAGGCTGCGCCACCCACCCCAGAACAGCTGAGATACGGTAAAGGCTCTATAATTGTTAAAGATTGTGCATCTGTATCTTGGACTTGAAATAACTCTATCATTTATTGATAGTACAAGAGTCAGTACATTAAATCTTTCTAGTCAGAGTGAGTTATCCTATTTATTATGCCAAAGCAAAAAATGTATAAACTCGGTTTAAGACATTTCTAATATTGTTAACCATATCTATTATTGCTTAAATATGTTACCATCTAGAACTAGAAAAATGAGACTAAATGTATCAAAAACATATAGGTATTAGTTCTTCCTTGTTACACCTCTATTATCTCAGGTTATTCAGATCGTGTACTAGATAGATGAGGTAAGTGTGCCTTTGGTAGGAGGAGGCCAAGTTACATTTTGATTTAAATAGGATGGTTTTATTTTAGTTTGTGAAAGCAATCAGGGATACTGAAGTATTGTGAAGGAGAAAAAGATTTCTGAATGTAAATGTCTAATATAGATGAAATAATCACGTTTTCCTAACATTTGTTTAAAACAATTATTTAAAAGTGACCAAACAGCTTCCCTAAACTTTGATTCAGGGAATGTTTTTATTATTTCTAATGTGGAGATCAATTTTATGATATCAGTCTTTAGGTATAAGAGAGAAACAGATTGATGTCAATATCAAATAAACAGGAAAAAACATGGTATTCATAATATGTATTTACTTATTTGTTCTGCTGTTAACTATATATAATTTGTATGTGCTGCCAGTAAGAAAACACAAAAGCCTAACACGATTGTTTTTACATGTTATGGATTTTTTATTTTGTTTTTTATTTGTCTCAGTATAGCTTCTACTAAGTAGCTAAACTTACAGTAGGAGTAGAAGAATCTTCTGGCTATGGGGAATGGCAAGCAAATTCCAAAGCTTACTGAGGAGACTTTAATCATATGGTCTATTTTTGTCATTTTAAAATTATAGAAATCTTAAAATATATTTTTCTGTTTTTGATGTTTTTCAGTATTCATCCACAATGCGATACCTTTCGTAGGGTTTGGCTTTTTGGATAATGCAATTATGATTGTTGCAGTAAGTTCTTTCTCTTACCCCTTCTATTTTGAGCTAATAAAGAAATTTATGTGGTCTAAATTTTTCTAATAATTTGCATATTGTAGCTGTAAAGTTTTAATTAACATAATGAATGAAGCTTTTTTTTACTATGTTTTATGTTAATTAGGCTCTAGTCTAGCTCAATTTTAAAGCATCATGTATGTTAATCATTATGACTTTTGGTAAAGCATTGACAATAACAAACACATATTGATTGAGTATATTATTCTGTTCTGCTTTCAACATTTATATTAAAGAAAAATGTATGTAAAATTTTCTTATGTTCTTTAATTGTATCAGCAGTTCACATCACATGTATGTTATTTGATTAGTTCCTTATTTAATTTTCCCATGCAAAAATTTTGTGGTTTGTTTGTTTATTTATTTATTTATTAATTTATGGTTATTCCTCACTGGAGGAATTTTTTCCATTGATTTTTTTTTTAGAGAGAGTGGAAGGGGGAGGAGAGGAGACAGAGAGAGAAACATCAATGTGAGAGAGCCACATCAGTTGGTTGCCTCCAGCAGGCACCCAACCGGGGCAGGGAACCTGAAACTCAGGTACCTGCCCTTGATCAGAATCGAGCCCCCAAAACCCTTTGGTTCAAGGGCTGACACTCTAACCACTGAGCATACCGGCCATGACCAAAAAATGTTTTAAAGCAGTGGTTCTCAACCTTCCTAATGCCGCGACCCTTTAATACAGTTCCTCATGTTGTGATGACCCCCAACCATAAAATTATTTTCGTTGCTACTTCATAACTGTAATTTTGCTACTGTTATGAATCGTAATGTAAATATCTGATATGCAGGATGTATTTTCATTGTTACAAATTGAACATAATTAAAGCATAGTGATTAATCACAAAAACAATATGTAATTATATGTGTGTTTTCCGATGGTCTTAGGCAACCCCTGTGAAAGGGTCGTTCGACCCCCAAAGGGGTCACGACCCACAAGTTGAGAACCGCTGTTTTAAAGGATGTTTTGATATAATCTATCTATCCATTTAACTGGACGACGTTATAAATTTCAATTCAGAGCACTGTGAATATATACCCCTTCTGTCTTTGTTCCATTGTAATTGGGTAAAAAAGAATTTTCCTTTGCCGTGGTCATTTTAATGTAAGGGTGTTCTTTAAAAGTTAGTCTCAGGAATGGCTGATTTACCTTTTTGCTGTTATGTGACACCTTTTGTTAATGGATACCAGTATTGGGTTCAGATTCTAAAGTCAGAAATAACACCATGATTAAAATGCAACTATTTTGAAACTACCCAAGTGCTCTATTCACTTCTCTTCACTGACTTTAACTTTAATTAAAATCTATAAATTCTAGCTTTATGTAGGAGACTTTAAAAAAAAAGGTAACGATTTTTGGATTATTGAATGTGAGGAAAATACATGTGAGAGATACAAGGTTTGTTTTTGCTTTTTTTTGGTGTTTTGGAGGTCACATGTCCTACTCCATATAGACATAAATAGAATATTTGGTTTCAAAATCGGGATAAAAGGATAATTTACATTGTGTAGATTACAAAATTTGCTTAGAAAATATCTAAAATTGATTCATTCAAGAATGCTTTTGTTCTGTTTTTCTTTTGCTATATATATAGTCTCATTTTATGTCCAGATTCATGGAAATGAGATATCCAAAAAGTCTAGCTATTCCCCTGGTTGGGGAACCTAACAGGGTTCACACAGCAGAAGGTATCCTGTTTCGTAAATAGTCACAGAAGATACTCTAACATGCACACAACTTGAAGGTGATAACAGCCATTGGATAATTCCTTTGCAGAGTATTCTGGCAAGAGCTTCTAAAATATGATTTCAAAATGCTAGTTTTTTTTTTTACTGATTTCAACGTTTTCCTAATATGTACATAAGAATCAAATTGGCTAATTTATATATCTATGAATGTGAGGCAGCCATTTAGAGCTACACTGTCTTTTCTGAAATTACTAAAATCTGAGTTGGTTAGATTATTTAAATAGTTAATGTAAGTCAAATATAATTGTAATAAAAACCTCGTTATGATGAATTTATAAGCTACTAGAGGCCGGGTGCACGAAATTTGTGCACAGGTAGGGTCCCTAGGCCTGGCCAGCGATCAGGGCCCATCTGGGCCTTCCGGCTGCCGGCCGGGGCCTCCCTTCACTCCGCACCACCCCCTGGTGGTCAGTGCACGTCATAGTGAGTGATCGAACTCCCAGTCTCCCAGTTGAACTCAGGAAGGGACAATTTGCATATTAGGCTTTTATATATATAGAATAGTTAAGACTCGATGTGTTTCTTGAATAGATTGTCTGAATTAAAGTTTCTCTGTGGCAAATATTTCTTTCAATTTTACATGACTCAATCTTTTAGATTCTTTTTATTAACAGCTACTTGCCCCCCTATTGACATCTTAATAATAATTTTTTCACCTCAGTAGGGCAGACCTTAGATATTCAAATGCTGAAAGTCTAATCTCGCTACAGGGACATGTTGAGATGATATATTTTGCATAAAGGGGCTAAGGGAGATCAGAATAGGAAAATTGAGTAGCTTTTTAGATCCTGAATAAGACCTTCACCAAAGATCTTATTATTTCTTCGATATAAATATTTAAAGTAACATATCTGTGTTTAAATAGAGCTACCAATAAAACAAAACACCCACATCCTAGAGTCAAATTACTGTACTAATGTTCACGATTCAGTGTGACTCAGGCCTGCATCTCATTAGTAGTATAAGTGAGAGTGACTTATTTTTGCAGGCCCCAGATGGCTCAGTAATTTAGTATTATTTGTTTTTCTAGTTTACATTGAAATCCACTTTCAGGGACTTAATCACCAGGTTATCACTTGTATAATACTAAAATAAATATTTAAATCACTGACTTTAATACCTGATTGAGAGTAGTAGGTGTGGCAAAAAATAGCTTCCTGTGATAATTGCAAACTAATTCAGGGACAGTGAAGTTTTCCAAAGAGGCTTTGTAGTACACTGCTGAGATTAATATACATAAATAATATAACTCTAGAATCTATGCAAAAGGAAACAGTGATCATTATTATCATAAAATATTTTTAATGTATCTTTATTATTGAGAGTAACTACAGATGTCCCCCCTCTTTTCCCTCACTGTCCCACTCCACCCGGCTCCCACCTACCTCCATAAGAATTTTTTTTTACTTTTTTAAAAAAACACTGATTGCTTCCTAACGTTGTGGACAGCTCTGTCTGTTTTACGATATTAAGTTAAGATATTTGATTCTACTTTTCTATCATGCCATAGAGTCTATGGCATAGACATTTGATATTTTCTTCTTCCGGTTAGGTGTACTCTCTGGGCTGCTGCTGCCCTAGTTGTACTAATAAAAACAAATTTGTATATAACTTCTTGTAATAGATTTGACCTTTATTGTTGACTGCTAATCATACTAAGCTTCTGGTTTTATAGCTCTTTATTCTATTTTTATGTTATTGGGGTTGCTTTTGTAACCTAGTGGATTTGGGGATTATTTTTCTGGCAATTTAACTAGTATAACATTTATTAGAATTCTAGAGTAGATTAATTATATTCAGGTGATGAACCACGTATAACCTGTAAGACAACTAGTATTAAATTTGTTTATGATTTCCAACTCACCTGCTAACAGGAAACTATGTTGATGTAACTATGGGAAAAAAGTAAAGGCATGGATAGTCTGTTGCCTTCAAACTGACTGACTTTATATGAGGCTTTTTATGCTGTTAGAAGGACCTTCAGGTTCCTTAAATTTAATCAAACGATTACACACTTAAATACTTGTTAAATACACGTACTGCATTGCCAACAGATTCTTCTTGGGTCATTCGTAGTGACTCACTGCTGTTAACGATGCTGTGTTTATTTTCCATGCTCCGTAACTGTCAGGTGCGTCCCTTCTATATCAAAGCCCCAGCGTTGTTGTTGCTGTTTGTATCCATATATAAAGAGACACATCTTTTTTTTTGTGCCGGTTCTCTTTTTCCTTCTTCGGAAATCTCTTTCTTTGGGTACCTTTTCAACCTTGTAATTTTAAGTGCCTGGGAGACTTTTGTGCATCAGGCTGTCTGGGCCATAGTCTATAAGAATTGATTTTAAAGAGGTGGGGCCAAAAGGCCTCGGGGAAAGAAAATTGAGGAAAGCTTAACGCAGCTTCTCTTCAGTTTTAGAAATAATTGATTAATGCAGTATTTCTACATACCACATAGGGCATTCTCTTTTTTCTCCACAAACACCATGGAGATTTTTTAAATGTTCAAGCATTCTTAGTATTCAAGAGGGCTTTTGAAAAGTATGTCCATTTATGGCAGCGTTGCCCAAGGACTGGAACTGAGCTAGCATGACAGGTTCTAGGATTTCTAATTTAGTCTATGTAATACTCCATTAGAATAGTTTCATCTTCGTCACTTCAGTTCCTTCTCTTTAAAGTAGAAATAAAAATATGAGCTCCTCTTTTCTTCAGAGGAGTGAGAGAGATGTAGAAAGTCTTAAACTCTCTCAATAAATAAATGCGGTGAAAATACAATAGAGCCTCATTTTTGCTTTAGCTCTATTGTATCAAATGTTGTTGTTACTTATAAATGAATCAGATAGTCCCAGTACTTAATGGCTAAAGAACTAAGTGTTATAAGGGTAATTTTTGAAGTTTATGATATTTTGGGTTCCTAGATACTGGTTTAGTCTGGCTTTTCAATCTTTTATAGGATAAATAACAATAGTATAGATGTAGCATTCAGAATTTAAAATTTAGGTGAGTTTATCGACTTTGTGCTCAAAGAGCTTTAGAGCACCTTTCTCTGTGATAAGAAAATATAAATCTTAGATTCTTAATGATAAATTGTATTGTATCTGTGTTGGTATTTTTTATTTTTCTGAAAGCCTAATTTTAATGAAGAAATATTGATATTATTTCTGCATATTGCATTTCCTTAGTAATTAAGTGAATTACTGCATTATATATGCATATTTCTGCATATTTTTATAATTTTGCTGCAATAACATGTTTGACTACTTTATCTGTTTTTATTAATGCTTTGCTATTCTTTTATAGTCACCAGAGCTTTAATATTTTAAGATTAATTTCTTTGTAATCTTTTTTCAGGGAACCCATATTGAGATGTCTATTGGAATTATTTTGGGAATTTCAACTATGGCAGGTATTTAATAATAATAATATTCTATTATCTGTATATTTAAAAACATTTCAGTAGGTTAAGTATAGAAGGGGATCATTTATTTGAATGCATTTACTCATTGAAATGTCTACTAGTTTATCTCCTAAATCCTATTCCTTTAATTCTTAATTTTATGTACATAATACTAAGTTTTTCTGAGAAATTTTAGGTACAGTATGTTAGTTGATGGGTAACAATAATCTACTACATTGACTATGTTAATAAAAAGTTTTTCTTTTAATTACTGGTCACCCTGAAACCTTTCTATCCCTTTTCTCTATTTATTTATTCTCAAGTTGGGTAGAAAAGTCAAAGAAGGAAATACAAGATGGAAAATTTAATTTGGTATTATCTTCTACTTTCCCCTCAATTAACACTGTATTCTTCGTGATAGTGAAATCTGGGGATAGTTCTGTGTTCTGTGTGTTGTATGGAGCACATAAGTAGATGAATTAATGTAAGAGACATTTCTTTTCCTTGATTTCCTGGAATTTTGGAGTTGTACATATGGCTTTACTTTTCCCCAAATATCCAAATTCCCTTTATCAAACATTATCTGAAAGTTACAACTACAAAATATTGCACACGTGTTTTAATATTGAACCTAAAAGGGAAACTGGCTGCCACAACAGAAAAAAAAACCACCCTGCTCCTTGATGAAGATTATAGAATACTATAATATCAGAAGAATTGTGCTCTATTATGAAATCTTGAAATTCCGAGCTATTCAATGAGTTACTTTGGATATAGTTGTTTTAGTTTGAGAAATGTGGTAACGCTTCCAGACCAGTGCTTTGTTAATTAGAGTGATGTATTCTAATGCTTTTTATCACTTCCACGTGACAATTTACTTGTCCATTTTTCACTTTTTTTAGCTGCTGCTTTGGGAAATCTTGTGTCAGATTTAGCTGGTCTTGGGTAGGTCCATACATTTATTCATTTGTGCATGTCTTTACTTATTTGCTCTCTTTCTCTTCTCCATTCTCCTTAATTGAGAGGGCTAAAAAAAAGACATTTATTTGTGTCTTTTAGAGCTAAATTTTAAAATTTCTAAATCAGTAGTACTGAATCTTTGGTGCGCATCAACTATTGATGCCTGGGTCACACCCCAGTCATACATAGTGAGTGTTTCTTGGGATGGGGCCTTGACATTTGTGTTTAATAATCTTCTCAAGAAATTCTGACATATACAAAAATTTTTCTAAAGCTATCCTAATGAAGCAGAGTTAATTATTTATATGTATGTATTTTATAGACATTTCCAAGGCTGAGACAGGATTAAAAGTAAGAACCCCTATCATTATTCCACCCCAGCCTCCTCCCACTAAGCCCCAAAATAAGAGATGTGGCTCAAAGGTGAGGCTACTGACTGGGCATGTTTTCTCTAGAGAGAGGAACTTTCCAAAGGAATAATGGCCAAAGCATACATGTGTTTGCTTTCTTTACTCCCTGTGGCAGGAATGATGAAACAAACTGTCTACTTAGAAAAGACCAGTTTTCTCTCTTTCTACTTTTACACTCTCACTTCCCAGTGGCAAATGGTCTGGGCTGCCTCCTGAGCCTGGGGAAGCTTGGGAAGTATAAATTAGGCTAAGCTCGCATTAATTATAGTGATACGCATACTCTCATACCCAGTCTTTGGTTTTGTTTTTTCCTTCCTTAGTTCATTGGAGTGGTAAGTTTTGGAATTTGGATTTGGGGCTAATAGAAGTCTACTTAGCCCTAGGCAAAGGCAGCTTTATAATTGGTCTGACTCTACATGTTAGACTTTTGTGCTGCAGTTGGGGCCAAAGCTACCATTAAAAACAGAGTTTCTTTGCTTTGGGGCCAAGGCAAAAATTTTACATTCCTGGAATTTCTGGGATAAATCCATAATGATATCATCCTTCAAACATTACCTTTCCCAGTTTCCAATACTAAGGTTAGTAATGGTATTACAGCTGCTGTGATAGCTTTCTATATTTAATAGAACTAAATGATCTAATACATTGTAAGGCTGCTTCATTTTAGATTGCATCATAAAACAATTATTTTTTGTTAGCGATAAAGATTTTGTTGGGAGACTTTAAAGAACTATTTCTTCTTTGCCTTTTAAAAATATCATTAAATAACAAACACCACATTTTATCCATTCTTAGATGCACAGTTTTTTAGATTTAACATACCTGACATTGGGATCCATCCCATAATCAATGGTATGCATAGTTTAATTGGCATTTTTTCCTTACAGTTCATAAAGTAAGATAGTATCCAATAAGTGAAGGTAAACTAGAATTGATAAATACTTGAAATTGTTATGAAAATTCTAGGCTGTTTTTCTTATTATATCTATCTGGTAAATTTGGAAATTTTTGCTTTCTGATGATAGTTATTAATTTATATCATATGTTAAAGTGCTTTAGTTGGAATGTAGAATAAGTGCATAAATTGAAATTGTTGTAAAAAATTTCTATACCTTGAATTAGTCTTTTAAAAGTAATGGTAGAGAATAAATTTGCTAAGTCAATTAATTTACCTATGCATTAAATATAGTAATATGAAAGTAGTTTTAAACTGGATATATTTATACACAATAAAAATTTATACACAAAAATGTTTCTGAAAATGTTGACACCATTTCTAGAGTGCCAATTAATTATAGGTATAAAACTATCTTGTTTCTCTTTGTATTAATTTGTTTTTTACTACCTGAGGACTTTAACAACTTATATTCTGTCCTCGTGTCTTTTTTAAAGACTTGCAGGCTACGTCGAAGCTTTGGCTGCCAGGTTAGGCCTGTCAATTCCTGATCTCACACCAAAGCAGGTTGACATGTGGCAAACGCGTGTTAGTACACATTTGGTAAGTACTTTACGTGGCTTATGAAAATGAATTTGGGTAGCCAGAGCAAGTTCAGTCCCTTGAGAAATTTGAGACTAAAATTGATTTGAGTGAAGTTTTTAACACAAATTGTCCAAGGCTTGGCAGTTTTCAGAGGGAGAGTAATTTTTTTTATTGACTTCATATTTTGTAGGTGTACTTCATTTTTAAAAATTCTTCATATGATTCAGTTAATCTTAAGGTATCAGTTATGTGCTAGACATAAAATGAATATAGTTGTTTTGAGGATTGTTTAGGTAGAGAACCAGACATTTAAACAAATTATAATTTAGTGTGACATATGCAGTAATGGAACTATAAACTAGATATAGGAATAGCACAAGTACAAGAATTAATACTTTGTGGGGAAAAGTTTCTTTTCATGGGGAGATTTCTTGGTGATTATTAGATCTAAGCTGATTTTTAAAAATTATTGGTGAGACATTTACTAAGTGAACAAGAGAATTCCAAGTATATTGACTAGCAAGTAGAAAAGCATGATAAAAACAGGGTGTGTTAACAAAAATAGAAGAGATTAGTAATTGCTGGGTTGTGCTATGTAGTAGTTGTACATCGAAGCAATAATGGAAAACAACATGGGAGATGTAAGAATGGACCAGACAGGAAAGGCATTTTTCTGTCGATGTATAAACTGTGCCAAAGAGCTTGAACCCCATACCTAGGTGGTGGAGTGCTATTTTAAATAGGAAGGAAACTGGATGGATCAGTGTTACCAATTAAGAAGAGGAGGAAGAACAACTTTTGTAAGGGAAGAGAATGAGTTCTATTTTGGACACGCTGAATTTGAGATGTTAGTAGAACACTCAAGCGGTGATACCGAGTAGGCATTTGGATTAAAGGTCAAGAGTTGGAGTTAATTGAATTAGAGATGGTGGGTGTAATCATTCATCCATTAATTCAACAAATATTTACTGTTAACCTATTATATGCAGGGCACAGACCTAGGAGCTTTGGATATTATTGGTTAACAAAACAAGATCTTTTTTTTTTCTTTTCTGGTGGATCTTAAGTTCTAGCAGCGTGAGGAGAAAGAAACAATTTTAAAAACTTGAGAAGTTAAATATTTAGAATATTAGAAGTTCACAGTGTTATGGGAAATTAAAGAAAAAAAGAAAAGCTAAGCAGAGTAAAAGAGGTTGGGAGTGCTAAAATGGAGACAGATTGCAATACTAAATCGGAGGGTCACCGCAGCCCTCACTGAAAACGCCGGCGATGGTGAAAGCCAGGTGAGAAGGGGATTGCATTGGGCAGTGTTTGAGTATGATGCCAGGACCAGCAGGATCAACATTACTGGGAACTGATTAGATATGCAAATTCTCAAGCTCTACCTTAGACCTGTCACTGCATTAAAAAGTATGTGTGTGTATGTGTGTCCATATCCTGCAATTTGTAGATCAATTGAAGTGAGATTAGTTAGCTAATATCAATCAGCCAGGGCTCTACCTTAGACCTGTCGCTGCATAAAAAATTATGTGTGTGTGTGTGTGTGTGTGTGTGTGTGTGTGTGTGTCCATATCCTGCAATTTGTAGATCTATTGAAGTGAGATTAGTTAGCTAATATCAATCAGCCAGAGTTGTTGAGGAGTAAGGATATTCTAACATTCTAGGAATTTGGCTTAACATTTTAACATAACAGTTGGGATCAAGATAAGATTATTTCCTGGGGCCTTCTCTTCTGACATAATTTATAATTGTTTTCTTTCTATATTATGAGCAGGTCCATTTCCCCCCTTCTGTAACAAAAGCACGTCACACACCAAACTGTCATATATATACTTGTTTGTATGTTTATTGATAAAACCCCATAAGCATATGGATTCTGTTCCTCAGTTGTTGACTCCGCTTGGTATGTCTTAGGGTCAAATCTTCTATTCTGTAACATAACATTTGGTTATAAACAGCCTGTAGTGGTTGAAGTTAGTGATCAGCCATCTAGTTATAACATATGCTAACTCTGAAATTTACCTAGAATAGAATATATGCCAGTACACATGTAGTTTCTAACTGACATATGTTGTATTTTAAAGCCTTATTTGTAATTTGGTTGTTTGAAACTCTGAAAATATCTTCTTGCATAATATTACAGATATACTCAAGTCCTCGGTTAGCTCCAGTATAATTAACTATAGGGCCTAATATTATTATAAGACCCGATAATCCTATATAATAAAAGCCTAATATGCTAAGTGTCCGACCATTCGTTCGACCACTTGACCAGTCACTATGACATGCACTGACCACCAGGAGGCAGATGCTCCAACCAGTAGGTTAGCTTGCTGCTGGGGTCTGGCCGATTGGGACTGGGCGAGACAGTCCAGATACACCCTGGACCCTCCCACAGTCCCTCCCTGGCCCCCATCGTGCACCAGTGGGGTCCCTCGGCCTTGCCTGTGCCCTCTCGCAATCTGGGACCCCCTGGCGGATGTGAGAGATCCAGTTTTGGTCCTATCCCCGCAGGCCAGGCCAAGGGACCCCACCGGTGCACAAATCCGTGCACCGGGCCTCTAGCAATATATATATATAACTATTATGATGGAAAAATATGGCCCTAGCCGGTTGGCTCTAGCTGGTTTGGCTCTGTGGTTTTAGCATTGACCCACGACTGAAGGATCAAGAGTTTGATTCGGGTCAAGGGCAAGTACCTTGGTTGCAGGTTTGATCCCCGTGCGGGAGGCAACCAATGGTTTCTCTCTTGCATCAAAATTTCTCTCTCTGTGTCTCTCCCACTCTCTTGCACTCTCTCTAAAAATCAGTGGGAGAAAAAAATGTCCTCGGTTGAGGATTAACCATATATATATATCATTTTTTTTCAGGGCCTGGATCAGGGAGCCAGAAAAGGAAGGATAACCCATTTCTTTCCTCCTCCTCTGCCCTACTGACCATATTGCCCCATTGAGAAAATCGTGTTGGAACTCACTGATTGGCATTCCTAGAGTGAGGGCAGAGAAAGCCTTGGTTTTCATGGATGACAGTAACAAGCATTCTAACATTTTGGGTGGGAAGTGGAGTCTACTAGCAAGGGTCATTTCATGTATATGGGGAAGTCAGGAATCTAATATAGTCTCTGTGAATATATATAAATAAATACAAACATTATCTAAGGTCAAAATAAGATTCTAGGTGAGGATTTTTCTTGTCTTCTGACATTAAAATATATGTTCAATATTTAATGAGTGTTTTCTACTTGAATATTCTTTGATGTTATTTTTATGGCAATTTGATAAAAGAAAAATTTCCTGGTTACGTTGAACTTTAAATATCATTTCTTCTAGAATATTTTTGTAGCATATTTTTATATTTCGGTTATTATGATCAAAAGACATGCAGTCACAGTTGAATTTTATAGTACACTAGAGGCCTGGTGCACGAATTCATGCACAGGTGGGGTCCCTTGGGGTGGCCTGCGGGGATCGGGCCAAAACCCGCAGTCCAATGCTGCCTGCAGCTCCTACCTGCCACTCCTGCTCATCCCGGCCCCACTGCAGCTGCCACGGGCTCGCGCCCAATCAGTCCTGATCGGAAGAGGCTCGAGTTGCAGTAGCAGCACTTGCCAGCCATGAGCCCTGCATCTGGCGCCCTCCCGAGGGGAGTGGCCTGTGGGATCAGGCTGAAACAGGCTCTCTGACATCCCCCAAGGGGTCCTGGTTTGCGAGAGGGCAGAGGCCAGGCCAAGGGACCCCACCAGTGCATGATCGGGGGCAGGGAGGGACCGCAGGAGGGCTCCAGGGCATGTCCGGCCCATCTCACTCAGTCCCCATCGGCCAGACCCAAGAAGCAAGCTAACCTACCCCCCGGTGATCAGTGCACGTCATAGTGAGCGGTTGAGCGGCCTTAGCATATCATTAGCATATTACGCTTTGATTAGTTGAACAGTCAACTGGTCACCAGACAACTGGACACTTAGCATATTAGGCTTTTATTATATAGGATAGTAATTGTTTATCATAGATACTTAAGCAAGGATTCCTCTTACAGCAATAAAATAACTTTCAAAAATGTTTTGTTTTGTTTCCTTAGGGCAAAGCTGTTGGGGTGACTATTGGCTGCATTCTAGGAATGTTTCCTTTGATTTTCTTGGGAGTAGGTGAAGAAGATGAAAAACTGGAAAAGAAAAATTAACCCTCGTAGAGTACCTATAAAAGATGTAAACTAATGTACCTCAACGATTAAATATGCTGTCACAACATTTAGGAATTAAGACAGTAACAGTGTATAGATATGGGATCAAATAATTCAGCATGTATTATGGAAAACACTAACTTATTGTGGCTTGGTTTTCTTAGGACATCTTTTTAAAAAAAACTGTTTAGTATCATTTTGTGTAAATTGTTGAAGTGCTTTTTCATCAACGGCAGTCAACATTTTATCTTTTCCTTCTCTTTCTTTATATATCCAAATATCATTTATCAGTCATTGATGTATTGTACTGACTTGGGGTTTGCTTATTTGTTACGTAATGTGTATATGCATGAAAACATTTTCTGTTGTTGTGTTCCCTATAGTTACAATTCAACCTTAAGATTTTTCCAAATTACATAAGATGTTTGTTGTCAGTTGAAGATTTTTTACTCGCTTTCTGGCAACATCAATTTTGTACTGTTTCACAGAAAACATTCATAATCATATAATTTCAGTCACTTTTATTTACTCCCACATCTATTCAAAACAGATGCAGGCTTTAAGTATTTTAAGTTTCTGTTACTCATTCTAATTTCTTGTCTCAAGTGCCAGAGGTCAATCAGAATGAGCAGTTATGTGGTCTTCGTACTACATAAAACCATATATCTTTTTTTAAAAAAAATATATTCCATTGATCTTCCACAGAGAGGAAGGGAGAGGGACAGAGAGTCAGAAACATCGACGAGAGAGAAACATCGATCAGCTGCCTCCTGCACACCCCCGACTGGGGATGTGCCCGCAACCAAGGTACATGCCCTTAACCGGAATCGAACCTGGGACCCTTCAGTCCACAGGCCGACGCTCTATCCACTAAGCCAAACTGGTTAGGGCAACCATATATCTTAAGTATATTATTTCGAATGGATTGTTTTACTTTTAATTTCTCAATTTTGCATCATTACATGGTGATTTTTGACTAATGAGAGATGAAGAAAATTATTATTGTGGGTTCTTTTTGATGGTGATTATGGAATTAGAGTGAACTAAGGGGTTTGACATGACACTTGAAAATTAAGAGGCTAAACAAATTTTTTTAGAGAAATAGAAAATGGGAACTGTCAAGAAGGTTTATGGGATAAGTGGTGAAGCTGAAAGGATGTTTGTAAGGTTAATGAGATACAAATTATATTGTACAGGAAGGATTTGTTCCCTCCAAAATGTCTTTTGATCTGAATTAAATGAGTCTGAGTACTTCCTATTCATAATCCTGATGTATATCTTGTTTAGTGAATTTTACTTCTGGATAACTTCTTTTGAGGTGAAAAATATTATATATATATATATGTACACGTATATATATATATGTATATGTATATGTATATTTTTAAATTTATTTTAGAGAGGAAGGGAAAGTGAGAGAGAGATAGAAACATCAATATTGAGAGAGAATCTTTGATCGCTGACTCCAGAATGCCCCCCTACTGGGGATCAAGCCACAACCCTGGGCATGTGATGTGACTGGGAATCAAACCATGACCTCCTGCTTCACAGGTCGATGCTCAACCAGTGCGCTACACTGGTAAGGCAAAAATATTTTATATTTTACTCTTTGCTACATATAGTCTAATAGTCAAAAGTTACATGAGTTAAAATCTTTTTTTTTTTCTTTTTGGTCTTTTTTTCTTCTTTTGTGGTATTTAAATCAGATTCTAGGTTGAAGTTATTTATTCCAATCTTGTATATCTGACTTAAGTATAACCGTGTAGGAATCATAAATTTTAATTTTATGAACCCTTAAAGTTTGTTAGCATGTGGCCTGTTACACATGCTAAAAAAACACATTATGGAGTAGAAAAACTGAAATTAAAATTACTATTTGGGTTGCTGAAATTATTAAAGTTGGTAAATAGATGCAAAAGAAGGGAAACTTATAAGATGGCTGTATTTACAGCTATAACTTATTTTAAAAGTTTATTTGCAAATATTTACTTTGAGCTCTTTTTACAAAGGAACTGATTTTCCCCACAAAGCAATTTACCATAAATTCGCTTCAGTGCACTTCAAAATAATTTAGTGCTATCCCTTAATCATAGATTTTAGAAGGAAAAACATAAATCAAACAATGAAAAGATAAACATATACCATTCTTATTATGTACAAATAGTATGACAGTCTCATTTGATCAAATTAGAATAGAACTTGATATCTTAAACAGAATTGTGGTTTGTATCTTTCACATAGTACTATACACACACCAAAAAAAATTTTTTTTCCTATTATTTCAGGAGAGAGGATAAGAGTGCTTATTAAAATTTTTTTTTTGCTAAATATTTATGTGCTTTTGTCCCTAACTTGTATATCGCCAGTCCTTTCTGTTTTCTAAAAAAGCATATTATTGTGGTGCTTAAATTTTTTCTTTATTAATTAAATCCCATATCCAGAAACTGCCTGTGAGTTTAGAAAGGGCTTTTGATTACTGTTGTGTGTTTTTCTTCCTGTTGAAAATAATCTAGTCCTACAGAATCTTTCAGTTTAGCTGAACATCTGCAAAGTTATTTAAGGTGTCAAAACATGTAACATAAAATCTTCATATTGAAAGACATTTTAATTTATGGACACAGTAAAAATTTGCATCATTCAAGTAATTAATTTTCAAAAAATGGCATTCTTTTGTCCTTAACCTAAGATACACATTTTTCCAAGATCTTTGTGTTCTGCACAAAATGATTTCTGAGAAATGGTTCCCTTTAAGATAATTACTTTATGTAACTATTATTTTATGTTACTTGTTACCAAGAACCTTATTTCAGATTGAAACTGGAATTCTTATTTCTCATATTAGTTATTTCTTTATTGAGAGCACCATAACTGTGGTTAAATGCAACATGAGCTACTTTTTAGTACTGTCTGTTTAAAATTCATGTTGTCCATGTATGATGATTTATTGACTTCTTGATGCATGTAAATTGGGTGCATTTTGTTGCCACTGTATGTTAAATGGTGACCAATGTTTCTACAAAAGAATTGAACAAGAAAAATCTTTTAAGAAATTTGGAATGTGGTTTTGACTTTGAAATTTGATTTTCTTCCTAATCTCAGAAGGGCCTGGTTATTGTGTCGCTAAAGGAAGTAGGATTAATAGATGCCAATTTGTTTGTAGCAATGTCTCTGAGACAGTAAAATAGAACTATTTATTACTTCACTGAAACCCACACTTGAGATACAACATTACAGATTATGAGAGAAGAATGATCCCATATGGAGGTAATTTATCTTTAAGGGGATGTCAAAAAAA
>NW_005368860.1:2458877-2465066 GCF_000412655.1 Myotis brandtii
TTTGAAAGTTGAATTGTGATGAGCTTATCTGTCAGCTGCATGTTTCCTCAGTCATTCTGTTCCGGGCAGTAAATCCATAATCACTAGAAGCAAGAGCTGTTCATTATACACATTCATATAGTTCAATTCGGAGGCCCAGAGTATCCACATGGCCGATAATAGAAACAGCTACCATTCACTTATCATTTACTTTGTACCTGGACTGTGCTCAATATTTTACATACATTTTGTTCTTTAATTCTCATTAACATATTTGATATAGGTTTTATAGATGAGGAAAGAAGGGCTCAGAAAAATTCAAATAACTTGTCCAAGGGGCAGAACTAGGGTTAAAACATGTATCTGCTTGATCTCCACGTTACACCGCAGGCCAGCTCCTGAGAGCACGCCTCTGTGGTCTACAGATGGTAGACTGGTGCCTCGGACACAGGGCTGGTTAGTTTCAGGCCAGAAGTTAGGACCCAGGCTTCCTGACCCCATCATGGAAGGAGAACACGAATGACTACTGGTATGACCTAGGATCTATACCTGGAATGTAAATCTTGGGGCCCGATGGGTTTCAGAATATCTGGTGCATTACTTTTCACCCCCAGAGGTAACTGGAACAGTACTCTCAAACCAAACACGTTATTATTTCTGCAGTAAAACTTGAGTATTCGCTATAAGTGGGATAAATAAAGTCTTTAAATAGACGCACTCAATTCATTCAGGTCAAGTACTGCAGCCAAATGAGTTACCAAAATACTGTCTTTCAGATGTTTTTGCATTTTGGAATTGTGGATAAGATATTTTTAACCTACAGTAAAAAAGACCTAGAGAAAATGAAGCAAACCCAAGAAACTTAGACCTAAGCCATACTTTGTAGTTTACAAAACACTTTTTCTCTCATTGTCTTACTTGTGAAGTAGACACCCATGTACTACAGAAAAGCAATCTGAGGTTCAGAGAGGCTAAGTGACTTAGCCAAGATCACACAGCTCAGCTGGTAACCAGCTGGGCCAGGGCCAGAACCCAGGTCCTCTGCCTCCAGGTTCTTGGACTTTTCCAAACCATAACCCACATCATACAGTAAGTCCTGAAGAGTCGAAGTTGCAGAGGTCAAATTCTTGAACGTGTTCCCTGGAGCACAGAGATGCTTCCCTCTAGAGAAGCGACTTGCCAGACTCTGCAAACTAATTTCCACAGGAGGTCTCTGGAAGGGAAGGATGAGGATGGAGGACATGACCTTGGCCTTTTAGTGCTGAGCTGTAGCTCTATCCAAGGTGGTTGGATCAATCTCTGCAGTGCATACAACCCAGCCCACATGCTTGTGGTAGCCCAGTGATATTTCAGAGGAACCATTGCCTGCTGCTTCCAGAAATTCTGATAGCAGTAAACATTTATTGACCCTCTGCTATATGCCAGATGCCTCCTTCCCATAACATTTTGGGGTGTTATTACCACTCCCCCCCATGAAGAAATGGGGGTTCAGAGACATTTCTAAGGTCCCAGAGCTGGTAAGTGATAAGTCAGAGTTGGAATAAGTCTGTTTCTGCCTAGGGGCCACACTCTCACCTGGAACACTGGACAGAGCAATGCCAGAGCCCTGGATTTTCAATCCATCCATGGGGGAATGCCTTCTCCGCTGACCCCAGGCTGCAGACAGGCAGGCAGCACAGGTTGGTTGGGGGAGTGGGGACACCAGCACGTCTTCCATAGTCATCCTGAGGGTGGCTTCAGATGAACGCAGGGGATACTCTATTTGCAAAATGCAGATGCAAGGATTTTCATTGTGCTCCAGGGGAAGGACTTTTCAAAGAGCCCTTTTACAACTGGGCCCAGGTTTTGCATGCCTCACATCCCAGAAATCCAAGTGCAAGTTGATTCAGCACCTGCTTCTGATGGCGCAGCCCCCCATCAGTAGGGAAATATGAGAGAGTGTGCTGTGTTCAGGAAACCACAGTAGAAGCATAAGGTTGGAATGTAAAATGAAGGCAGAGTTTGAAGAAGAATTGGGGACAAAGGTTAAATCATGAAGGGCCTTATTGTTCTCCCTAAAGAGATTGGGTTTTGTTCTCTAGGCAATGGAGAACCACCCAGCGGCTTTGGGTAGGGGAAGAACATGGTCGCATTTCCCCGTGTGATGGCTTATTTGACTTGGAAATCAGGGACTGCTTCCTGGAAGGGCTATCAGTTAATCTAGGATGGAAAAGATGGATAGGATGTCAACCAGTGGAGACGGCTGTTCATCCAAGGCAGAAGCAGCTGTGTCGGCCAGGTGTGTTCAGGGTTTGCAATGATATGAATCAAAGCAAACCATGTCCACATATTGAGCACTTATTGTGTACTCTACACATGCACATATATTATCTCCTTCCATCATGGTGGAAGCCCACAAGGAAAGTCATAGCTCCTAAGAGGTGGAGGTGGGATTCAGACCCATTCCCGTCAGACCCCAAAGCCCATTCTCTTTCCTTCTCACAAGTCACTTCTCCCAGGGAGTTCAGTTTGGGTTCAACTGTTCTTGCTGAGATGGTCATTGGAAAGACCCTTGGACTCCAGCTTTCCATCTTCATTCCTAAAGGTAAGGGTTGTCCCTTTCTCCATAAAGACCACTTTTCAAGGGAACAGGCTGTGGATGGAATATGTAGAAACGTGGGCATCAACCGGTCTGTCCAGCTGCCCCCTGTCTAAGGTGAGTGACCTGTAGTTCTGAGGACGGGGTTGGCACCTTCCTTGGGGCCTTGGACAGGTCTCCTGAGAGGAGTGCTTTGTCACCCTCCTTTCTCACTAAAAAGGAAAAGCCAACCATTCTGTTTCCATTTTACATCCTCCTCCATTTCAGGCCTCATCATTGCTCCTGAGGTCAGGAGGCAGACAGGTCCCACCACATTCACCATCTTGGAATATGCTGTGCATCAAAGCTGAATTTCTGAAGGGCACTTAACAACTCCAAGTTAGAGGTTTTCTTAGAGAACCATCTGGTCAGAGCTTCATCATCAGCCGGGAGAGTCAATCACTGTCCCCATCAGAGTGGGCGCTGGCCAGGTCACAGGGTGCAAGCATTGCCCCCTCTGAGGATCCACATCCATGGCAGGCCTGCTGCTCCTACAGTTTCCCTCGGGCTTTCTCACACTTGGGATCCCATTTGGGGCTCGGGGTTGGGTTAGGGTGTGGATTGCCACAATCACTCAACAGAACTTCTCTTGGGGACGTCACATCTGCCCCTTTCCCCTGTGATGGTGTGATTGGCTTTGCAGAGCTACGAAACACATTTCGCCACCCCTGGGAAAAGGAAACCAACACTTACCGAGTGTTCCATTGTGCCAAACATCAGCATCAGAATGTCAGGTGCATTGTCTCATTCTCAATAGTGCTCTCTCTCTCGCTTTCGCTCTCTCTTCTTTTTTTTTCCATTAAATTCTTGTTGTTGTTTTTAATACTCACCTGAGGATATTTTTCCCATTGATTTTTTAGATTGGAAGGGAGAGAGAGAGACAGGAAATGGATTGCATGAGGCATGGTTTCTACCAGGGCGGCTTTGTAAAGCTGTGTGGGTTGCACACTGTACAATATATTCTCACTGTAGTCTATGCAAGTTCTCTCTCCCCCAGGTTGTTCCATGCACTGTGTGGTATGTGGGGGGCCCTGGCACATCCAGGGAGCTTCTCATATAGTTTAGATTTGAAGGTTACAGCTGCATCGTGGAGCTCCCCACAGTGCCTCCATGTGGAACATTTCACTAAGTGTAGGAACTGAGACTGGAAACTGTGAATTCCTTTTTGTGAGTAATGTGGTGCTTATTCATGAAAAGAGCAGTCCAGGGAAGTGACTAGAAATGAATGTATGGAAGAACCCTGGCCACAGGGAGAAGCTGGAATGTGAATGTGTAATAACTGTTTCAGCCCCACCTTTAGGAGCCACAGGAAGAATGGCAGACTGGAGAAAAATATGCTCTCAAGCGCTGTGGTTCCCTCCTGGCCACTGTCTAGTGACACCATAAAAACAATTGGCTGGAAATAGAATTTCCCAAAGCCACCATGGAAACAAGTCAGCAAGGTTTATCTTAACTCATGAGTTGATGTCATAGAAGTTTCTGGATGTTAAGAAATAGACTGTATTATTCAGCTTGGGCTGCTGTAATGATGTCCTTAAACAACAGAAAGTTGTTTTCTCACAGTCTAGAACAGCGGTTCTCAACCTGTGGGTCACGACCCCTTTGGTGGTCGAACGACCCTTTCACAGGGGTCGCCTAAGACCATCCTGCATACCAGATATTTACATTACAATTCATAACAGTAACAACATTACAGTTATGAAGTAGCAATGAAAATAATTTTATGGTTGGGTCACAACATGAGGAACTGTATTTAAAAGGCCTGAAGGTTGAGAACCACTGTTCTAGAGGCTAGAAGTCAGAGATCAAGGTATCTGTAGGGTTAGTTTCTCCTGAGGCCTCTCTCCTTGCCTTCCAGATGCCCATCTCCTTCTTGTGTCTCCTTTTCTCTGTATGCTCACATCCCTGGTGTGATTTTCTCTTCTTATATGGACACCAATAGATTGGATCGGAGCCTATGTTGATAGCCTCACTTTAACTTAATTACCTCTTTAAAGGGCCTATGTCTGAATACAGATATATTTTGAGGTACTGTAGGGTCTCAACATATGACTTTGGTGGGGACACAATTCAGCCCCCATACACCGTCTGAAGCACTGTAGGGGAAAGGGAGCGTGTACTCTGAGGAGTAAATGATTACCAAAAGGCGGGCTGCAACATATCAGAGAGAAATCTAACCAAAGATGCGTCAGAGGTCACCAAGAAGTACAACTCCCTGTCCTCTAGCCTGGGCCCTTGGATCTCAGTCAAAATTGTCTGCAGGAATGTGGTCGGACAGGAGTCGGAGGAATTTGCAAATATCACAGCAAGGCAGAAGGATACCTCCACCTTGAGACCATCAAACCAAAGATGAGCAAATGGGAAAGGGCAGGGGAACAAACCATTCCACGTTGAATTTGAAGGCTGCTGGCCCCAGAGAGCTGTCCCTCTGAGACAGAACCAGTCACAGAGGATCCACACGTGGCATTACCTGAATATAAGGACGCACCATCGCTAGTGGGATGGAGCGTTAAATTGAGGTGACATATGTTTAACCAGTGATACATGTTTAAACCGAGTTTGTTGTATTAATCCTTCTCTGCGGTCGTTCTCTTCTGTGTATAGGTAATGTTAATAATGAATAATTATTATATTGATTTATTGAGTGCTAGAACTATGCTAAGAGGTTATGTGCACATATTACCTACTTGAATCTGTACAACCACTTGAGGTAGGTTTTAATTGAGAGCTGGGACCCAAAGCTAAAGTGAAAGTAGGTGTCAGCTCTAGAATTTGCAGTCTAGTCTGGCACATTCCACAGCCCACATACATCAGGGCCTGGCTGCTGGAACCCATCCTTGTCTCTGGTTGTTCCTTTCCATGTCGGAGAAGGGCCCTCAGTGGAGATGGATCCCAAAGAAGGCTATGAAACTCCCTGGGCTCAGTAAGCAAGGGTTGGGCTTTAAATAGTTTAAGTGTATCTCTGCTTGCAGATAGCGTCATGGTGATTGTGGTGGTGGGTGCAAGGATTAATAGGGGTGCATTGATTCTACATTCAATTTCCCTGGTCAGAGAAATTGGGTTACTTGAGAGGTTGAGAAAAAGAACATTGGTAATAAAGTTCAAAGAGATAGATTGCACTTGAATGTTCAACCTTTTCAACGCTAAGCAACTGATTACACCCTGCCTGTTTGACAGTGAAGGATGGCGGAGGAGCTGAAAATTGCAGCCCTATTTCCCAAAGATGGCTTTTCTTGTATCTAAACGAACCCAAGAATGATCACTAATTAACCTTTCTCTGGAGTCTCTGACAAGTGGCCAACTTTTGATGGGTTTCTAGAGCCCCCAAAAATCTTAGGATAGAGATGCTGATGCAGTTGTCCATGAGAAAGGAGGTCAGCCCTTAAGACTTTAATACCCAATTCATAGAAGCTCAGGGATATGATATGAATATAGCACTAGTAGAAGATGCTACTTCACATTTAAAGAAATGGAGAAAATCAAAGCAATGTCATTAGATGACATTGTCATTAGATGACAAAGTCATTAGATGGACAGCTCTTTGAGGAATCAGGGAGTTGAGTTTCCTTGATGGTTTGTAACTCACACATTTA
>NW_005368860.1:2465497-2482815 GCF_000412655.1 Myotis brandtii
GATATATGCCCACAACCAAGGTACATGCCCTTGACCGGAATCGAACCTGGGACCCTTGAGTCTGCAGGCCGACGCTCTATCCACTGAACCAAACCAGTTAGGGCTCAAATCCCTTTCATTTAGATTTCATTCCCACCTCTTCCCCAGAAAGGTTCAAGGTCATCAATGACTACATCACCATTGCCATTCTGTGTTCGTCCTTATTTTTCTCACCAGCATTTGCTCCAGTTGATCACTCCCTAGAGCAGCCGTGGGCAAACTACGGCCCGCGGGCCGGATTCGGCCCAGTTGAAATGAATAAAACTAAAAAAAAAAAGACCGTACCCTTTTATGTAATGATGTTTACTTTGAATTTATATTAGTTCACACAAACACTCCATCATCCATGCTGTTCCGGCCCTCCGGTCCAGTTTAAGAACCCATTGTGGCCCTCGAGTCAAAAAGTTTGCCCACCCCTGCCCTAGAGCCACTTGCTGCCACCACAACCCCATACCTCTTCCCTACTCCACACGTCACCAGCCCCACCCTTTTTTTTCCAGTTTTCCCATCCTCAGTGGGAAAGACCTTTCAGCAGGCAGTGGGGTCCCTTCCCTGGATCTATGGGGTGAGGACTTAACCCCCATCCCACCTCACTTTACACAGAGACTGTATTCTAAGTTATAGCCCTACGCCCAACCGTGCCAAAGTTTTTGGAAAAGGAAAATCATGCCCTTATAAAGTTAGCCCAACCCCCCTATTTGACAGGTGGGAAACTAGGGCCCCAAGGCCATACAACTAGCTAATGGTAAGGTGGGGACTAAGCTCCCAGCCTCTTGCCTCCTGGCCCATAGCTCCAGAAACAACATCTACAAGGAAAAATACAAAAACTGTAACAATCTAGAAACCAAGGCTTCAAAACTGCTTTCAAATTTGCACTCCAACTTTCAACTAATTTGGGATTTAAAATAAGGTTTGAAATGTGTCTAGAGCTTCACATTTTCTATCATGAAAAAAAGTTTAACTTTCTTGACAGGTGTCATTGACGTCACCCTTGAGCTCTATCTGTCAGGGCCCCACCTGTTCTTTTAGAATAGGAGAAGGTGAGTCCAGAGGATAATGTCCAAGGGCAACACAGGTGTTAGGATAATCCAAGTCAACGTCAGGGTGGAGTGCATTACTTTTAAGCTTTCTTCACAGTTATTCTTAGACCTGTTTTCCAATATATTATATCATTTTTTAAGCCTTTATTATGTGCCTAGCATGAACTGGTTATTTTTATACATCATGACATTTAACACTCACAAAACCCTACAAAGTGATAATAACTGTTATTTATTGGTCACCTACCATGTGCCAAGAACTTGACATTCATTTCTGCCAATCCTCACAAATCCCCTCCCTGCCTCAGGGTCCCCTCAGGGCCCAAAACCCAAGTCAGAGTTCACTATCCACCACTGGTCCTTCCAGTAAACATGGTCACTATTCCACTTTTACATCTGCGTGAACTGAGGCATAAAGAGATTCACTGACTTCTCCAACAACACACACCAGTGGGAGCAGCCCAGCCTGTACGCTTCCTACTGGGAACATGTAGCTGTCTGAGTTGCGTTGTGGACTGCAGTCAGAGAACCCAATCGGGTTGTCTGAGATAGTTCCAGACACTTCTAAGAGGAAGCCACCACACTTTCAAAGGCTAACCCAGGCTGCCCATCAAGCTTCGTGAACACATGGCTTTTCCTTGGCGTCCAGCTCAGTTCATTACCCCTATGAACTGGAGGGCGGGAGAAACGTTCCTCTAAGCACAGAATCCTTTTGAAAGTCCCACAAGACATTGTAGAAAGCTCTGAATGTTGTTTAGAAACAGATTAGGAAAAGAAAAATGAATTTGGGCTGGTCCCAGAGAACAAAGGAGTAATTAACAACCAGATGAGAGAATAAAGAATTAAGAAAAAAATAATAATCGCCTACCATGTTTCAGCACTTACATTGTGACAAGCACTGTGCTAAGTATTTGCATATCTTGTTTGGGCTGGTCCCAGAGAACAAAGGAGTAATTAACAAGAACAACAAACCGAGAACAGAGCTGATTTTTATTTTGGTTGTTGGTTTTTATTGTTTGTTTGTTGTTGTTGTTGTTTGCTTTTCTGTTTAACTAAATGATACTTTTGTGCCAGTCCTTTGCTATAAATATAGGGTAATCTCCATTTTCTCCCCCAAGCACTGGACAGGTTTTTGCCCATGTATGTCAGAAAGGAAGGATATTCATTAGTACTGACCATGTGAAATAGTCAGCTAGAGGTGTGGAATTCATTTGCTCAAGTTATCCTCACAGACTCCACCGAGGTTAGCTTCGGCTCTCCTATTGTCATCTGATCTGGTGGTGCCACTCATTGGCTGAACCGAATCAGAATCCAGAGGAGCCTGGGTGACTCACTGCTTGAAGGTCACCCCCGCCCACCGAGTCACTAAGAAGATGTTGAGGTTGGAGAGGCAAATGGGCTGCCTTGAGGTGGACATTGATGATCAGGGTGATCTGACAACTCATCCTGTCTTTGAACTTGGTGCATTGATCCTGCAGATGAAGACTGGGGCTCATTAGCAAGCTCAAATTCTCTCACAGGACATCCTCAGGATCATTCCAAGACTGGACAGCTACACCCGCTGGCAAGAAGCAGATTCATAGAGTGGACAGAGAACCGACTAAGAGCCAGGAGACCTGGGGTCCAGGGCAGTTTCTGCCATGTGGAGTGAGCAACCATGGGCAGGTCTCCTCCCTGAGCCTTATTCCTCATCTGAAATTAGTGGGTTTGACCAGATTTGGGAGTCTCAGCACTCTCTGTGCCTCAGAATCCCCCAAGAGACTTTAAAAACCATCCACCTGCCTGAGCTTTACCTCTGGAGCCTTCCTTTCACTCGGCTCGGAGCGGGGCCCATGCATGGGTGGTTGATAAGCACGCTCCAGTGAGCCTCGCCTTCAGCCAGGATTGCGAGACCCCGCACCAGACCATCACCTCCAGTTCTGGGATTCCACTTCCAGGGACTGAGGTCTCTTTAGTTCTAAAACTTTCCTTTCCTATGGAAACAGCACAGGAGGAAAGAAGTATTTTATTATAGCACATGAGCGATGTCATTTGTTTCTCACAACAGTCTCTAGGCAGTCTGTTATCACACCCATTTTCATAGTTAAGGTACCTGAGGTCAGAAAGTTTTGACATTCATTCAGCAGTATGTACTGAGCACCTACTGTGTGCTGGGTACTGTTGTAGGTGCTGGGGATGCACTATGAGCAAAACAGACCATGGAGCTCATCCAGGACACCTATGATTAGGGTTCCCAGAAGTCCCTGGTTTGTCTGGGATCACTGACACCTGTTCATGATTTTTAGCCTGCCCTTTCCTTTTCAAAATTGTCCTGATTTGGCTGAAAAATTATTTTTTATTCCATAGATAATTCATAAACAACAAATGAACAAAATAGCTTCAAATGGGGAAAAAGGAAATGAAGAAAACAACCACAACATGTCTTCTAAAACAATGCCATGACTTATTTATTCCTTAAAGTCTTAAGCTTCCAAATACTGTGGTTGCTAGGTGCTGGGGGGAGTGGGAAATGCGGAATTGTTGAATGGGCACAGAGTTCTAGTTTTGCAAGATGAAAAAGTTCTAGAGATTGGTTGCACAACAATGTGAATATACTGAATATTACTTAAAATGGTGGAGAAGGAAAATTTTATGCCATGCATGCTTTACTGCAATGAAAGAAACAAAAATCACGCTGGCTTTTGAGCGGAGAATAGACTATTGGGTGGCAACTATGGAGGCAGGGACACTCGTTAGCAGGTTATTGTAGTCATCCAGACTAGAGATAATGGGGCTTGCTTGTGGCGGGAGACAATGGAGACGAGAGAAGTGGACAGATTTGGGACACCTTTTGGTGGTGGTTTGGATGTAGGAATTGGGCCATATGCCCAAGGTCACTGCTGATAAATGACAGAGCTGGTACAGGGCTGACTCCAAAGCCCACTCTCTTACCTTCTTTCCAAACATCCACACCTTCCAACATCATCTAATACAGTGGTTCTCAACCTTCTGGCCCTTTAAATACAGTTCCTCATGTTGTGACCCAACCATAAAATTATTTTCATTGCTACTTCATAACGGTAATGTTGCTACTTTTATGAATCGTAATGTAAATATCTGGTATGCAGGATGGTCTTAGGCAACCCCTGTGAAAGGGTCGTTCAACCGCCAAAGGGGTCGCGACCCACAGGTTGAGAACCGGTGATCTAATAGCATCTCATGCCATTTTGGTCCAGTTCATGCTATTGGGTAGGTGGCAATCACTTCATGGCGTATTTCTCAAAGCCTTAAGCTTTAAAGCACTGGTTTCGTTTCAGATTATCGTGCACCAAGCTGGTCTTGCTGCCAGCCGCTGCGTTTTGCTGCATCATTTGCAGAGTGCACTCACTCGTGTGGCTTTAATTGCGATGGGGCACTGTGATAATTAGCCTGTGTTTTTATATTTAGCCTGTGGGTTGGGATCACAGACCTTATCCATGCTGGCAGCCGAAACTCTTTTAATTCTGCAGAAATCCTTCCAATCCCTGGCAGGGGCAGCCAGCAGGGGATGGTCTCTTAGAAACGTTCGTTTTCACCTCTGTGCCCTACTGTTGAGGCTGTAGGAAACCAAATAAACATCAGAGAAAGAGCTGTCTGAGGTCATCCGAGGCCCAGCTGTGTTAATGGCCACAAGCTGCATCAAGCTCCCGTGGTTGCCAAGGTCCCCTGAAGAGGTCGGGTTAGAGGGCTGTGGCCGCACTGCCAGCGGCGATTTCTCCTTTTCTCAGACTTTCCCTCTCCGGGCACAAGGAAAGGCCCTCAGGGACCAGACAACCAACTCTGGGAGGCCAGGGAACCTGGTCCTCAGCTGCTCGGGGGTTGGTTGGATCCGGAACAAGCAGAAACCTTCTCATTGTCTCTGAAGATTACATCTGCTTGACCAATCATGGTGCCGGTGCAACAGGGAGACCTAACAACCGCTTTATGAGTTGTTCTTAAGGGCGCCCTCCCCGGTTTCTCACGGCTGAGGCTGATGTGGTCAGTGCCGTTGCCCTAAAGCAGGTGTTCTCAAACTGTGGTCACTGAACCAGCCCCATCAGCTTCACCTGGGAACTTGCTAGAATGCAGATTCTTGGGCCCTGTCTCGGACTTCCTGGATCAGAGACTGTTGAACAAGTCCTCCAGGTGATTCTGAGGGTGCTCAGGATGGTTTTTTAAATTTTTTTCTTTAGATTAAAGAAATTGTTTTTCAGTTACAGTTGATATACAATATTATATTAGTTTCAGGTGTACAACGTAGTGATTAGACATTTCTATGCCTTATGAAGTGATTACCTGATAAGTCTAGTTCCCACCTGGCACTATCCAGAGTTGTCACAATACTTTAGGTCAAAGGGATTAGGAAGTACAGATTGTCAGTTATGAAAATAATCACAGAGCCGTAAAGCACAGCGCAGGGACCCAGTCAGCACCGAGGGCTCAGGTGAGCCCCCAGAAGCCCCAGGCTCTGGACCCAGCACTGACCAGCCGAGTGACCTTGGACAGGCTTCCCTTCAGCGAACCTCAGTCTATGCCAGGGATGCGAATTGGTCTTCTCCCAATAAAACCCACTTTTCAGTGGCCTACGAGTTGTTAGCAGGCAGCTAGAACTGAAATGTTAGTTCAACAAGAAGTGACTTCTACTAAAACTTAAAGATTACTGTGGCAGTGTGACTTTTCTTATCTCGATATAAAATCTGAATTACAGAGCGTTGGCTGTGATTCTGAATCTGCACTTCTCAGAAAAAAGGAAGCTGGGTCATGAGTCTCCGTCCTTCCTGTCATCTAAACTCTGCTCCGGGTGATTTCTGCACACGTAGGGGAGGGGAGATGGAGAGGCTGTCCCCTTGTCCCCTTCCTCACAGGCCATCAGGCTCAGGAAACCTCCCGCTCCCTGTCCCTTCCCCCACCCCAAGTCTGACAAAAGCTCCCAAGAAGTCCAGCACCCAGGGCACATCTTCCAGGGAGGGCGACCTCTCCATCCCCAGGGACACTGCCCTCCCAGTGGGACTGTCTTTAAAGGCCAATTTGCAGTGAGGACAAGGTTTACACCCTTTTTTGTGCCCCACCCCAAACGCTGCATGAAGGTTATTGGAGGGGAGAGGAAGAAAGAGAAATTATAGCCTCCCTGGTCACCACGCCCTGTTGATCCTGGAGCCTCATAACTATGGGGTGGAACACTGAGGTTTCAGAAGCCACGACTGGAGCACCCGCTATGTACCAGCTATGTACGCTAAGTACGCTAAGTGTCTTCTACACAGAACCTTGTGTGATTCTCACAGTGACCCCCAAAGCAGGTGTAATCCCCATTTTAAGATGAGGAAATGGAGGCATAGACATCGCCATCATTCCGGCCACACGGGAGGCAAGCTCCTGGGAAGCCGGTGCTTGGGGGGAGGCCCTGCCTTCTGGGGGCGAGTCTGTAGCTCTCTCAGCACCAGCAACGTCTCCTGTGAGAATGTGGCAGGGGGCTACTGTTTTTACTGTTGGTCACAATTCTCTGGCTACTGTTCAGAACTATCCTGTGCGGAAATGTCTGGCTGTCTCTCCTCTGCTTTTGGGAAAGAAGAAAAGGGCTTGTGATCCAGAGACATGGAAGCATAGAACAGACTGCAGAATCTCAGAGGGAGGGCAGGGGAGGGTGGGCGGGTGGGAGAGATCAACCAAAGACCTTGTATGCATATATGCATAGCCCATGGACACGGATAATAGGGTGGTGAAGGCCTGGGGTGGGGACTAGAAGGGATCAATGGGAGGGAAAAGGGGACATAGGTAATACCTTCAACAATAAAGATTTGATTTTAAAAGAAAGAAAGAAGAGGACTTATTGGCCCAGCTGGGCCAGAGTTTTAAGGGAAAGAAGAATAACTGTGGGGCATAATATTGGGGTGGCCGCCAGAAGCTGAGCAGGAGAAAAGTGAGACCCAGAGGCATCAAGAGGAGACTCTTATCCACCAAGAGAGAGCCCTCCCCCCACCTCATTTTAGCTAAGACCATGTGTGTGTGTATGTGAAAGAGGGTGGGGGGAGAGGCTTGTGTTGCTGTTGCTAGGAGACACTGTTCCGTGGAAGCCCTCTGGTCTGGCGGACCCACTGAGGTTGCCATAGTTGTTTCTCAGGGTTGAGGAAGGCTCCTACCAGCGAGGCAGAGGCCTGGCTTTGAGTCCCTGAGCTGCCCTCACCAGCTGCCTAATCGTGGGGATGTCAGTACACCCTTCTGTGCCTCAGTGCCCTAACTCCCAAATGGGCATCAGCCACCCCCCACCCCCTGTCTTCTCTCCCAGTCCTCCCTGTGGGAATCTGAGAAAACAATGGAGGGGGAGCAAAGATGCTGCAAGTCAAGCCTTTCTCATTAGACATCCTGGGTTTCCTTCTATGAACAAGCAGAAGAGAAGCTCGCTGTCCCCCCTCAGTGACAGGGGCCAGAACTGAAAATACCTGCTCCTGGGACTGAGATGTGCATCTCAGGACCAAGGCTGGTCTGACTTGCACACGTGACTTTGGCCGTATTTGCTGCAGTCACAGTTCTGCAAGCCTCCCCTGTGCCCGTCCCCACCGGGTGTCCGTCATTGGCTTTAACCATCCAGAACAGTCACTCGGTGCTTCAGGGCGACCTGCTGGGGGGGCAGCTCTCCTCTCCAGCTCACCTGCCTGCTGAGTGCTTCTGGGGTGGACACTGATGAACGCCCCTTCCCATCCAGCTTGGGAAGGAAGAATCCAGAGCGGGGTGTGGACTGATTCGGTTCGACACGGAACTCGTGTGACTGTGACTAATCCCAGAAGTGACCAGTGGTTTCCTTTCCCCTTTTCTTAAAATGACTAATGTGGATGGAGAAGGAAGAAAGTCCAAGCCTGTAAGAGTGGAAAGAGCACTTGCCCAGGCTTCTTCCTGGAGGAGCGAAGTGGAGAGGAAGGTTTGATGAGAAGCGGGCGGACTGCATCCCCAATGTGCCCTGGGCTCTGCTCATTGAACCCTGTGACGGCACAGGGAGGAGAGAGGGCCCAGAACTGTCACCATATTTGTTGCTTCATAACAGTCCTGGCTGGAGGGGTGACTATGTTGAAACGATGCAATCTTGTCTGTAAAATGGGGGGGTGAGGGGGTTTCTCACCTGGATAATTTCTGAAGTCCTTTCAGTTTGACTTAGTTTAGTGCAATTGACTTTAAAAGGAGAATGAAAAAATCAAACTTTACCAAGGAATTTCTGATCCACGTGGCCTTATAGCTAATATCCATAAGATAGACATAAGCACCTGGGATAACCCCAAAACAGCACAGCTTTCTCTATTACCTACTTGTTCATGATAATCTAATATAGCCCCCTGTAAAGGTTTGGACAACACAAACCACAATTATTATATACTAGAGGCCCGGTGCATGAAATTTGTGCACTGGGGGGAGGGGAGCTGGGGGTGGGGGGTGGGGAGTCCCTCAGTTCAGATTGTGAGAGGGCACAAGCCAGGCCGAGGGACCCCACCAGTGCACAATCAGGGCCGGGGAGGGATGTAAGAGGGCTCCAGGGTGTGTCCGGCCCATCTCACTAAGTCCCAATCAGCCAGACCCCAGCAGCAAGCTAACCTACCAGTTGGAGCATCTGCCCCCTGGTGGTCAATGCATGTCATAGAGAGCGGTTGAGCTGCCTTAGCATATCATTAGCATATTACGCTTTGATTGGTGGAACGGACGACTGGATGACCAGACACTTAGCATATTAGACTTTTATTATATAGGATACTGACAAACTATGTGGCTAATACTACATAGATGGGATTCTATCCTTTTCTTTTCTTTTAAATTGTTGACACTTTGCAGATGTTCCTCATTTTCCCCACCTTTTCTCACCTCCACCCAGCCCCTGCTCTTCTCTCCCCTGGCCTTCACCACACTGCTGTCTGTGTCTATGGCTTATGCATATGTGCTCTTTTGCTACCCTCTTCACCTTCTTTCATCCAGTCTCCCCTCCCCACTCCCTCTGACAGCTGTCAGTACGTTCTACATATCCATGCCTCTGTTTCTATTTTGTTCATCAGTTTATTTTGTCCATTACATTCCACATATAAGTGAGAAAAAATATGGAACACTTCATGAATTTGCGTGTCACCTTTGTGAAGGGTCCATGCTAATTTTCTCTTTATTATATGTATAGTATATGTATTTACATATAAGTTTAGTATATGTATTTCTAAAGCAAGCACTCTACCCTTTTCATATTAGCATTAAAGTTGGAGGAGGGAAGGCGAGATTTCTATACATAAGTAATACAAGGTGAAAAAGAGGCAAAAATCAAGTGCTGTGGGACCCCTAGAGGAATGAACGGCCGCACTGGACGTGTAAGAATGGAGAAGCTGGCTCAGGAGAAGAGCCCTAGAGAGTGGAAACTATCTAAAATAGTCAAACGTACAGGAGCAGGGAGTTCCTTCCTTGCACAGCTGCATGTTAAGAACTGCTCTCTGATGGCCCTGTCCACCCCATGGGAACCTACACCCCCGAGCTCCTCAGAGTGAGCAGTCCCCACTGCTTGGCGGCAGGAGCCCTCTGCCTCTTTGAAGAAGAGAAGCAGAAAGCTCCTCATCAGCGGAGTGAGCAGTCCCCACTGCTTGGTGGCAGGAGCCCTCTGCCTCTTTGAAGAAGAGAAGCAGAGGGTAGGAATGGGAAGCATCCAGGGGTGCCAGCCCTCTCCAGGGCCCCAGGCCTCTGCCCCTAGTGCAGGCTGATCTGGAAGAGCCCCTCCAGGCAAAGCCAGGTGAGAAAACAATTACAGAGAAGTCAAGTTCGCAGGGGTGGAGGTGGGACTTTTTGCCTGTTTTTTGAGGATTGCCTGCTAGTCACCATTTCCTCTTTTCTTCTGCTGCTCTCATTTGACTTTTGGTTCCTTCTTACTACTGTTTGGGTACTATTTGCTCTCTACTGAATGCTCCTTGCCCAGAAATGCATCAAAATGAGGTGAAAACCAAGTTTCTCAGGCTCCCTCCAAACAGAATTCCTGATCTCTTGGGCTCAGCCATTCTATAGCCACAGCATCTATACACGGCAATTTTCTAAGGCAGCTCAGATTCCAAACAGACCCTTTATTCGTCTCCATGTGTGCTTGTCACATGTCTGATTTCAGGTTCAGAAAATGAGACCCTGAAATCACAGATGGTGTGGTTGCTAATCTTATAGATAGGTACTGATTGATGTGTTCCCTGGGCAAGCTGTGCTTTTCATAGAAACCACCTGGGAGCAGATGCCCTTGTCCAAAAGAGGGTAGGAATTGGAAGCATGGCATGGGTTAGTGGGGGAGGTAGATTCTGGCTTTTAGTACCCCTCTAACCCATAATGATGATTGTCACATATTTTTAAAAATATATTTTTATTTATTTCAGAGAGGGAGAGATAGAAACATCAATGATGAGAGAGAATCATCAACCAGCTGCCTCCTGCATGCTGCCTACCCAGGCATTGAACCGTGACCTCCTGGTTCATAGGTTGATGCTCAACCACTGAGCCACACTGGCTAGGCAATTGTCACATATTTTAAAAACAAGGCTACCTTTCCTGTATGGCTCTGGCCATTTTATTCTCAACCTGCCCCACCCTTCATGCTGCCACTCACACCTCCCTTAGGCTCTTTTTCATCTTCTGCCTTCAGCTCTAAATAAATATGTGTATTTTTAATCCTCTCCGCTAGATGGGAGCTCTTAGAGGGCTTGCTGAGATTGTGGTTCATTCTGTATATGATCAGCCTACTTACTATCCATCAATTTTTATGGGATCACAAAATCTCAGACCGTAAAGGACCATAAAGATATTCCATTCTCATGGTGCCATTACACATCATAGACCATGGTTAGATGATATGGATAGATGGATGAATGGATGAAGGATGGCTGGTTAAATGGAAAGGTAGGTGGACTGATGTTTGGCTGGGTGGATAGTAGGTGGATAGATTGATGGATTGGAAGATGAGTGAATTGGTAAATGAATATTATAGGTAAGAAAAATGGGATTCAGAAAGGCTACATGTCTGGCCCACAGTTAAGCAGGGGCTATGTGCTAGAGCTGGAACTCAAATGAGCAGATTCCCAAGACCATGCTCTTAGCGATTATGCTAGATTGTTACTTGTGATGGATGTTCTCTGGGTCGAAGGCTGACTCACCTAATAGCTCTTGTATTCCTTTCCTTCCAGCACTTTATTCAACAGCCAGTAGCTACTCATGATGGGAGAAAGTTCTTCTTTGTACTTTTTGCTCCCTTCTCTAACTGAAGAGAAATATTATAAGAGATGATAATTCATTCCCTTCCTCCCCTCCCCCAGACCCAATTATTCTGGAAACCAACCATGAGCAGTGTGGATGGTGAGAGTCTGTAACAGTCTCCAATTCTAGCCCAGGATGTCCAGGGGTAATGAGGGAGCCATCTGGGACAGAGGTACTCCTACAGCCCTGATCATCAGCTTTACCTGGTGAGCATTAAAGCTACACACACATTTCCTAGACCAGTGGTCGGCAAACTCATTAGTCAACAGAGCCAAATATCAACAGTACAACGATTGAAATTTCTTTTGAGAGCCAATTTTTAAAAAAATATATTTTATTGATTTTTTAAAGAGAAACATCGATCAGCTGCCTCCTGCACACCCCAAACTGGGGATGTGCCCACAACCAAGGTACATGCCCTTGACTGGAATCAAACCTAGGACCTTTCAGTCCGAAGGCCAATGCTCTATCCACTGAGCCAAACCGGTTAGGGCGAGAGCCAAATTTTTTAAACTTAAACTACATAGGTAGGTACATTGTTATTAACGTAATTAGGGTACTCCTGAGCTGGCCTTTGCTCAAAACGTCCTCAATCTGATTGAGGTACGTTCGCTGAGGTCGACCCCTTCCAACTCTCCCATCCACACTCGTCTTGTATACTTGTTTCGTCTATCTCCTTTCCAAAAACCGACTTCTGCGCATGGGCCACGAAGTTTCAATCGCACTGTACGTGGAAGAGCCACACTCAAGGGGCCAAAGAGCCACATGTGGCTTGCAAGCCGAGGTTTGCCGACCATGGATCTAGGTTAACACACCTCTGAAATGCCTCTTTTTCAGACCCCTGGGAAGTGTAACCACACCCAAGAGAGCACATCCTATTGGTATCTGTCCTGTGCCTTGCTTTCTGCCACCTTCATGTAATCTTCCTTATGTTCCCTCCTAGATTCCAAATGCATAAAAGAAACTGCAAAACTTACTCTTGGAAGCATTTGAAATGTTGCTTCCTGGCAATGTCATCAGTTTGGCTCAAATAAACTTTCATAAAAATTCTCTACAAGTTTGGACAGCTCTTACATCAACACAGGGAAACGAAGACTTGGATCTTAGGTACTTTTGAAGATATTTTAATTGGGAAGGGAGCACCATCTGAGACTCATAGAAAGGATGAAGCATTTCAGCAGGAAAGGCAAAGAAGAAAATATCTTCTTTAGCTCAGTTTGCTTATGGAAGGCAGTTATATGAGGTCACTATCATGGACTTGTTTCCCTGAACTACCTTTCTAATCCTCCATTTACCAATAGCATTTGTGTTGAGTGGGAAATTCCACCCGTGGGCTCCAGGCAGAAGTGGAAAGGAGTGAGCAATGATGAAGCAGGTAGGGTGAGCCAGGCCTTGCTGTAAATGTTATCTCACTTCCTCCTCACCAGCCTGGTTATCATCCCATCTCACAGGTGAAGTCACCAAGACCCAAAGCAGTGACAGAAATTCCTTAGGCCACATGACCAAGACAAACCTGCCCATCTTGCCTCTTCCCCATCTCTTTATGGGCCTACTCGCCTGTTCAACTATTGGACAGAAAAGCCTTTGTCACTATGTCTCCAGTGCCCAGCAGACTGTCAGATATGTAGCAGGTGCATAATACATGCCAGTTAAGTCAATGGAATTTCCCCCAAATAAATTCATGGGCACATCCTACCTCCCAAACACTTTCAGTTCCTTTCGCTTGCCTGTTGGTTGAAGCCTCATTGTGCAATCATAGCAGGCCGGAAGATTGAGCTCTGTTTGTTGAAAACAATGCACAGATGGAGACTAATTTGGCAATTATTTATTTTGATTTTATCCAGCATTTTTGTTCTTCTTTAGCCCTTTGATTAATTGGGCGGCTCCCAGCAACATGTGGGTCCATTTCATGCTTCATTGGCGAGTCCCACACAGTCCCTTTAAATCAATTAAGTTGGGGGAGGGAGGAAGGAAGCCAGAAGGGAAGGAGGAGAATCTGTGTGACTTAGCTTGTCAGACGCAGCCACCCTGGTCATGGGACTGCAATGGGAGGGGCTTCCACCCTCACTCTCCTGTGCTGGGAGCTGCGTGGATCAGGTCTGGATCCTGCGTGGATTCTGCCTCCAAGGTGAGCAGCATCCAGCAGAGATAGGATCAGGCCTCTGTGCACAAAGCTGAAATGCCAGGGGCGGGGTGTGTAGTGGCCCAGGAATGGTGCCCCCCAAATGCTGTGCCGGTTTAGAGCAAGGAAAGACTCCTGCTGTGTGTGTGGGGATGGTGGGCAGAGGGGATTGGCGAAGGTTTTCTGGAAGAGACAGTGGGTCTCAGAGAAGATGGATTGGCTGTCAGAGGAGGCAGGAAGAGCATTCCAGGAAGCAGGTGTTTTCTAAGCCACAGCAGCGCGTGAAGTGCAGAGCAGCAAGTGCACAGAAGGGAAGAATTGAGGTGTGGCTCAAAGTCTGTGGCATAGACCCTGGGAAGCCCAAATGCCAGGCTGGGAGGCCTTTGCGCGCCAGGAGAAGAGTCCTGGATTTGGTCTAAGCTTCTGGGTTTAAATTTGGCTTCCTAGCGGGGTGGCCTTGGGCAGCTGCCCTACTGGGCATCAAAACACATCCAACCTGCCCTCCCTTTGACTCTGTAATGAAGCTGCAACATTGGTGCACAGTCCACAAGCACGCAGGCACACAGTGAGCGTTCAATAGGTGGGCACAGCTATGTTGTTGTTATTTTTGTTTTTATTAGACGGATTCCATGAGAGGTTATATTGAAATGTGTAAAATAAAAAACAAATAGATGAAATAAAATTTGGAAATACCTGGGATCTTCTGGCCTCTGGTGAGCATCTTTTATTGATGAGTTGTTCTTGTGAACAGATCATTTATTTTGGGGGAGGAAAGAGCATAACACCACTTAGCCGGAGTCATGGTAAGCCATTGTGGGGAGAGTAGAATTGAATTTGGTTTTTAACATCATATGCTTAAGTAGGAAGAACAGCTCAACTCAGAGCTCACCTAAAAAAGATTTACTGAGCACTGCCTATGGGCCAGATACACAATTAAGCAGTAACAACACAAATACCAGTGGTTCACGGGTCCTGCTGACTAGGGAAATTTGACATGAAAATAAACACAAAACATGGTAACTTTGGTTTTTAAAAAAAGCCCCATAAAAGGTTCTAAATGTAGGAAATTATTGAAATAGCTCTAGGTAAAGTACCTACTGCTACTTAGAGACAGCATACCCAGTTTATATTTTTTAAAGTAACAGACACCCTTTTTATGGCTAAGTCAGTAATTTAAATCTCATGAAGGTATGGCAACAGCTTGTGGAGCAAGATTGCTCTGAGCTTTGTTATATTCTGAGCGATTAGAGTTCAGTTCTAGGAATTCTGGAGCCACCTGAGATGCCATGGGGTGGACGGGTTGACAAGTAATTGAACACTCCACCCATGTGTCCTTACACATAACGATTCCCTTTGGATGGGAGAGGAGACATATGGGCATTGTCTTTCTTGCTTCCTCTGAGCCTGGCACAGTAGGCACACAGCACGTCACATACGCCAGCTCCTCTGACCCTCGGCAATAGTCCTGTGGAGTAAAAATTATTATCTCCACTTGATGACAAGGTAACAGAACCAGAGAAGTTAAGCAACTTTTTCAAGGTCACAGAGCTGGTGAGTTACAGAGCCAGGGTTGGGGCACGGATGTGTCACCCTCCAAAGCCCTTTCTGCACATCTTTCCAGACTCATTAATATCCCATTTGTTAAGTTGACAAGAAACAATGTTTAATCAGCCTAATGCAGATGTATCGCGTCCTCATCAAGACACGATCCCTTTGCGATGAGTCACTGATCATCCACTGCACACGAGGTGGGGAGATGGAGGCGGCAACTGCTTCCCTCCTGCTGGGGGTGGGGGGTGGCAATGACTTTCTCAGACAGTCTGTCTCCATCCTTTCCGTTTCTGACTGCCTGGCACCCCAAGCAGAGCCCTTCTCTAATCCTGGCTGCTTCTGGGGCAGCCTGCCTCCGAGCAGCACTGAGCCGAGAGGGCTTGGGCTCCGGGGCAGAGCTGCTCCTCATCCCTGGGCCAGTGAGCATCCTCCACGCTGCGCGAGGGATGTCTGACCCAGTGCAAATGCTGAACAGGCCGACAGCTCTGTCTCCTAAAATCTACAAAGTGAGCATTGACTAAACACAGATGTGCCGGGAGGATTAATAAGGAAACCACAGTGCACACTCACAGTGTGTCCTATGGTTTATGCTGAGCTTTCTCGTGCCGTCAGAGGGGCAGCCAGGCACTGTATTAGTCTCCCAACAGCTCTACAAGGAACGTGGTCTCATCATCCCTATGTTTCCTAAGAAGGAACCAAGACGCAGAGAGACTACAAAGGTGAAAGTGGCAATGCTAGGATTTGAACGCAGTCAGTCCAGCTCTAGTACTGACACCCTTTACCACTAAACACCCTTCTTGTTGGGTCAGGTGGTCCCACACGGATTCTTCTAGCTCCACAAATGCCCACTCCCTCGATGCTGAACAGGCCAACAGCTCTGTCTCCTAAAATCCACAAAGTGAGCATTGACTAAACACAGATGTGCCGGGAGGATTAATAAGGGAAACCACAGTGCACACTCACAGTGTGTCTCATGGTTTATGCTGAGCTTTCTTGTGCCGTCAGAGGGGCAGCCAGACACTGTATTAGCCTCCCAACAGCTCTACAAGGAACGTGGTCTCATCATCCCTATGTTTCCTAAGAAGGAACCAAGACGCAGAGAGACTACAAAGGTGAAAGTGGCAATGCTAGGATTTGAACGCAGTCAGTCCAGCTCTAGTACTGACACCCTTTACCACTAAACACCCTTCTTGTTGGGTCAGGTGGTCCCACACGGATTCTTCTAGCTCCACGTGCCTGTAACTTTGTTGGTCAGTGAAATGCTCCGTGGGTTAGACCATCAATTTGCAACCTTTTTCATCTCATTGCACCGCACACATAAACTAATTACTAAAATTTTGTGGCACACCAAAAAAAGATATTTTTTGCCGATCTGACAAAGAAATAGGTATAATCTTGATTGGTTTGCAACAACAACAATAATAATAATAGTAATTATCTACCTTTTCTACTCCAAAGTGACTTTTTAAAAATCGGGTGCTTATATTTGTATATAAGGATTTCTGGTACCAAGAATCAACCAATCAGACCCAAACTTATATATGACATGACCAATAAGATGCAACTCTAGCCCGGCTAGCATGGCTCAGTGGTTGAGAGTCGACCTATGAACCAGGAGATCATGGTTCAATTCCCAGTCAGAGTTGACAAGTAATTGAACGCTCCACCCATGTGTCCTTACACATAACGATTCCCTTCGGATGGGAGAGGAGACATATGGACATTGTCTTTCTTGCTTCCTCTGAGCTTGGCACAGTAGGCACACAGCACGTCACATATGCCAGCTCTTCTGACCCTCGGCAATAGTCCTGTGGAGTAAAAATTATTATCTCCACTTGATGACAAGGTAACAGAACCAGAGAAGTTAAGCAACTTTTTCAAGGTCACAGAGCTGGTGAGTTACAGAGCCAGGGTTGGGGCACGGATGTGTCACCCTCCAAAGCCCTTTCTGCACATCTTTCCAGACTCATTAATATCCCATTTGTTAAGTTGACAAGAAACAATGTTTAATCAGCCTAATGCAGACGTATCTCGTCCTCATCAAGACAGGATCCCTTTGCGATGAGTCACTGATTATCCACTGCACACGAGGTGGGGAGATGGAGGCGGCAACTGCTTCCCTCCTGCTGGGGGTGGGGGGTGGCAATGACTTTCTCAGACAGTCTGTCTCCATCCTTTCCGTTTCTGACTGCCTGGCACCCCAAGCAGAGCCCTTCTCTAATCCTGGCTGCTTCTGGGGCAGCCTGCCTCCGAGCAGCACTGAGCCGAGAGGGCTTGGGCTCCGGGGCAGAGCTGCTCCTCATCCCTGGGCCAGTGAGCATCCTCCACGC
>NW_005368860.1:2484113-2493426 GCF_000412655.1 Myotis brandtii
CATGGGCCACGAAGTTTCAATCGCACTGTATGTGCGTGCCCGCACGTGGTATTTTGTGGAAGAGCCACACTCAAGGGGCCAAAGAGCCGCATGTGGCTCATGAGCCGCAGTTTGCCGACCACTGGGTTAGACTATTGTATCAACTTGTCCATACAACCTGGAAACTGACTGGGTACTTACAGGAAGGGAGACAGCCGTCAGAATGGGCCCCTTTCCATATGGAATGGTGGGGAGCTGAGGTGAGGTGGGGTAGGGCAAGCTCTTTCCTCTCTCCAGGAGGAACCAAGAGGATGTGAGCGTACAACTCGGGATTTCCAGTTGTCAAACTGGTCGACGTGGACACACTGATATTCTTTCCACCAAATACAAAGGAAAAACATTTTGACAGATGAAGCAGAGGAAACTATATTTCTTAAAGACCCAAAGCCTGGTCCCTTGGGCTCTGTGCCCACAGGACTCTGCTTAACTTCAAGGCTATTTCCTATGTGGGTATCGAGAGGGTGAGGGGAAAGACACCAGCCAGATTCCTTTTCCCCACGTGTGAGTTGGGATCCTTGAAATTAAATTCATAGCCTGTCCTCCTGAGTCATGAACGGAATGCTATGCACCCGGCACTTTTGCTGGTGGGTATAAATAGCCTGGCAGGGGGCTTCTGCTAAATTAATGTCTCCCGACCCTTCCACTAAGGACATGCTGGAGCAGACCTCTCTGTCAGCTTTCCACCTGCCTCTCAAACGCACGCCTTTCAAATATGTGAAACTTTCCTTGTCATATAATTTATGAGCAAGTATATGCTGAGTGTTCACAACTGTTCTGTGAAGATTCACACACTGTAAAACTCGAAACCCACTCCAGAAAGCTTGACGTTTGGTGAAGATAAACAGATGGGACCATCAGTAAACGATACACCATGACCTTCGGCTCCTTATCAAGGATACATCCTTATTTTAGCCTTCTCTTCGCGCCTGTCTTCTTCTTTTTGATAATGCCGGCTCCCCAGCACTCTTCATAAGATTGCCAATTCTGGTTTTCCTCTTGCCTCTCATCCTCGTCTGTCTCTGATTGCTGCCCTTCTGGCTCCCCCAGGTAGGTTTCCAAGTGCCAGTCCTAATTATCTTTTTGTTTTCCTAATGAAGACTTCTAATTTTGGTGGAGTAATGTGCTTCATTAACCTGATCACTGAAACTAATGATGAAATCTGGGCAAATTGTTTAAAATACATTTGGAAGGATTGGGGAGCAGCCAGCACAGCCGGGAAGTGGAGGCGCTAGGACCCTTGAGAGATGGGCAGCAGCTCAGACCATCTCCCCTCATCACACTGAGGCTATTTCTCGTTTTCAGCAAGAGCTGGAGTGGAAATCATCACCTCATTCTGCTGGGCCAATAGAGGTCATGAATTCCCTGAGCAAATGAATTCCCTGAAGTCATTGGGTGACTCCTAAGCGCAAGAGCTGAAGTGGAAATCATCACCTCATTCTGCTGGGCCAATAGAGGTCATGAATTCCCTGAGCAAATGAATTCCCTGAAGTCATTGGGTGACTCCTAAGCTGCATATGCACGGAGTGAGGTTCCAGGATGTACCCAGAAGAAAGTAGCAGCAGGGAGGTGAGCGAGCTGAGCAGAGATGACAGCCGCTGAGCAGTGCAGGGAGATAGAGGGTGGAGTTCAAGTCTTGCCAAAGCGGAGGGGCCTTGGTAACACTCCGGGATTTCAGTTAAGACCCCAGGAGGCCCGAGTCACAGAAAGAAAGGCTACACCCCAAAGTAATTCCCTCAGAGTTATGACTATGCCCGAGGAGGGAGGGGAAAATTGAAATAGATCAGCAGTAACAAATCCTAACGCCCAAGGTGATTTACTGGTCCTTTATCTGCTTGAAGTCAAGGGAACTTGAACCCTACTTGGAGAAAGACAGCATTATCCAGAGCCTCTACAAATTCTGATCCACAATGTTAGGCATCCAGTAAAAAATTACAAGGGGTGCTGAAAAACAGGATCAAATGTCCAAATTCCAAGAGGAAAAATAGACAATATAAAGAGACACACAGGAGATTCAGATATTAGAGTAATCAGACAGGGCTTTTTTATGATCTTGCAGTAGTCAATATCTGTACCTAAAGTTCCTCTGCTTCTCATGTAGAATGTGAGACAGAGGAACCCACATTTGTAATGTACTAAGAAGTAAACTGCCATACATTTCATAGGGGATCTATAGTAAGCTCCTCACTCTATAATTGGGATGAACAATGGAAGTCCTTTTAAAAAATTGAATTGAACACACTCCAGGTCTAATCAGATAAACTATACGCAAAGAATTCACAGGTTGACAAGGATTGGAGCCCACCGATTTATTTATTTATTTTTTAAAAAATATATTTTATTGTGATGGCTTTTTTTTTTTTTTTTTTTTTTTTACAATCTCAAGGAAGCTCACCCAATTTCTAAACATTAACAATGGCTTTTATGTAGATAGTTCCCAGGTCCCCACTATTCCCAGAAATCCAGGCCCAATTTTTCCGGCTTTTTGATGCACATGTGCACCTGTGTGTCACAGTGAAATCTCAAACTCGATATATCTACACCGAGTTGATCATTGTCTCTCCAATCTTGCTTGCCCTTCTTTTTGTTGATGGGGCAACCATTCTCCCTCATTTTCAGGCCTAGAACTGTAATCATAGTGGCTCCTTCACCTTCCTCAAAGACTACCATTAATTTGTCGCCTCCATATTATCTCAGCTACAGCCTTAGGTAAATCTTTGTGCCTCTTACTGGGACTAGCAATTGCCTCTTTTTATTAAAGAATAAGTTGTACTCCACACACCATACTTAAAGGTTAAAATTCAGTGTATTTTAGTATATTCACAAAGTTTCTAGCACTACTATCTACTCCTAGGTATGGGCTCTGAGGGGCTGGTCAGATACGGAAAATGTAAAGTCACAGGAATATAAATGGAAACAAGGTGGGTGGGGGAGTTGCGGCCCCTTAATGATCAGATCTCCAGTCAGGGAGGCCAGGACACAAGAGCCCTGGCATCCTGTTGTCATGTTGAGCTTACATCTCTGTAGAATTTTATTCTTTTTACAAATTGGAGCCTTATGGCCCACTGTGAGGCTGACAAGTCTATGATTACAATCCCCTGAGAGAAGAAGAAACAGAGGCTCGCTGACAGGTGCCAAGGCTTGTCCGAGGTTACATAACTGGTTCCTACAGCTCCAACTGGACTCCAGCCCAAGCTCGTGCCCCTGGGCCACTCTTTTTTTTTTTAAAATATATGTTTATTGATTTCAGAGAGGAAGGGAGAGAGAGAGATAGATACATCAATGATGAGAGAGAATCATTGATCGGCTGCCTCCTGCACATCCCCTACTGGGGATGGAGCCCACAACCTGGGCATGTGCTCTTGACTGGACTTGAACCCAGGACCCTTCAGTCTGCAGGCTGACGCTCTATCCACTGCGCCAAACCAGCTACAGCTGGGCCACTCTTTCTTCCCAAGTGAAGAGAGTACCTTGGACCCTATCTTAGGGAATGTGGACACAAACTAGAAAAGGATCTAGAAGGAAGTGCCTTTCTTTTAAAGTGGTCCTTCGTGCACAGATTAACACTGAACTTGAACTTGGGCACTTGCATTCTAGTTCTGTTACTTATCAGTTGTATGATCTTGAGGATGTCATTGAATGTTTCTGAGGTTCAGTTTTCTCACCTGTAATTGGAAATGATAATAGTTATCTTGTAGATTTGCTACCAAGATTAAATTAGGAGATGCATACTTAATGCTATGAAAACTGTAAAGTATTAGACTAACAGAGGTTGGTTTTCTCTTTGACTAGTAACGGACTCTGTGAATGGGGGTTCTAGAGCTATTCCCATGTACAGGCTGCTTCATGCTGCTGAAATATTTATTCACTCACTCATTTATTCACTCAACTAGTATGGATCAAGTGCCTATTATGTACTGTTCTAGAGGAGGGGATACAATGGGGGGAAAGTCAGATAAAGTTCCTGCTTTCCTGGTGCTTACATTCTTACGAAGAGTCAAACCTAAACTAGTAGATACATAATTTCAAATTTGTGGTAAGTGCTAAGCAAACTACACATGGTGCAACACACGGAATGCTTGTGTGCTCCCCAAATTCACACACTGGAATCCCAACACCCCATGCGACACTGTTAGGAAGTGGGGCCTTTTGAAGGTTGTTAGGAGGCAGAGCCCTAATAAAGATTAGTGCCTTTATGACAGAGACCCTAGGGAACTTCCTAGCTTCTTCCATCGTGTGAGGACATGGTAAGAGGTCTGCAACCCAGGAGCAGGCCCTCACCAGAGCATGCGGGCACCCTGATCTCAGACTTCCGGCTCTCAAAATGATGAGAAATAAATTTCTGTTCTCTTTAAGCCACCCAGTCTGTAATGTTTTGTCATAGCAGTCTGAATGGACTTAGATGCACACTGTTGCCATAGTGACGGCAGGGGTGACTCCTGTAGATAGGGTGATCAGCGCAATGAAACTCACTAGGGTCCTGAGCTTCCCCCATAGCCCTGCAGTTTATCACTTGGACTTATTCCTGCAAAATTCTGCAGAATGAGTTGCTCACAGAGCCGGTGTCTCGCATGGAGTAGCTGGAATGACCATAAATGTTGCTGTTCTTTTCTCTTCCTCCCTGGCTCTCCCACCAGAGACAGCCCATAATACTCGGTTTGGGTGACCCTGTAAATTTGGAGGTGGGAGTGGGGGCGGGGTGTGGAGCTTGGACAGAGGGAGGTGATCCAGTCTATGGCAAATTGATTTCTCTCTCAATATGCACTCATATCACCTCCCTATGCAGTCCAGCGCATACTGAATGTGACAAGCTGGGCCTGGTCCCCAAATCATCACTTAATCAGGCTTCTGGACTCAGGGCAGCCCTTCTGAGGACTTGGCAAAATGCCCGGTGTTCAGTAGGCACACAGCAATGTTTACCGAATGAATGATGTCTGACTTAATCATTTTGTACTTTACTTCGAGTCTATGAAATTGAAGGACCAATATGTTTTGATGATTCAGAGAGATGCTGTAGTATTTTTCTCTTTTTGTGCGATTCTTCTAAATTTGAAAAATATTTTCACAGCTGCTCTTTCCACAAAAGTTCTGTGAAGCTAGTTATTTTTTGTTTTAAAAAATAAAACATGTAATGCCCAGTATATGCCAGTAGGTATTCTAGTCACTTTACAAATGGTAACTCGTTCAATCTTCATAACAACGCTCTGAGGTAAGTACTATTATCATCTCCATCTTTTAGAAGAGTAACCTGAAGCACAGAAAGGTTAAGTCATTTGTTTAAGGTCACACAGCCCACAAATGGCAGAGCTAGAATTTAAACACAGACAGGCTGACTCCAAAGTCCATGCTCTTAACTGCTCTGCTGTAACGTTTCTCTTCATTCCACTCCTGAGGTAGTGGAGGGAGAGTAGAGGGTTATCATTGATTGAACCTCTGCTAGGTTCCAAGTACTTTGCTAGGGTCCCTCAGTTAAGGTTTAAAATCAGATATTATCTCAATTTTGTAAAATTGAAAAAATGTGACTCAGAGAGCTGAAGTAACTTGCCTAACGTTATACAGAGAGCGGCAGGTCTTGTACACAAGACCAGGTGCAGTCTCCGTGCTTGTGCTGTAATGGAAGCCTTTGCTCAGGGCTCTGTGGCTCTCCTCTGCTTAACGATGGTTGAGCCATTGCGTGTGAGGGAACCAGCCCGTAGTCACCTATCAGAACAGACTGCTCAGCGACTCCACAACTGCTCTCCTTGATTTTAGATTGGAGACGCTGGTATTCATGTTTCCTGCCTGGGTGGGCTATTGCAAAGAGCTAATGACATTATGTTTGTGAAGGGATTTGAAGGCTATACAAGTGTGTGGAGGAAACACGGAACGGTGTGGTGCTTGAAGAACAAACCCTGGGGAACCAAGGACAAAAACCTGGCAGAGCCGAATGCTGCGGCAGCTTTGAGTGATTTCTCTGCAGGTGTGCCCTTGACTTAACTTCTCTTTCAAAGTCATGCATTTTCAGGCCCATTTCTTTCCCATCGGCCCTTCTACTCGGAGATGCTTAGCAAGGTGAAAATCACCACCCATCCATCTATCCATCCACATATTCATTATATAACAAGTAACCAAGTTACTGGAGATAAGACACAGTGACCAAAATAATGGAACCTCTCCTCCAGAATGTAGTCCTAATGGCAAGACAGGCTGCTGCAAGCATATATGTAGGTGTGTCTGTGTGCATGTGTACACATATGTATTTGGTCTACTACTGAGCGCTTAAAACCACTATAATCAGTACTTTATACACATTTGCTTATTATATCCTCACAGAAACCTGATAATGAAAGGACTATTCTCCCATTCTACAGATGAGAAAACTGAGGCTCAAAAAAGTTAAGCAACTTGGCTAAAGCCCAGTGATTACAAAGTGTGTGAGGAGGGGGGGAAAAGAGAGGGGAGGACCTAAGAAAGCCATTTAGCAACCTTCTGGTCATTCATGGCTATGCGCCGCCTTGAGGAGATCGTGGCAAGTGGGGGAGGGGAGGTGACTCTGAGTTCACACTAGCTCTGTTTAATTTAGTTATTTAAACTTATTAGTATTTCACAACATCAATTTTCACAAACCACAAACAGTATTTCTCTGGAAAGCAGGCACGCAATGCCGGAGTCAGCCGGTTTCTAACGTGGGGTTTGGGTAAGTAACTAAAGGAGGCGGCTCACACTCATGAAGGGCTCACTGCGTGCCAGGCCTGTTGCCCAATGTCTCACATGCCCTCTGTCACTTATTAGAAGCACTGCTATCCCCGTCTTACAGAAGAGATGGCCGAGGCGCAGAGCAGGCCTGCCCGCGAGCACATAGTGAGTTAGGAGCAGAGCTGGGAACCAAGCCCAGGTCGTCTGACTCCAGAGCCTTTGTCATACCACGGTCCTGTACTTGGCCTTCCCATCTGCAAGTTAGTCAGTAACATCTGTATGAACATTTTACTTTTGTATGAATTAGAAATGAAGAATATTAAAAGTACCTGGCATTTAGTAGCTCCTTTATAGATGGTACTTCGCAAAACACATTCCTACTTCTCTCAGAGCTTTTGTGCCCTATTTATTTATTTATTTTGGTCTCTCAGAGATTCATTAAGGAAACTTATTGTCCCTGCTCCATTTAACTTGTCAAGCCATTTGGCTTCAGTATTTCTTTTTCTGGTAAAGTGGTTCTCAGTCACTTTGCTTGGCTCTTCCCTACTACAGTGTGATTGTGAGTGAGTGTGTGTGTGTGTGTGTGAGTGTGTGTGTGAGTGTGAGTGTGAGTGTGTGTGTGATTGTGAGTGTGTGTGTGATTGTGAGTGAGAGAGAGTGTGTGTGTGTGAGTGTGTGTGTGATTGTGAGTGTGTGTGTGAGTGTGAGTGTGATTGTGAGTGTGTGTGTGATTGTGAGTGAGAGTGTGTGTGTGTGTGTGTGTGTGTGATTGTGAGTGAGAGAGTGTGTGTGTGTGTGTGTGTGTGTGTGTGTGTGTTGAGGGTGTTGAGGGGCGTCTGTACCACGGCATAGGGAGAAGTCTGTGCTTTGTTTAAAGCTTCGCACATTAATCAGTCCAGGAGAAGCAGGCGGTGTTCTGGACCTTGGCTGGTCTACCAGCTATGGGGCGTGTGCAAGCCATGGCCTGTCCTCGAGTGCCCAGGCCTCCCCGTCTCAGTTGCCTTCCTGCTCATCCAGTGTGACTCTCTGAAGAGCACACGCATTGTCACGACTGTGGGCCCTGCAGGGGACAGCTGGAAGCCACACAGGAGGGGCAGGAGGGGCCAGAGTGGAGGGTGCTCCCCGGGGTCACAGAGCTGTGATCAGCATCGGTCTATAACATAGGTTTCTCAGTCCAGGCCCCTTTAAAGCCATAAAATCGTTTGAGCGTACAAAAATGACGAATTATGTGTGGAACAATTATATGTATGCCCATCACCCAACGTAAGAAATAATGTAGCATCAATCTAAGTGAAGCCCATGGGTTCTGCCCTATGACCTGCTTTTATGGAGGCTGCCTCGTCTCCCATATTCTGCCACAGGTCCCTGCGTCCACGTTTCAATAACTTGTCTTCCTAGAGGGGTTGCTGCCCTTTGGTATTAAATTAACCTGTTTCCTTGTGACAGTAGCCCTCTGACGGGTCCAGATGTTTTTCTTTCTTTTTTTCCTATTGATTTTGAGAGAGAGAGAGAGAGAGAGAGAGAGAGAGGAACATCTGTTTGTTGTTCCTCTTATCCATGCATTCATTGCTTGACTCTTGTATGTACTCTGACCAGGGATGGGACCTGCAACCTTGGCACATTGGGACACTCCAACCAACTGAGCTACCCAGCCAGAGCCTCATTTGGGTTTCTCAAAAGCAGTTTAGGCAAATGGTGACAGGGCCGAAGCCATCTTGAGGTTGGACCTGGGTGCAAATCCAAGATGGTGCACGCACATGGCTATTTCTCGGTGCTGGCTGCTGCCTGGGAGCTCAGCTGGGGCAGTGCCATTCCGAGGCTGGGGCTTCTTGGAGCGTGTGGCTAAGCACCAACATGGAGCATCTACAGAGCCAGCAGCCCAGACAACCCCGGCGCAAGCTGTTACCCCAGATCTTAGCTTTTAGACTAGACTCATGTTCTGAATGCTAAGTACAGGCACTGCACAAGGCTCTTCACGCATGTTATTTCATTTAATGTCTACAACAACCCGTGAGGAATATACGATCACTATCCCCACTTTGCAGATGGGAAGCCTGAAGCTCAGAAGGTTTAACTAACGTGACTAATGCCACACAGTCAAGAAGTAGAAGATCCACCCTTTTCATTACCACATGATTGTGTACAATTGATTGTAGCCAATTCTTATCTTCCTCAAAAAATGGGCAACTTCTTGAGATAAAGGTTTTTATATGAATAATGTTTGCATTCTTCCTAGTGTTCAGTCCAGAGTTAGGCAGAGTGTGGATGCTAAGAGATTACTATTTGTTAAATAGATAAGAGACTAATTGATGGAGCAAGGGAGTAGAGGAATTCTTAGCAGGTATAGTAGCTTGCTGTATGTCTCTCTTTTACCCCTTCTGTGCCCATTTGACTAAACTGTAAGTTCACAGAGAATGGCTCTTATGGCTCCAGAGCAGTGGTTCTCAACCTTCTGGCCCTTTAAACACAGTTCCTCATGTTGTGACCCAACCATAAAATTATTTTCGTGGCTACTTCATAACTGTAATGTTGCTACTGTTATGAATCATAATGTAAATATCTGATATGCAGGATGGTCTTAGGCGACCCCTGTGAAAGGGTC
>NW_005368860.1:2494665-2496533 GCF_000412655.1 Myotis brandtii
TTTTCATAATAACATTCAGAGTGTGTTGGCCCTCCTGCCATTTTAATTTGTTTTTAGTGTTGACATTTGCACTGATGAGGCAAGAGAATGGGGGTCAAACTGCTGGCACCTTGGTGCACATCAAAACCGTGGGCCCCAACTGCTCTGGTGGTCGGTGTATTCTTTGCTGCCATGCACTCACCATAAAAAATAACACTGTTTCACATAAGAATGTCCTTTTTTTAAAAAAGTAAACATAATAATCATGCTGGTAATATTCCACTAAGTATTTCTATGTCAGTAATGGCCTAGCTCTGTACATAACCTCAGGTACTGGCCCATGTGAATCACAAAGAAGAGATTCAAAATTTAACTGCCCAGGAAGTTGCAAAATTACTTTTATAACAAAAAAGTTATGTTTACTTGAGTCATTGATCACCCCATCTCCTTTTTCAGTTGGAAAGAAACTAATAAACCATTCGAGATAAATATTCTCTTTCTTAAAGACCTTTTCCATATTATATTCTTCTGAAGACCAAAGAATCTATTAAGTAAGCTTAAATTATCTGTAAGGTCTCTAAATATGCATATAAACATAAAGTAATATGCTAAATTGTGAATTCTGTGATTTGAGTTTCTTATGCATTTTGTATTATTATTGAAATGATATCTTAGAAAAATGTCCTTGATGAAGCAGTAAAAAGTGTTAATTTTATAAAATCTTGACTTTTGAGTACACCTCTTTTTAATATGCTGTGTGCTGAAATGGAAAGTCCACATAAAGTATGACTTCAGTATGCTAAAGTATCATAGTTGTCGGGGGAAAAAATTGTGCTGTCCAGCTGGTGTGGTTCAGTGGTTGAGTGTCAGCCTATGAGCCAGGAGGTCATGGTTTGATTCTGGTCAGAGTACATGCCCAGGTTGTGGGCTCAATCCTCAATGGTGGGCGCACAGGAGGCAGTCAATCAGATCTATGATATGATTCTTTCTCAGTATTGATGTTTCTATCTCTTTCTCCCTCTCGCTTCCTCTCTGAAATCAATAAAAAATATATTTTAAAAAATGTGCTATTGTTTGAGTTATGAGCTGAACTAGCCTGTTTTTTGGTATGTTCCCCCCCCCCCAAAAAAACACCTTTTTTTTTTCTTTAAAAAATGGTTGACAAACTATGGTCAATCAGACTTAGGTATGTGGCACATAGTTTCTCAAAAATGAATAAAATCAATCTGTCTCTTTAAAGAAATCTACTGGCAGAATTTGTTGCAGTGATAAAATTCACATTTTCAAGTGAAAATCAGAATTTTGGAACCTCTTATATCTAACATTGTGAGCCTGGGAAACTTCCCAAATAGTTACACTTTTTTATATGAAATTCATGATATATTAGCAAATGTGATTCCTTTTGTTATTGGGTAATGAGTTGGGTTAACATTGGGAACATATGTATAATTAAGTGAGCCAATATTTCCCAAACAATCAATGCATGATGGTACAAAATCCATATGTGGGTGTGTGTGGTAGCTCAATAATGGGCTTTAATGGAACAGAGTTCAAAAAGTTCATTGATATTTCAGATTCCATGCTGCCATTAATCTCTAAGAAACTACCACTTGCCAAGTTTGGTACAGTTTCAAAGAAGAATATCCAAAATTATCTAGAAAGGCTATTAAAACCCGCTCCTCCCCATCTTCACACTACATCTCTGAGTGAGGCGGGACTTTCTTCACATACTCCAACCAAAACATACATGAGAGTCCAGAGGTTTTTTAAGTCAGACAGTAAAGAAATTTGCAAAAATATAAAACAATGCCACTTTCTCACTAAATTATTTTGTGTTGATATATATATGTGTATATATATATATAGATAGATAGATAGATAGATAGATA
>NW_005368860.1:2496881-2502296 GCF_000412655.1 Myotis brandtii
ATGCAGGGGGTAAGGGGGAGGGAAAGGTACAGGCATGCTCGGGGAAGGGAGAGTGCACTGGGTCCTCCATCCTAAGGGTTTAAGGGTGGAGATTATAGGGACGGTCCCAGGAAAAGATCTCAATAGAATGTTCTGCAGTTTTCTAGGTGTGTCCTTTCAGGGTTGTGGTGTGTGTGTGTGTGTGTGTGTGTGTGTGTAATTTTTTTTTCCATTAAACTGACCAGGGAAAAATCTAATCACAGCTCTAGCTCTACCAATAGCTTCAAAAATGTGGGTCATCCCAACAGATCAGACTTAACTTTTAAAATTGGGGCAGGAAAAAAGGCTTTAGCTGATGATGCTTATAATGAACAGTATGACAAATGTCAAATTTTTATCTTAAAATGATGTATTAAAAAGGCTTCTTTCATCAAAGGTCATCAGGATGGTATTCATTGCAGAGGGCGTTGTGGGGTTATTGGTGTATGCTATCAGCGAGCATATTTTGTACACCTGCTGGAGCAGGGGGCAGGGGAGGGAACAGAGATGAATAAGGTATTACAAACGCCCTAGGAAGGGTCAGTTGTTCAATTGATGGCCCGTTGGGTGAGACAGGTTTGAAGAAAAGGGGTATAATACAGGGGTGGGTGTACTCAAACCTTGAATAATTGGTATAAACAAAGGGCTCTGGAAATGGAAGGAAGCCAATTGTTTGTGTGATATCTAGTGCCATGTAAGTAGCATTAACTTTAGGGCCAAAAAGGCTGACTTAGGGATCCTACCTAAGCCATCCCCAATGTTTTCCCTTTGGGCAAGTCAGGCTAACATTGCCAAACCTCAGTTTGCCCATCCGTGAAATGGAGGATAATACAGTATTTCCAGAGTCGTAGTGAGAATCAAATGAGATGAAGTATACAGGGTGGGGTACAAGAAGATTTACAGTTGTTTGTATGGAAAATAATACAATAATTGATCAATAATAACACCAGAATAAACCATTTCCTATACTCACAACTGTAACTCTACTTTTGCCCCAGCCTGTATAGCACCTAATGACCTGGCACATAGTTGGTGCTCAGCAAACGGTAGAGAATGTTACCATTCTACTCTAATTTCTCTTTCTGATGAAAAGCTGCCATATTCTGGGGTGTCTTAGACTCTCCAGGGAACAGGAGGCTCTGACGAGAACCCGTGCCTAAACATACTGGATAACTATACTCACATGCCATACAGAGTGATGGGTGGTGGCTAATTAGCTGAGACTGGGCTTCAACAAGAATCATTAGATTCCAAATAAACAGTGGCGAGAAGGAAAGCAGATTAGGCATCGGCGCTTGATACCCAGAAGAATTAGGGTAGAAGCCCATTCGGTCAGGGCTGCAGGGACCCTAATTAGACACCAATTCAGCCTCTGATACAGTCGAGGAGACTGAAACCCAGAGAGAATGGGCAACTATTACAGGCCCCTCAGAGCCCGGGCCGTGGAGTCTGTTGTTCCCTGGAGGCCCTGAAGGCAGAGGGCAGGGGATGATTCAGAAACACTGAGCTTAGAAAGTCAGAGAGGAATTTACCTTCTGAGTCAGCTCCTCTGTTTAACTATGGGAAACCACTGCCTGCATTCCACTGGAGAAAGAACCTGTGGCCGTAAAAACCCATTGGTTCAGACCCCAGGCAGAAAGCAAGAGGCCTGGTGTCCAGTCCTTGGTTCAACGTGCTAGTTGGAGCATCTTGAATGGATTTCTACTGGATGCTGAGTTAGTTAACGAAAATCTGTCTCAAAGGAGGTCCACGAAAAATAAGGCTCAGATGCCCCAAATCCTTTTGTATAATTTAGAAAAATAAATTAAAATAATAGACATAGAAACAGTGAAGTACAAGTATTACATGAAAACTACCCATTTCCTAAATATATTTTCTGAGATAAGCAAAAAGAAATTCCTCTCACCAGCCTTAAGGAATCATACATTGGCGAAGAAAGAACCGGTGCCTATGAAAAATGCTCGCGTGGCTAGTTCTGAAGACCAGGGGCCATGACAGGAGGCCCGGCAGTCGAATGGCTTTCTTAATTTCACCGGGGACTTGGTTGGCCGTGGCCACTCAGCCACGGGAGGCAAGGGGTGGGGCAATCAGAGCAAGCAGGCCTGCAGGGTGGCCCTTGGCATTGGTTGTCCTGGGAAGGACATGCTCTCTGGTGCCCAGGGGGCAAGTGAGTCCCTGAGTGTGGGCCTGGCAAAGAGCTCGTTCTGCTGTGAATGCAGCAGATATCCGAATGCAAACGGCACTCAACGAACAGAGACCTGCTTTGGACACAAACAGAAATAGCAGTGGTCTTCACTGTCCAGGTGCCCGCACCTTCCTGACGTCACTTGAGCCTTACAGCCCTGGGATGTGGGAAGAAGGCCTCCATCAAGGCCACTGGGGAAACGGGGGAATGGAGGTGAATGACTTGGCTGTGGTGACACAGCCTCTCAGGGCCTGGTCCCGACTGCCACACCTGGAGTCTCTCCACCACCCCACACCCTCGCCTTAGCCCTCTCTCCGCCAACAAAGTGGCAAAAGGGGGGTGGCGGCATTTAAGTTTCCTCTCCTTCTCTGGTTTGCCTCCTGCTCTCATCCCACATCCACCCAGGGGAGTTGCCACAGAGCAGCTCCTGACCATGCACCGACGTAGGGTCTCCTCCTCCCTCACCGGAGTTCTTATGCCTGTCGCTACAGTTCCATCTGATACTGTTGGCTGTCCCGTGTTTGAGTCTGCCTTCTCCCAATTCCTTGGGTTGAACTCAATTCGTGAAAAGAGGAATGGGAAGCAGGTAATCCTCTATTTCACCTGGAGTCGCATCATAGTCTTCCCATCCACCGAAAAGACGTGAAAGTCACGTGGGGTATTTGATGGTGACCGAGACTTGGGAGTCCCTGGCATTCCGCGGGTGGGGAGAACCACGGCTCTGATCCATAATCAGCCCTTGTGAAATTAGAACGACCTCTGTCCGGTGATCACTGTGGGTTACCTTGCGACTCTCCCTTGGGTGAGGAAAGCTGTTAAAGGTAAGGAAGAGCCCTGGCTGGTTTGGCCCAGTGGATAGAGCATCGGCCTGCAGGCTGAAGGGTCCCGGGTTCAATTCCAGTCAAGGGCACATGCATGGGTTGCAGGCTCAATCCCTAGTGGGGGGCGTGCGGAAGGCAGCCGATCAATAATTCTCTCTCATCATTGATGTTTCTACCTTTTTCTCCCTTCTTCTCTGAAATCAATAAAAATATATTTTTTAAAAAAGGTAAAGAAGAGCTATTTTTTTTCATGAGATGGATAGTTCCACAACTCATTAGGGGGGGAACTTGGTGGAGCAGACAGGGCAAGGGCTTGGGGTTCAGGGGTGCACACAGTGGTCAAAAGCACAGATTCTGAAACCCCTCTTCCCGGGTCGATATTGTGGCTCTGCCATTGACTAGCTCTGTGATCTTAGCAGGTTACTTGGTACCCTCTGTGCCTCAGCTTTTCCTATTTGTAAAGTAGGGCAATTGTACCCTGTTTTGCTTGCCTGGTACATCAACTAAGAGTCTACTTAATGTTAGATATTATTATTATAATCACCACCATCTGGGGACCTTGGGCAGGATACTTCTTGGCTCTATGCCTCAGTTTCTTCACATGCAAATGAAGATCATGCCTACGTCAATGTGTTTTTGTAAGGTCCAATGAGAAAACCCATATAAAGGGCCAGGTATAACACGAATCACGCTCCTAACAACCTTATAAAAGTATTATCCCCATTTTACAGATGGGAAAACCAAGGCACAAAGAAGTTAAGTAACTGGCCAAGGACACACCACTAGTAAATAGGAAAGCTGGGGTTTGAGCCAAGGCTGTCTGGCTCTAGATTCAGTGTGCCCAAACATCACAACCGTTAGGTGGTTTTTGTTAGGAAGCAGCTAGAACACTACTTGGCAACTTGTGGGCATCCTGACTGGCAAAGAGACAATTCTGACCTTTGGTCGTGCCCTCCACCAGGCAGTGGCAGGGTTCCCAGGTTCTTTTCCCAGGGAGACAGTGCCGTGTGAGGGAGTGCCTGGGAATCAGGAAAGCCGGGATCTGGTCCTTGCTCTGTTTCCCTGGCAACCATGGGCAGGCCATGCAACCATGCAGGGCCTCAGTCTCCCTCAGGGGGAGGAGGTAAGAGTCCAGAGACCCTACAATGATCATGGGAGGCTAGAGAAGGGACAATGCCTCTGTGTCCCACTGTCTCTGTTAGCAGGCGCATCCCCCTGGGATGTTGTCCTAATGGGACTTGCAGCAGGGCCAGTTTGGGGCAAAGTCTCAGGTTTCCTCTTGGCCTGTGCACAAGTAGGAGGGAGCTCCTGCAATAACAAAGGGAATAAACGGGACAGGGGGGAGGAGGGCACCCTGAGAGATCAGGCAGCAGAGAATGAGTGCATGCAAGGCGAGGGGAGAGGACGCCCATCGGTTAAGCACCTGCTGTGTGTGAGGATGTCGGCACGCCTGGTCTCACTCCGGCCCCACACCCACCATGATGAAGAGCCTTGGGAGCTAGAAAGGCAACTTATGGCCAACTGAGGGTCAGACAGACATGGGATCAGGTCCCAGCTTCGACCCTTATGAAGAGATGAACACCTTTCAACAAGATGTCTACCCGCACTGAGCCTCAGTTTATTCTGTAAACTAGAGCCACATCTCTCAAAATTTGCTGAGAGATGATACGTGGAGAGTGCATCCCACAGCTCCCGGCTCATAAGGACTGCTAGATAAATGACAGCCATTATTAGCTGTAATGACGGGATTCTCATGGCTGAACATTAAGGAGATAAAGGGAAGACTTGTTTCTCCTTCCCTTTCAGTCTCTCCCATCCCCCCTCCCAAATACCAGTTTCAAATACCTTCCAAGCCCCAGGCCTCAGTGACCTGTCCTCACAGGACTAGGTCGAGACTTAGTCCTGAGGCCAGACCCTCTCCCCTCACTGCAGAGCCAGGACCAGCGGGAAGGCTCCCTAAGGAAGTGGCATTGGGTGGAGGGGCGGCAGGGGGCATTCCCTCTGCTCCTGAGGGTCAGCTTGTCCGCCTAGAAGACCAGGTAGCCGAGCCCCCCTCCAGCCTTTCTGATGCAGTGAATGCGAGTTCCAGAGCTTTTGCCCTCTCGCTAAGCTGTGACGACTCCTACAAGAACAGGAGCGTATTAAAGTAACATTGCTGAAGTGGTGTGATGGCAAAAAGGCATTGCTGCTGATGGTCTGAGGACCACCCTTGGAGAATCGCTGAGCTAGAGAAATGGGGGAGAGGGGCGCGAGACAGATCTGGATCCTTCTGGTGAATTTCTCTTTCTCTATTTTGTCTTATCTGAGTCACCTAATGCATTCTCATGGTCTCTGCTACTAAAGATGAGTACTGAGTAGCCTAAATTGAAAACGAGTCCTGAGGCAGCCCCT
>NW_005368860.1:2505117-2528605 GCF_000412655.1 Myotis brandtii
TCGGCCTGCAGGCTGAAGGGTCCCGGGTTCAATTCCAGTCAAGGGCACATGCATGGGTTGCAGGCTCAATCCCTAGTGGGGGGCGTGCGGAAGGCAGCCGATCAATAATTCTCTCTCATCATTGATGTTTCTACCTTTTTCTCCCTTCTTCTCTGAAATCAATAAAAATATATTTTTTAAAAAAGGTAAAGAAGAGCTATTTTTTTTCATGAGATGGATAGTTCCACAACTCATTAGGGGGGGAACTTGGTGGAGCAGACAGGGCAAGGGCTTGGGGTTCAGGGGTGCACACAGTGGTCAAAAGCACAGATTCTGAAACCCCTCTTCCCGGGTCGATATTGTGGCTCTGCCATTGACTAGCTCTGTGATCTTAGCAGGTTACTTGGTACCCTCTGTGCCTCAGCTTTTCCTATTTGTAAAGTAGGGCAATTGTACCCTGTTTTGCTTGCCTGGTACATCAACTAAGAGTCTACTAAATGTTAGATATTATTATTATTATAATCACCACCATCTGGGGACCTTGGGCAGGATACTTCTTGGCTCTCTGCCTCAGTTTCTTCACATGCAAATGAAGATCATGCCTACGTCAATGTGTTTTTGTAAGGTCCAATGAGAAAACCCATATAAAGGGCCAGGTATAACACGAATCACGCTCCTAACAACCTTATAAAAGTATTATCCCCATTTTACAGATGGGAAAACCAAGGCACAAAGAAGTTAAGTAACTGGCCAAGGACACACCACTAGTAAATAGGGAGGCTGGGGTTTGAGCCAAGGCTCTCTGGCTCTAGAGTCAGTGTGCCCAACCATCACAACCATTAGGTGGTTTTTGTTAGGAGGCAGCTAGAACAATACTTGGCAACTTGTGGGCATCCTGACTGGCAAAGAGACAATTCTGACCTTTAGTCGTGCCCTCCACCAGGCAGTGGCAGGATTCCCAGAGAGACAGTGCCGTGTGAGGGAGTGCCTGGGAATCAGGAAAGCCGGGATCTGGTCCTTGCTCTGTTTCCCTGGCAACCATGGGCAGGCCATGCAACCATGCAGTGCCTCAGTCTCCCTCGGGGGGAGGAGGTAAGAGTCCAGAGACCCTACAATGATCATGGGAGGCTAGAGAAGGGACAATGCCTCTGTGTCCCACTGTCTCTGTTAGCAGGCGCATCCCCCTGGGATGTTGTCCTAATGGGACTTGCAGCAGGGCCAGTTTGGGGCAAAGTCTCAGGTTTCCTCTTGGCCTGTGCACAAGTAGGAGGGAGCTCCTGCAATAACAAAGGTAATAAACGGGACAGGGGGGAGGAGGGCACCCTGAGAGATCAGGCAGCAGAGAATGAGTGCATGCAAGGCGAGGGGAGAGGACGCCCATCGGTTAAGCACCTGCTGTGTGTGAGGACGTCGGCACGCCTGGTCTCACTCCGGCCCCACACCCACCATGATGAAGAGCCTTGGGAGCTAGAAAGGCAACTTATGGCCAACTGAGGGTCAGACAGACATGGGATCAGGTCCCAACTTCGACCCTTATGAAGAGATGAACACCTTTCAACAAGATGTCTACCCGCACTGAGCCTCAGTTTATTCTGTAAACTAGAGCCACATCTCTCAAAATTTGCTGAGAGATGATACGTGGAGAGTGCATCCCACAGCTCCCGGCTCATAAGGACTGCTAGATAAATGACAGCCATTATTAGCTGTAATGACAGGATTCTCATGGCTGAACATTAAGGAGATAAAGGGAAGACTTGTTTCTCCTTCCCTTTCAGTCTCTCCCCTCCCCCCTCCCAAATACCAGTTTCAAATACCTTCCAAGCCCCAGGCCTCAGTGACCTGTCCTCACAGGACTAGGTCGAGACTTAGTCCTGAGGCCAGACCCTCTCCCCTCACTGCAGAGCCAGGACCAGCGGTAAGGCTCCCTAAGGAAGTGGCATTGGGTGGAGGGGCGGCAGGGGGCATTCCCTCTGCTCCTGAGGGTCAGCTTGTCCGCCTAGAAGACCAGGTAGCCGAGCCCCCCTCCAGCCTTTCTGATGCAGTGAATGCGAGTTCCAGAGCTTTTGCCCTCTCGCTAAGCTGTGACGACTCCTACAAGAACAGGAGCGTATTAAAGTAACATTGCTGAAGTGGTGTGATGGCAAAAAGGCATTGCTGCTGATGGTCTGAGGACCACCCTTGGAGAATCGCTGAGCTAGAGAAATGGGGGAGGGGGTGCGAGACAGATCTGGATCCTTCTAGTGAATTTCTCTTTCTCAATTTTGTCTTATCTGAGTCACCTAATGCATTCTCATGGTCTCTGCTACTAAAGATGAGTACTGAGTAGCCTAAATTGAAAACGAGTCCTGAGGCAGCCCCTAAAGCAGAGCCCCACCTGGAGAGGGGCAGGCAAGGACCTGGGGTTACTCAGCAAGTGCTCCTTGTCCACACAGCTGCAGGCCCTTCCCTGCCCGCTCGCCTCACCTGCGGCCTGTTGCCCTCTGTGTGCCAGGCAGGGCTTCCTTCAGAGTCACGCTGATTCACCTCCGAGGGCAGAGCCAGGCCAATCTCAGGTCATCTGACACCGGACTCAAATAGACACTTGGAACATAGACCATTTTCCCCCATGGTGGCTGTTGGCAGGACGGGATGACCTGCTACGTGAGGGGACCCTGCTGAGGTCTGGACAGGAGCAGCCTGGGGTTTGGCCAGGGCCTCAGCTTCTTCGGATCCAGGCACTGCCCACGCTCCCCTGGGCATGGCATTTGATGGCACTTGTCAGCTCAGCATCAGATGTCAACGCTGTTTTGATTTTCCATTCCCCTGTCACCTCCTGTCCCAGGCTCAACCGACGTAGCCTGGCACTTCTGGAAATTTTCCGGAGATAACTCCGACTAACTGTGCCCCATCGCCCCCTCCTATCCCTCTGGTCTGTATGCCAATCAGCGTGTGAGGACTGTGGGGTTTTTCCACTTTCCTCTTTGGCTGCCTTATTGTTGATACTACGGCTTAGTAACTAAGCCATCTGAGCAATAGACATTCATTTCAGGAGAGAATTATGTGACATCAGGAAGTATCAGGAGCGAGGAAAGATTTCCATCGTGTGGAGCAGAGTTGGGACCCCTCACATTTGTGGCAGACCCTCTGGAGTTCCAGGCACAGCCCTGCCATCGGCAGGAGAGCAGCAGGACTCTGCATCCGCAGGGCTCTGCTCTGCAGTCACAGATAAGCTGTTCCCATTTTCCTTCCAGCTCTGCAGAGAAATGACAAGATCCAGGCCAGTTTGCACACACTGAATAGAGTTGGACTCTAGCCGAGAGCTCCTCGGGCCAAAGGGTGGCAATTGAGTTTCATTTCATGCCAATTGCAGCTGACCGAGAGTGGCTGCATGACACTGGGCTAGAAGTTGGAGCTCAGGTGAAATGGTGCCTCGATCTTATAGTCACATCTGTCTTGGACATAGGACGGGAAGATGGCCATTCGTGGGCCGTGTATTGTTGTCACTGGACCCAGCGCAATGGAACAGGGAACTAAGTCCCAGTGAAATGAAAAGACCTTTCCCAGTTCACATAACTTGTTAGTCGTAGATCTAAGGAGAGGATCCAGGTTTGTTTGTTGTTGTTTTTTAACATGAATTCAATACATTTCCATTCTCCTAGGAATGGAGGCTTTGGAAATAAATAAGCCTGAATTCAAACCCCCAACCCATCATTTACCCCCCTCATCTACCAGCTGTGTGACCTTGGGCATGCCACTTAACTTCTCTGTGCTTGTTTCCCCCTTTGTAACGGCAATAAAAACACTCATCTCATTACTGGGAGAATTAAATGTGACCATAGCATGTGTAGTTCAGAGCCTCATGCATGAATGTTAATTTTTCATTTTTTAACAGAAAATAATATACATTATTAAGATAAATTCCTTGAGGGTAGTTGCATGCCAGAGCAATGATTTAATTGCATAATTACAGATCTGGTTTGCTCCCTTATGAACTAAGGGTTTGGGACCAGATTGTCTTCAAGATCCCTCCAGCTTTAAAATCGCTGTGACTATTAACAGTAACTCCAAAGGATTTTTCTTTAATTGTTTCTGTGAGCTGGTACTTGGTAAATGAGCCCTGGAGAATTTTCTGGAGTCACACCAAGGTCTTTGCAGGTGCAAAAGCCATTTGCGTTCTAATCTTTTCAACATTGTGCAATTCATGGCCTGAGACCTTGGTGCGTCACCTCCATTGTAGTAATGATCCTCCTCTCAGCTGCCTGCTGTGAGCCTTGCAGGGGTAGGACTGGTCTGAATCATCACAGGGCCCGAGTGTCCCACAGAGCCCAGGCGCTCAGCCCGTGGTGGCTGCCTTCATCGCTAGGGGCTGAGGAGAGGGGTCCAAGCCTTAGCTGTGGCCAGGGACTTGGAACTTGCAAGGCTTAGAACTGAGTTGGTCTGGACCTCTGGGCCTCTGGCCCAGTCACTTCCTCTCACAGCCTCTTGACTTTTCCCTGCATTGAACAAGGAAGCTGCTAAGTGACCCTTCTGTCCTTGAAGCAGAGGCTAAACAGGCAATTGGGGAAGGCTGCCATCTTTGACAGAGCTGGATGGGGCCACAACACATTGGTATGAACAGCTGTCCCTCCTCTGAAAGCCATTTCGGGTTAACCAAAGCCCTGCCCCTGGGAGGGAGGGAGGGACAGAGGGAGGAGAGAATTAGGCCCAAAGAGCTGGGCTCAAGTGAGATTTATAAATAGGAACATGGAAACTCATGGAAGAAGCCAAGCAAGGCAAAGGAGAATTGGCAAGTCTCGGAGATCATTCTAAGATGTAAATAACTAACAAGAGAGAAGCCAAATTTCTTGGGGACTCTGAGGGCCATTATGTAAGTGTTTCCTCACACCAGGATCACAGAAGCAGCTGAGAAGCACTGGCAGGAATAAAAGAAAGTGGTGGTGCTCACATTGTCCATTTGCTGTGGGCAGTTGGACAGACGTGCGCAGAGCGAGGGCCCTGGGCCAGGTACAGAGGGTCATCAGCCTGGAAGACCCCGGGGACACCCATTGTGTCATCTGCCTGGGAATCTTGCACTCCTCTGCGGCAAGGCAGCCCCTTTCTTTTGGGGGTACTGTGCCCCCCCCCTCTATTCTACTCTGAACAATCAATTACAGGGTGGGACCTTGCCCCCAGGGTGACCTTTCCTCCCCTTGCGTATCACTGGTCCTGAGGCTTGGACCCCCTGAAGCAAAGCGAGGGCCCTGGGCCAGGTACAGAGCATCATCAGCCTGGAAGACCCCAGGTGCCTAGTAAGGGACAATCAATTACAGGGTGGGACCTTGCCCCCAGGGTGACCTTTCCTCCCTTTGCGTATCACTGGTCCTGAGGCTTGGACCCCCTGACCTTTCATCCCTAGAGATAACAACTAGGCCTCAGGTTGTGTTTCAGCTCCAGGCCCAGATAAGCACCAAAACCAGCCACGGCTGACGTCAGGACCAGCTGCATTGAATAATGACGCCCTGCCCTGAATGGACACACCTGGAAAACTGCAGAATATTCTACTGAGATCTTCCCCCTGAAATCTCTGCCCTTAAAACCCTTAGGCTGGAACTAGGCCTCAGGTTGTATTTCAGTTCCAGGCCCAGATAAGCACCAGAACCAGCCACAGCTGACGTCAGGACCAGCTGCATTGAATAATGACGCCCTGCCCTGGTGCTGGCCAATCAGTGGAGACAACAACCCTGAATGGACACACCTGGAAAACTGCAGAATATTCTACTGAGATCTTCCCCCTGAAATCTCTGCCCTTAAAACCCTTAGGCTGGAGGACCCAGTGCACTCTCCCTCCTGGGAGCACACCCCTGCCTTTTCCTTCTCTCTCCATTTCCCTTTCCTTTCCCCTTTCCCCACCCCCAGGCACATTACCATTAGCTTCCTCACTCCCAAGCTCCAAGGGCTGGCCCTTTAGCTCCATAACTTGTTTCCTAAGCCCATTTCCTCTAGGAATTACTGCTTCTACCTCTGTAATCTACCCAATAAATGTTCTCTCACAGTTTGCGTCTTGCTCTGAATTCTTTCCTAGCCAGAACCCAAGTACTGAGGTTGCTGAACCCAGGTTTGGTCTGACCCCACCGGTCAGACCCGTGGTGCCGTTCCTGCCGCCTACAACATAGTCATTTATTTAGGCAACAAACACCTCTTCCTTGCCCGGTGTACACCTGACTGTGCTGGGGTCGGGGAAAGAAGCATAACGAAGGCACTGTCTCTGTGTCCAGGATGCTGGACACAGCCAGGGAGACAGACACATAACTAGGGGACAGTTGTAATCATCGCCATGTCGTGGTATGCACTGTTTTGTATCGTTTCGTGTTTCTCAGGGTGGACACCCATTGTGTCGTCTGCCTGGGAATCTTGCACTCCTCTGCGGCAAGGCAGCCCCTTTCTTTTGGGGGTACTGTCCCCCCGTCTATTCTACTCTGAACAAGAGCTGGATGTCTCCACCTCCCTGGCCCTAGTGACAGTCAGGGGAATGGGCACGTGACTCAAGTCAGACAATCAGAGTTCTCCCCTGGTGTCCCTCTACCTGGAGCTCAGAAAACGGAGCCCCATTTCTCTCCAGAAGTGAAGCTAAGGGGGAGGCCAAGCCTGCAGAGGTGAGTTTCCGCTTCAGAAAGGCAGGCAGTTTGAGAGAATAAAAGTGACGGCCAGGAAGAAGCTGCGATGAGTACCACCCTCCCTGCTTTCACCTTCAGCCCTGCTTCTCCAGCTTAGAAACAGCAGCTAGAAGCTTCCCCCCTTTGTCTCAACTAGTTCAAATTCAGGTTCTGTAGTTTCTGTCACTTACAATCAAGGTTCCTGACTTACATACCCATGCCCTACCCTCAAGATAGAAAGGGAAGGGAGCTGGCATGAAATACCTAGGATGGGCCACGCATTATTCCTGACACCTTGCAAATGAGCTCACTTAATTCTCCAAGTGACCTGTGAGCTACGGATCAGCGGCCCCATTGATAGCTAAAAAGAGAGAAGTTAAATAGCTTGATCACAGTCCAAGCTAAGAGCTGAAACCTAGGCAGGAAATGGTGCTAAGCAGTGGGGTAGGAGGCAATCAAGAATCTTTTCTTGTGCTCAAGTAGCTCGTGGGATTAAGCAGACAGTCACAAATAAAGATTTATAGGTCATGGTAGGGTTTTTGAAAATAAAGCGGAAGGAGGTAGAGAAAAGTACCAGCTTAAACTGAAAGATAAAGGATGAGGGGGAGCTGTCTGCAGAGCAGAGGGACATCGGTAACAGGTGGGAAGAACAGACACTCAGAGGCCCGTTGGTTGGGAGCAGGGAGTCGTTAGGAGGGGCTGTGACAACAGACCAGGCTGGTGGCGGCAACGCCTGGCACTGACTTGGACCATGAGCAGGGGAAGGACTTGAGGGAAATGTCAGCGTTGATGCCGCAGGATCTTTCCATGGATTAGACATGGTGGGGAAGAGAAATCCAGGCCGGTTTCCCAGCTCAGAGAAGAGAGCCCTCTCCATGGCTGGGCTGACACAGCGAGACGAAGAAGGGGACACAAGCTGGGGGTGCTGCAGCTGTTGGCAAAGGGGAAAGGGGAGAGGGAAGGAGAAAAGAACTATGAAAATATCTTGGCATTCTGATTGCCATCGGGGACCCTGGCTAAGTTGGTGCAGTGGAAAAGAAAACCAAAGTAAAGGCGGTACAATTTATCCTGAAAATGGAATTCCTTAGCAGGCTGGATAACCCTGTTCCAACAGCAATAGCTGTGACAATAGCTCCCAGGAGGCATATCTTAGAGCACAATGCTTTGCACATACCTTGGTACTTGGTCTCTTTTCAAAGGAGGGAGAGAGAGAGAGAGAAATATTCTGACTCTCAGAACTATAATCAGCCAGAATCCTCCACTGAAAGCTCCACAGTTTGTAGAAGAGCAAACCAAACAGGTTTCCTTTCTCAAGATCTTCTGGTAACTATGTTAGGCAGCTTAATGCATTAGCTATGAGATGAGTTACTGCTTTCAACTAATAAAAGAAATACCTCACGTATCTGTTCAGCCCAGAGCCTCCCCTATCATGGCCTCAGCCAAAGAACAAACGGCCATGCGGTAACGATGTGAACTGAGTACCATACAGCCACGCAGGTGTGCCCGGCACAACTCCAGGGGGCGTGGCTCACACTGTGCCTGCTGTCCCCTGGAGCTGAGTGTGCATCACCTGCAGGATTACATCCTGGTCTTGCAGGAGAGAACTCCCGTTTGAGCTCCACGCTGGTTTCTCAATGGTTGTGAGAGTCTCTGAATGAGTCTCTCTGGACCTTAGTTCTGTTGGCTATCAAATGGGGAAGAAAAATGGATCAGATCAATTTTTCCAAAAGTATGTGTGCTGGAACGCTTAATTCCATAGGCTGTGATTAGGACTTACATGGAAAAGGGTTCCAAGGCAAACAGACAAACAAACTGGATTTGAAAAGCTAATATGAGTTTTTCTAGTGGACCTATAAGATAATAATGTACCATATGAAACAATAAAAGTGGAATTAAAATCGCAGAGTTTGACATTTGTGGGCCAGGAGTGTACTTTTATTTTTCAAAGAATAACTGGTTGTTCATCACTTTGTGGCCAGAGTGACAGTTTTTTAGATATTTTTTTCAACTATAGATTATTTTGCAGTTATTACACTAAAATTAGAAAACACAGATCAGTAAAAAGGAAAGTTAAATCTATTCAAGGAGTAGAAATCTTGATAAACTACTGCATTTAAATGTAAAAACTAAAATCACCTGCCACCCCACAGAAATTCACCCGAGTAACATTTTGTGTATTTCCTTTCAGATATTTTTGTCTCTACATATGTAGTTATTGCCCAGATGGGATGATAGTGTTTGACAGGATTCTCATGGCTGAACATTAAGGAGATAATGCGCTACTTGAGTAATGTAGTCTTGATGTCACAGGAAAATACATGCATAGAGGACGAGGCCAGACAGCACAAGCCTTCATTAGGCGGAGACTTGCTCCGAGTCCTATGATGGCCTGGTGACCTGGTGGCCTTCTATCCAGGTTACATGAGCCCCAAGTGGTGGACACAAGAGAAGGCTGGGAGACACTGTGGCCCTTCCCCTGTGCCACAACCACATCTGAGTGCTTGATGTCTCACTACTTCAATGGTGAGGAAAATGTGTTCGAAGAGAACAGGAAGACCCAGACCAGAGTTGGCCGAACCTCATCATCCGGGCCTCCCTACAGAAGAGATGGAAACACCCCTCACCCTGTTACACCAGCAACCTGAAGGAACACAGAGAACCCCCACAACTGAATCCAAGGGGGAGAACATGCATGTGGGCAAAAGTGGGATCATGTCATTCAACAGTAGTCATCTTTTCCTGGTGCCATTTATCTTGACGATGGTGGAATGACCACTGTTGGCCTATAACCCTTTAGAAATACCCACTTAATGAGCCTCAGAGACGTCCAAGCCGGCAGAAAAGAATGAAAGAACTGTTTGGAAGGTCTCCCACATTCTGATCAAAGGGTGGGATTGGGAAGTTGGCCGGGGGAGATGGACAGGGATGGGGCTGCTCTCTGAGGGCCCTCCAACAGTTGTGGCCAATCTCTTTGAAGAGTAGGAGCTCCATCTCTTAAACCAGTGTTTCTGAGGCATAGAATACCCACTCCTGGTTCTACTTGTCATGATTTAAGATCATCTATAGGCAAGGCATGAAACAGCATTGAACCAGAGTGAGGGAACAATTCCCTTTTCAATTTCCTTCCAGTCTCTCCAATTTTATCTAGAGAAAGCAGGCCTTAGGCATGATGTCTTCAGCACACAACACTATCTAGTTAGAACTGAATAATATTGCTCAGGTTTCACAATCATTTTGAGCTGCCCTCAGTTGCTGCAAGGATTACAGCAACGGGGAAAAACCTTCCAGGTTTTAGTTTTCCATTTATAATAGTCATATAATGTTTCCTTTTAAAAAAATCCTATGTAATAAAAGGGTAATATGCAAATTGACCCTAATGGTCAAACAACCAGGAATGACCAGTGCTAGGGTGTGCACTGATCACCAGGGGGGCAGATGCTTAATGCGGGAGCTGCCCCCTGGTGGTCAGTGCACTCCTACAGAGGGAGCTCTGCTCAGCCACAAGCCAGGCTGATGGATGTGAGCACAGTGCTAAGGATGTTCTGCTGCGGCTTAGAAGAAGCGGGCCTAAGCCACAGTTGGACATCCCCCTGAGGGCTCCCGGGCTGCCAGAGGGATGTCTGACTGCAAGTTTAGGCCCAATCCCCTGCGGAGTTCTCTAAGAAGGAAACGTCTCCCAAACAGACGTTTACGGAAAGACAAGGATGCACACTGGAGCCAGGTGTGCTTTCCCAGGGGATGGATGAGACACTTCTCTGTGATTCTCGGGTGCTGTGGGGCAGGATAGAAGAGTTGGATCTGGAGGTGGAAAGAGGAAAGAGCGCTAATGTCTGGCGGAGCAGGAGTGGACTATTTGCGATGCAGCTTTGGGGAGAATCGGGACACTGAGGCGATGATCCTTGTGTTTTGTGTCTGTCCTGGAGAAGGGAGAGAAAACCGAGGTAGAGATGAGTGGTGGATTTTTGCCCTTCCTTACACTCTCTCCAAAAATCAATGGAAAAAATATCCTGGGGTGAGGATTAACAACAACAAAATGGTAGACACAAGCCTGTAGATGCCACATCTTAGAAAGTCTGGCTGATGAACAACAATAGCAAAGAAGATACCTTACATAGAATGAGATAGAAGTTGACCATTTACCAGATATTACATTAAGCACAATGCATGGATTACCTCATTCAACCTTTGAGGCAAACCTTTGAGAGATATACCAAACTCTGGCATCAGCAAACCTAGGTCTGATGCAGGGTGACTTGGATAAGGTAATTAACCTCTCTGGGCCTCAGTTTCCTCCTCATTTTTAAATGGAATAATAATAGTACCTACCACAGTGCCTGGCATATGTTGATAGTAGAGTTTGTTGAGTTGAACTGAATATTGTGTTAGTCAAGGAGATGCCCAGCCCCTTTTCTCTTTGACAGATACTTGGTGTCACCCCAGCTCTGAAAGAGGCACCCCAGTTCTCAGGTGTTAGCTGGGCATGTGGGACCCTTGGTGATGCTCCAGAGTAAGCCTTACCAGGTTGCGGGAGAGAAAGAAGGAATTGGACTTTCTACTTTGGACTAATGAGCTAATTGTCATTTCTCAAAATCATTGCTAAGTCATTACTGAAGAATCCAATGGTCTGTGTTAATGAAGAGAATGGACATTACACAGTAATGACTTTGGCACGAGCTTCAAACTCGTCCTGAACTTGGGCTTTGGGAGTGAGCCAATTGCCCGGTAAACTTTGTCTCCTTTTCCTTCTTTCACTGCCTTGCAGTAGAGGGGCTCTCGAGAGGAAGGAGACTCAAGTTGAGATAAAAGCAATTGGAAGACTTACCATTATCCTGCTCTAGTTTTGTCATGAAGCTTCCACTTTCTGATCATTACAGTTTCTGCTTTCCTCCGTACTGTAGTCTAAGCTCCATGAGAGTCGTGTTCATTGCTGTCTCCCGGGCACCAAGCACAGTGTCTGGCCCATCAAAGCACATGCTCAATAAATGTGTTGAATGAATTAATTAATGAGTGACATCCTGATGTAGTCATTTTAAACCCTGGCTACAATTCAACAACACCATGGGCTTAAAAAAAACAAATCTAGCCCGGCCAGTATGGCTCAGGGGTTGAGCGCCAACCTATGAACCAGGAGGTCATGGTTTGAATCCCAGTCAGGGCACATGCCCAGGTTGTCACCTCAATCCCCAGTGTAGGATGTGCAGGAGATAGCCGAACAATGACTCTCTCTTATTGATGTTTCTCTCTCTCTCTCTCTCTCTCTCTCTCTCTAGTATGGCTCAGTGGTTGAGCGCCAACCTATGAACCAGGAGGTCATGGTTTGAATCCCAGTCAGGGCACATGCCCAGGTTGTCACCTCAATCCCCAGTGTAGGATCTGGAGGAGATAGCCGATCAATGACTCTCTCTTATTGATGTTTCTCTCTCTCAGGTCCCCTTCCTTTACTCTCTGACATCAATTAAAATATATATTTTAAAAATCGAAGTTTTTAGATTCTCCATCCTGAAAATTCTGATACAAATGGTCTAGCCCAGAAAGGGTACGTCTTAAAATCGACCCTATCTCTGGAAGGATCCACAAGAAATGAGTGACATTGGTTGCTTCTGGGAGAATTGAGTGCTTGGGGGCCACAGAGGGAGATTTTAACCTGAATATCCCTCTGCATTTTTATTATCTACTCAGAAAGGAAAATAAAATTTAAGTTAAAGATGAAAAAACTGCCTAGATGGTTCTGATGTGCAGCTGGGGTTGGAAACTGAAGACAAATTGTTATTTTTAAAAAGGAGCTGGGACAGGGCTGCACTGTGACACATGGGCTGCCGGTGCTACTTGAGTAATGAGTGGGCTGTTCCGAGAGCAGACCAGCAGGAGGATTTACTCCCCCAGATGTATCGGCCCCGAAATCAACTCGGGACAGTGCTGTCTGTCAGACCAGGGGCTCAGGGGCTTTGCAGGCCTGAGCAAAATATTAAAATGTGTTTGAGTAAAATAGAAGTTTCCTGTGCCCTGAGATAGCCAAGCATTCAACAAGAAGCCAAAATGTCCACCCTTATTTGATAATCAAAAGCATACCCCCCCAAATCAGATACATTTTCTTTTCTGGCAAAGCTTAAGAGAAAAATGTTGAGCATTGGGGAGGCATAAGGAAACAGGAGTCTTATGCACTGCTTGTAGGGAACACAGGGCTACAGTCGCCTGGGGAGCAATTCTGCAATTCAGACCCAAATCCTTTAAAGACATTCCATGCTACCTTTGGATTCAGTATAATTCTGAATTTATCCTATGGAAGTATTTAACCAAGTGAGCAAGTTTATATACATAAAGATGTTTATCATAGTATTTATTATAGTGATTGTATTCGTTAAAAACTATAAATAACAAAAACGTCCACCAATATAAGCTTATTTAAATTATGGCACCTACACACAAAGAAATGCTTTGCTGCCATTAAAAATGTGAAAAGAACATCATGATATAATATTAGACACTCATATTCACAAATACAAGACAGGTTACAAACTAGGGCCAGAGTATGGTGCCTCTTTTACGCAATAAATATATGTATATATGCTTGGGGTGGGGGAAAGGATATAAAACTAAGACATAAGCTAGAATAGTAAAAATAATTTTATGGAGTATAATCATTTAAGATGGACTTCTATATGCATTTTAATTTTTGCTTATGTTTTAATAATGGCCATGCAATGAATGTTAATTTTCAAGTAACCACTGACATTTTAAAACATAAAACCTGGATTCCTTTTCCTCATAACAGGTAGAAGGGTTTTGGTTGCAAGCAACAGAATCCCTACTAACAGATACTCAACAACTAGGATATTTACTGCTGTACTTGGTCAGTCTGGTGCTGGGTGGTTCCAAGGGTTAGTTCATGGGTTAGGGCTCTGGGTCAGATTCCTAAGGGCATCCGTCCTCATGGTCACCAGATGGCGGCCACTGCACCACGAACCACATCTGTAACTAACCATGTCCTAGGCAGGCAGGAAGGGGCTTCGCCTTAATCTTCTGTTTAAACCAGAGGAAGGGTGTTTCCAGAAACCCTCTAACACAGTGGTTCTCAACCTTCTGGCCCTTTAAATACAGTTCCTCATGTTGTGACCCAACCATAAAATTATTTTCGTTGCCACTTCATAACTGTAATGTTGCTACTGTTATGAATCGTAATGTAAATATCTGATATGTAGGATGGTCTTAGGCGACCCCTGTGAAAGGGTCATTCGACCACCAAAGGGGTCACGGCCCACAGGTTGAGAACTGCTGCTCTAACGTGTTTGTCCTCAGCTCTTTTTGACCAGTTTTGAGTTATGTGCCCATACTCCAGCTACTCAAGAGGCTCCCACCTTTGCAGTCAGGTAACCTCTGTCAGGAAGGAAGAATAGGAATGTGGTTAGGGCAGTGATGACGAACCTATGACACGCGTGTCAGAGGTGACACGCGAACTCATTTTTTTGGTTGATTTTTCTTTGTTAAATGGCATTTAAATATATAAAATAAATAACAAAAATATAAATCTTTGTTTTACTATGGTTGCAAATATCAAAAAATGTCTATATGTGACACGGCACCAGAGTTAAGTCAGGGTTTTTCAAAATGCTGACACGCCGAGCTCAAAAGGTTCGCCATCACCGGGTTAGGGTGCCTCAGTGTTGTCACTGATGACTAGGGTAACCCTACAAATTGTCATCTAAAAGGGGACAACTTTGAGAATGAAAGGAGGGCACTCAATAATCACCCTGAGGCAACAGGTATAAACCAGGACCATCCCAGATACCCCAGGACCCAGGGTCTCCTAATTACAACCAGAAGCTGTGTGACTCAGCAGATCATTTCATCGTCTGGAGCCCCACTGAATCCTTTATAGGATACGACTAATAGTATCAACATCTTAGGGGTGTGGTGAGGATAGATAAATATAATCTGTAAAGCTCTTACACAGTACAGAGCAATTAATTTCTCCCCAGCCCTAATACTAGCATATTAGACTGAAGTAATTACAAAGGCTCATTTCCTCCCGTGTCCTCATTTTCTGGTCTGTATGGATATAAACAACAGTGAGGTAATTGCATTCAAACTTTTATAAGGTGCATAGTAAATTCATTGCTTTCTTGTGCTGTGGGCAGACCAAGGAGGTATTGCACAGCCATTTTTCTTTTTAGTTTAATTTTTATTTTCTGAATAGCTTACCCAGGTTAGCCCTCGATGATAGTTTTAGAGGTTCTATTTTTATGCTTTTGGAATAGTTGTTGTATAGGACTTCGAAACTTTTAAATTTTAAGCTATGGATCAAAGTCATTGGAAGAACCCTACATCAGCTCAAGTAGTATTCCCAAATCCATGTGATCACCCAGAAATGGGCAGATTGCGAAGTAGACTGACATATGTCACTTCCACCTTCCTCCATGCAAGGATGTTGGGGTCTTTTCAAAATCTCATTCAAATCTCAGTCTTATTGCCTAGAGAGCTGTGTGACTTTAGATAAGCCATTAAACCTCTCTGATCCTCAGATTCTTAAACTGAGAAACAGGAATCATAATAGTGTTCATCTCACAGGATTATAATGAAGGTCAAATGAGATATGCATTTGTTCCTTTCTAAGATGGGTCCCAGGATAACAAATGAATATCCAAATGCTTGAAGAATAATGTGAGACTTAAGTCTCTTGAAAGAGGAGGCAAGGAGAACAATGTTATAGCAGGCAACACAGCCACTCTTCCTAAACCCTTTTAGAGTATTGCCCTCCCCAAAGTCCCACCCATTTTGGTACTTGTTCCCGTTGCCCTCCCCCATACTGCCTGCCTGGAACCCCCTTTCCACTTCCTGTATCTCCTCTTTCTTCTGTGCATAACTGAGACCTTTCTTTTGCTTATTCCTTGATCTTGTTCCCACAAAAAGATCTCAGGAGCTGAAGAGCACAAAGAAAGAATCATCCTTAGGGCCCTGGCCGGGCAGCTCAGTCGGTTAGAGTTCTGGGTTTGATCTCCTATTAGGGCACATACAAGAAGCAACCAATGAATGCATAAATAATGGAGCAACACATGGGTGTTAATCTCTCCCCTTCCTCTCTCCCTAAAATCAATAAATAACAATTTTGGAGCAACACGTGGGTGTTACTCTCTCCCCCTTCCTCTCTCCCTAAAATCAATAAATAACAATTTAAAGAATGAATCCTCCTTAGAAAGTGGGAAGACCAGAAATGCTACGGATATCCCCCTTCCACACATTTTGTTGTTGTCCTTGGCACTGTTCGTGATGTGTTCCGGCACAAGGCCATTGCTAGGAAGAATCCTCCTTAGAAAGTGGGAAGACCAGAGATGTTACGTTGTCCTTGGCGTTGTTCGTGATGTGTTCCGGCACAAGGCCATTGCTAGGAAATTCGAGTTCCCTTTTCTTTTTCCTTCCCGATTCTCATTCGCTCCCTGCCTCTCCTTCCGCTGTCCCCTGATGAGGCCCTGTGCCCTCAATTTTCCTCTCTGTCACCCCACCAGGCCTGTCCATCCTGATGGGGTCCCAGGGTCCAAAGTTCTCTTTCCAGGTGCCTTCAGGCCTTTATTTCCCATTACTTGTCAGGAGAAAGGAAAAAGGCTGATAAGATGTGAGTTTGAAGCTAATGCCTGACTGTGGACCCAGGAAAGAAACTGAGTTGGGGAGTCAAAAATCCAGTTAACGTTGGTCAAACAACAAAATCAACTCTTGCTGTTTTCAGCAAGGAAACTTACTTAAAGGCATGAGCAGGCGCTGAGTCTGGGACGGCGCAGAGAGCTCTGAAGCTAAGCCAGGACCAGGGTGGTGGGAGCTGCCTCAGTGAAAGCCCGTGACCCTGGCCACCCTGGCGGGACATGCCCCGCCCGGGACTAGACCCCAGAAGGTCTGCAACCCATGGGAGCCGACCTCTCCGCAGGCGTCTGCCTCCCCGGCACCAGGCCTCCTCCTCAGAGCGCTCACGTCTGACCCAGGCCTTGTGTGCATCTACCTGGCGGGACCTAAGTCACCTGTGTGCAGTGAGCTGCAAAGGATTGTGGGAATGTGACATATTTTGGAACAGGCAGGGCTCATAATGTGAAAAATTACCAAGGGGTAGATGAGAGGTTCAGAGATTGGAGAACCATAGAGGCAAATGCCCGTAAGAGTCTCTCTCCCCTGACATTCATCGGTCATGCCATCATCAGATAGATCTCTGAACTTTCCTGTCCCCATGTGTAAAATGATCAAAACCTGGTGAGGGCAGAGATCACGGGATGAGGAATCCATTAATCACCCCCCGCCCCCAATCAGGTTCTAACCATTAAAATGCAGTCCAAAGAGCAGGACAGAGATGCAGTGCCAGCTTAAGAAATGACAGCTGAGCAGTGATCAATAGCCACCAGGGCAAAGCTCTCCCAGGTGACTTCTAGGGTGGAGAACGTGGTGGGGTGCACACCTCTGAGCCTGCACACTTGTGTCCTGTATACCCGATACACCAGGTCGCAGGGCTGGGCACCCTCAGGATGCACCAGTCTCCGGTGGAACAGCCAGACAGTGACTGGCCTTATTTAGGCAGGAATCAGAAAATGTGAACTCCCCCATCCCTGGGCACCAGGTTTGAACAGCAGGTCATATGCCTCCAGGAATCCTTCAGCTGTCCACTGTGCCTGCTCAGCCACAGTGACACAGACAACAGAGCTAGAGGTCGTGCAGGTACAGAAACATGCCTTCCTGTGCTTGGCGCGGGGTGAGTGGTGAAGGAAACACAAGGTTTGAACCAGAGCCAGAAGCTACCAGAGGCTACTCTGTGTACAATTATTGTAGTCATCGAATGCATAGACTTGTACCTGGTGTATTCTGTTCTCATTAATGCCTCTTCAAAACTAAGTACTCTCCCGCAGGAATAAGTCATAATGCAATGCATGCAATTATGAAGGCACCTTACACTTTCCTTTTATTGATGGGAATTGAACAAAAAGGAACCTGTGAAATTGCCTCTGTGTGTAGGATCCAAATCTGTAGCAGTACTTCTAGGAGTGAGTGTGTTTTTGTGTGAAGTCTCGTGTTCATGGACTTCCAAGTATCAGAGTGCCCCTTAGCACATCTGACACAACCAGCTCTGATCACATCTAAAGGCTCCAAATGAAGTAGCCTCAAGAAGCAAGTGCATTTTGAAGGCACTGGGTGCAAGCTATCCTGGGACGCCAGCCACGACCAGCACAGGGGTCCCCTTTATGCCAGAGGCCAGACAACTCAACTTAATAAAATATAGTTTGATGAATCCAATTCCGAAAGTTGAAATGAAGCAGTGATATGAGGTGGCCACTAGTTCAAGTTGGGGAAGTGGGGCACTGGGAGAGTTCTTGCCTTCAAGGACTTGGGGTCAAAAATCCTTTGGAAACAAATGCAAATCGCTGTCATTATTGTTCATTTGTTGAGCAGCAAGATGGTCAGTGATGAAATCTAAGGGGAACAGCTGTGAAGAAAGCCCTCTCTTCCCTCCAGGTTCAACCCCTATCATCTTACATTCATCCTACCCGTGACTCATTACAGCCCGACTGTAAAGTAAGTTAATTATAGTCTCACAGGGACTGATTTGGGCATGGAAGAGAAGGCCAGGATTAAAACAGGCCAGGGCTCGCTCTCTCTCTCTCTCTCTGAAATTTTATATTTGTGTATATATAAGGCTAGTACTTATAGAACAACAATTAAATCATGCTTTCAATCCAATCACTATGGTAACAACCATGCATTTCTGATGGATGGCAGATGCTTTTTCAGGAAACAGGCTCAAGAATTCCAGAGATAGTAAATGACCTCTTGGATGACAGAGGAACCTGGTGTCAGTGAGATGAGAGCTGCCTCCTGCTTCCCCATCCTCTGCCTCTCTCAGCCTGGCCTGGTACCCAGGTCCTGCCCACTGGCTGCTGCCCTACAATGGCGCCAGCATGTCTGTAGTCTACCTGGTGGACCCTTTCAAGCTTCTAATGATAGTGTTTTCCATCTTCCCTCTCTCTCTCTCTCTCTAGAAATATAATACTAATAGACACCTATAATTGCTCTCTAAATGATGAGTTTCACAAGAAACTAAATAAAGGTAACTTTTAAAAAATATATATTTTATTGATTTTTTTACAGAGAGGAAGGGAGAAGGATAGAGAGTTAGAAACATCGACGAGTGAGAAACATCGATTCAGCTGCCTCCTGCACACCCCCTACTGGGGATGTACCTGCAACCAAGGTACATGCCCTTGGCCGGAATCGAACCTGGGACCCGTTAGTCTGCAGGCCGACGCTCTATCCACTGAGCCAAACCGGTTAGGGCTAAAGGTAACTTTTGAAGAGCGACATACTGTTTTTAGTTTACTGGATTGTCAGTTTAAAAAATAATACCCAGTAACATTGAAGGTACAGAGGGCTGCTGATAGTTTCATAATTACTGCAATCCGCCTGCCCTCTGGAGAGCAATCCGCTGCACTTTTTAAAAGAAGCTTTAACTTGTACATACCCGCTAAGTAAGCAGTCCATAAATTTAGCCAAAGGAAATCATTAAGAATATGACAACTATCTGGATTCTTCAATGTTTACTTCAGTGTTATTTGAATAGAAGAAATTTATTGGGAGAGAAAAAAAAAACACCTTTATATTCAACCACAGACGATTGAATGAATTTCGAAAGGCTGAGTGTGGACTAGTTTGAGAGGGAGAAAATCCTGGGGGCCACAGTCTTGAGGGGGGTCACATCTTCATGGGCTTTATTTCCAATAACCTTACCAGATTTTCACAGTGAAAATCACGAATTTTCTCCTCGCCCTTGTGGCTCTAGCAGGGGGAGGAGAAAAATCGCCATTTGGAAATATGCCAGAGCATTCTGCATGCAAAGGCCTACCCAGGAAGGGTAGAGACTACCAGACCTTACTCCACCTGAGGGAGGGGCATTTGTTAGACTCCAGACCCTGTAGCCTCCTGTTTCACTCAAGGTGGGAGGATGGAGAGAATTAAGAAACACTGTAAAGGTCACAGTCCAGGGACATGGGCACCCTAAATAACTGAGACTTAATAAGATTATAGGGTACTTCCACTCCTCACCACATCTTACTGCCACTCAACAGGACTCCAGTATAATAACAGTGGAGAACAGCTCCAAGAGTGGCCAGGTGCTGACTCTATTTAAGGAGGAGTCCTTAGGGAAACCTAAAGACAAATACAGGGACACTACAGGAGCTTGAAGGTTCTGGCACCTACAACCATAGCAAATATTAAACACAGGCTTGTTCCTAGACAGATTCATATAGAACCTCACAGTAAAGGCCTACTTACTTCAGTTCCTATTAGTCAATACACCATGTCCAGCTTTCAACAAGAGAATTGTAAGGCATGCCAAAAGCCAAGAAAAAAACATGGTCTGAAGAGACAAAGCAAGCATCAGAACCTGACTCAGATACATTACAGATGTTGGCATTGTCAGACCAGCAATTTACAGTAACTATGATTAATATGTGGAAGGCTCCCATGGACAAGTAGACCACGTACAAAACCAGGTGGGTCATGTAAGCAGAGAGATGGAAATCCTAAGAAAGAATCCAATGCCGGGCAGTGAGGGCCTCAGTGGAGTTCAGTACGCTGACCTAGTGTTGGTGGTGGAGTGGGCTGGTGGTGGACAGGGCAGTGAGGACAAGCAGAGGCCAAGAAGGCTGCCAGCTACGCCAATAAGGCACAGGGAGCACCACCTGGGGGTGGGGGTGGGAGAAAGGGGATGGGAGATTGAAGTTGAACTAACAAAGGAAAGTGGGTTTCTGAGCCAAATAACTTAAGGGAATTACCCAGGTCCTCACTGGGTATACAAAGGGTCCTGCTCAGATCAGAATAAAGCATTTGCAGCTCAGTGCCCTTTGGCTACCATGCTGCCTCCGGCTTGGGAAGAGGTTCTGTTTCCTGGGAGTCAGCCACATGAGAGCAGTTGGGATTCCATGAGGTTGTCAGAGAACAAAACATTCCGCTTTCTCAGCAGGAGAGCCTCAACGCCCACAGCCTCCCAGGGGGCAGAACTCAAACACACCACATGCGCACGCTGTATGCACAGACACGGGTCTGGGTGATTGGTAGTCTTGAGTTTCCTGGGAGGTTCATGCTTTTTGATTGAGTTGGTTGGCTGAAAAAAAACAAAACAAACAAAAAAAAAGCCCAAATCTTCCTTTGCCACGCTCAGATATGGTAGGACCAGAATGAGCGTGTTTTCTGTATTTTTCCTCTTTAGCCAATAGGGGCCGACTTTCAGTGGGGTTTCTGAACCATTATTTAAATTTGAATTTTAGACTTTCATGTAGATGTGCAGAAAATGACACTTTTTTTTAAAAAAAGGAAACTCAAGCCCACAGAGCAGTCTCTCGTTTTAAGGCTGGTTCTGGAACATCACCAACAAGCCCTGGTGTGCCAACCCAGGCTGCCTCTGAGTAGAGTTTTCAGTTCTCAAGCATGTGGTTTTGTTTGTGGCATTTCTTAAAATGTTGAATAATTAACAAGACTCTGGCTTTGGGAAACCTAAACTTGTTGACTACAGAGCATTGTTAGAAAAGGATGCCGATGCATTGAAACAGGCACCGGCTGGGGTTTTCCCATAAAGTCCTCTCTCATCCGCCAGATAGAAGAACACAGTTAAGAATTATACCATGTCAATCATTTACTGAGCACCTACTATAAGCCAATCACGCGAGATACATCATTTCTAATCTTTACGTGACAGGATGTTAAAAGGAGACTCTTTTGACTCGGTTTTCACAAAGGTAGCAGCATGTTGGTGATGAGGAGAGGGAATGAGAGAGACCTCACCACACACAGGATTTGCAGTGGAAACAAAGACACACCCGTTCTGTCTACTGACTCCCTTTCCTGGTTTGAAATGATGAAAGATGGGGAGAAGACTGGTAAAGAGAGTGGCGGTGGCACCTGCTAGCCTCAAGCCTCAAGGGACTCTCAGACCTTATGTCTTAGCCACCTCCAGACCCGAGAGCACAAAATAACCTGCTACGTGATAACTGTCCTCTTCTCCTACGTAGGTCCCACCTCCCCTTCTGTGATCCTGGCGGCCAATCTGAAAGGAGGAACAGCTTGGGAGCAGGAGAAGGGGAATGTGAGGCCGCAGAGAGCAGAGAGACAGCCCCTCCTTGCCCGCGGTTCCCGGAAGCAGGCCTGAGCTCGCAAGGGAAGCTAAGAGTTTGGGATTGCTAAAAAGGACTGGATTTTTGCAATTGCTGAACTGAGGTTGTATTTGTAGTCTTTACACCATCAATTGTCTATGTGTGAACAGAGTACATATGGGCCTGCAGGACTTGGCACTCACAGGCGTGGGGAGACCACCCCCTCTCCCTCCCACCCCTCAGGAATCACATTTAAAGGGACGTAAGAATAACAACTAAAGCATGTTTTGATCACAGTGCATCACATCATGCTTGTTTAGCACACCAGTTACAGCAACAGCACCACCAACTATGTGGGGTTATTTCCCCCATTTTATAGATGGGAAAATAAAGGCCAGAGAGGTTAAATACTAGAGCTGGGACTCAGCTTTGATTTCCCTGTCCTTCAATCTGCATTATGCTATACTACTTTTGGTTATTAGGCCAAAGGGTGGGGGAGTTATGATTTTTTTTAAAGCCAGGGGTATTTTGTTTGTTTCATTCTCGTCTGCATGAAACCCATAGGAACGCAGTGTTCCTTCTGCATCCACAGCCTCCCGGGCACACACAGAGCACTGGGGCTCTTTCCATCTCGAGGGTCCGTTCATCCACATCGAAACCTGAATTAATAAGTCAGAGAATTGAAGAGCCCAGGTTTTTTAACACACTGCAATTATTTATTATAACATTAAAACTGATAGATTCTGTCTGAAAAATATAATTTAAGACCAGCTACAAAATCAAAGCGTATAATTGCAATCTTCATCACTCAGAACGAAACAGTATCCAGCATATAGAAAAATTTACCCATTCAAAACAAAAAAGACAACCCACAATAAATTGAAAAGAAATTGGGAGAAAAAGAGCCGAGTTTTTGCTTTATAACATCAGTCACGGAGTTTTCTTTATCTGTCTACAAATAACAAGGGTACCAATTCCATTTTCCATCCCATTTGATTTGCACAACTTGAGGTAAGAGACTTCTCAGCAACCTTCCCCTTCCAGAACCTCAGTGTGTGCCTGCAGTCTCTCTCACACAGCTCCCCACTGATGTCACCTCTGGGTGGTGGATGGGTAACAGGGATGAGGGGCTCAGCCACGCTAACGATAATACCTGTATGGGCGGGGGGGAGCTCTAGTTTTTTTCTCCTGTGAGTCTTCACTGCTCGGTCAGAACACTTCTCTTCTGACATTTTTGGTCACCAAATGTGTAGGGATTCCCCCCAGCCCCACCACCACCACCAATAAGCAGTTCTCCATGACACCAGCTGTCCTAGGATTTAACTCAGTTCAAACACTATGTATGGTAGATCCCACAGGGTAAGGGCTCCGTCCCACAAGGCTGCCCCCCCTTCAGATGCCAACGAGTACAAGTAGTAGTAGGTCCGAAGGGTACCCCCAGCTTCTGTCAGACTTGGCCACAAGCCTCAAATTCCCACAACGCCCTCCAGGTTTGGTGAATTTGCTACAGTGGCTCAGGGAACTCAGGGAAACATTTACATCTACCAGTTTATAAAGGATATGATAAAGGATAGAGAGGACAGCCAGATGAAGAGATATAATGGGGGAGGTCCGGGAGGGTCCCAGGTGCAGGAGGTCACCTGCCTGGTACATGGATGTGTTCGCCAACCTAGGCGCTCCCTGAACCCCATACTTCTGGAATTTTATGGAGGCTTCATCACAGAGGCATGATCAATCAGTAGCTTCATTTCCAGCCTTCTTCCCTCCTCAAGAGAAGGCAGGGGG